>NC_048440.1:2834907-3153974 GCF_004353265.1 Vitis riparia
ATTTGGCTAACATGCAATATACAAACTATTTGGCTTGCCACAAATAAGAGTATTACCTTTTATAAGCTTCATTGATTAGTTTAAATTTTACTGTAACAACATTGTCACCCTTATGCTTGTGGAGATGTCACTTCTATGCATGGACAATATCTTCATCAAATTCCCATTTATATTTTTAAGCAAGAAAAACCTATAAGCACTATCTAAGAAGCTACTAAAACAAGAGAGATCACTAACCAGTGCAAGCCTTCTGTAGTTTAACTTGATCTTCTCATCAGTTGCTGTTATATTTATATAAATATATATATATATATATATTGTTGGTTAAAAATAAAGTGTAAGAAGAGTTACACTTTTAATGTGTGAATTAAACACATATGATTAAGTTTTGAAATGTTACAAAACTTGAAAGGTTAAGGAAGACAATGAGTCTTATCATCTTTGTAACTTTATAAAACTTAAGAGGTTAAGTGTAAGAGAGTTACACATTTGAGATTAAATCATGTTTAATGTGTGAATTAAACATATGATTTAATTTTTTGAATGTTACAAAGATGAAGAGATTGAGGAAGACAATGGGTTTTTTCTCATCCTTGTAACCATTTTTCAACCCTAAGAGTGCTGTATATAACTTTTCTTCTTTTTGAAATCTTATGCAAAAAAGTGAAAAGGCTTGATCAATCCTAAGACTATTTCCATTAGTTCCCTAAAGATTTCTAGAAGTGGGAGGAAAAAGAGTCTTTGGACAAAGTTCCAAGAACTTGTTTGAGCCTTTCTTGTGTTCTTCTTCTTCTTGTTCTTATTTTGTAACTTTGAGAGTTTTATTGTGTCATTTCCAAAATCTTGAGAGTTTGAAAAGGCAAACTTGTGTTCTTATTTTGTAACTTTGAAAATCTTGAGAGTGTTTCTTTTCTCCATTGTATCCATATTTTTCCGAACAATCAAAGACTCTATTTTCAATGGAAGGAGAGGCTATCAAGATTATGAACCAAGACCTTGTGAGGTTGGATCGTTTTGATGGTTCCAAATTCACTAGGTGGCAAGACAAGGTGAGATTCCTTCTCATAGCACTCAAGATTTTTTACATCCTTGATCCTACCTTGGCACCGTTACCGGAACCAAAGGAAAATGACACACCTCAAGTGGTGGCGGCAAGGAAGAAGAGGGAGGAGGATGAGCTCATATGTAGGGGTCATATTTTGAACGCCTTATCCGATAGGCTATATGATCTCTACACCAACACCAATTCCGCGAGGGAGATTTGGGAGGCTCTTGAAAACAAGTACAAAGCTGAGGAAGAAGGTACCAAAAAGTTTCTTATTTCTCAATACATAGATTTCAAATTTTTTGATGAAAAGTCTCTCTTACCACAAATTCATGAGTTGCAAGTAATTGTGAATAAGTTGAAAGTTCTCAAAATTGAACTTCCGGAGGCCTTCCAAGTTGGTGCTATTGTGGCTAAATTACCATCAAGTTGGAAAGGTTACTGGAAGAGGATTCTCCACAAGAGTGAAGATTACTCCTTGGAAGAGATTCAAAAACATCTTCGCATTGAGGAAGAATCGAGATCAAGAGACAAAATGGTGGAAGAGTCCAATGGTGGGACTAACAAAGCCAATGCGGTTTCAAAGGCCAATCATCCTAGAGGTAAAAATAACAACGACAAAAAGAATTCCGGAAATTATATGAGCCCCAAGAAAAATCAAAATCAATTTAAGGGCAAGAAAGGTCCTTGTTTTGTGTGTGGAAAACCCGGGCATTATGCTAGGGAGTGTAGGTACCGAAAGGACCAAAAGGGGCTATGGTGAATGCAATTGATGAGGAGATCATTGCAACACTAAGCGATGTGTGCGTTGTCCAAGGAAAGGTGCAAGGATGGTGGTATGATACTTGTGCCACAGTTCATGTTACCTATGACAAATCTCTTTTCAAGACCTTTGAAGATGCAAAGGGAGATCAAGAGGTTCAAATGGGCAATGAAGGAAGATCCAAGGTGCTTGGCAAGGGCACTATTGAAGTTGTTTTTACCTTCGGCAAAAAGGTTACCCTTATAAATGTATTGTATGTCCCCGATATGAATAAAAATTTGGTTAGTGGGGATTTGCTTGGCAAATCGGGTATCAAAGCGGTGTTTGAATCCGGTAAGCTAATTTTATCCAAATCAGGGAACTTTGTGGGAAAGGGGTATTCTTGTGATGGGATGATCAAACTTTGTACCAATGACAATATCAATAAAATGGCTTCTACTTCCGCTTATATGTGTGATTCAAATTCTTTATTTTTGTGGCATAATAGGCTTGCACATGTTGGTTTAAGCACTATTAAAAGGATTGTGAAATGTGGTTTGATTGCTTGTGATACCAAGAAATTTGAAAAGTGTGAAATATGTGTTAAATCAAAGATGATTAAAAAGCCTTTTCATAGTGTTGAGAGATCATCTAATTTGCTTGATTTAATACATAGTGATCTTTGTGAACTTAATGGCATGTTAACAAGAGGTGGAAATAGGTACGTATTTTCTTACATTCATAGATGATTGTTCTAGATTTACCTATGTGTTTTTGTTGAAAAACAAAAGTGAAACTTTCAATGCCTTTAAAGTTTACAAAGCCGAAGTTGAAAATCAACTAAGAAAAAATATTAAGGTGCTTAGAAGTGATAGAGGTGGTGAATATTTCTCTAGTGAATTCAATTCTTTTTGTGAAGAATATGGCATAATACATGAGTGCACCGCACCCTATACACCTCAACACAATGGCATGGCGGAGAGAAAGAATAGAACATTCTTGGAAATGGTGAATGCTATGTTATTGCATGCTAAATTGAATTTCAATTTGTGGGGTGAAGCTTTGTTGACTGCTTGCCATATTTTGAATAGAATTCCTATGAAGGAAAATGAGATATCTCCATATGAGTTATGGAAAGGAAGGAAGCCTAATATAGGTTACTTCAAAGTGTGGGGGTGTCTTGCTTATTGCAAGAAAACGGATCCAAATAAAACAAATTGGGTCCAAGAGCCATTAAGTGTGCATTTGTAGGCTATGCCTCAAATAGCAAAGCTTATAGGCTATTAGACTTTGAGTCTAATGTGATAATTGAATCAAGAGAGGTAGAGTTCTTTGAGAATTTGTTGAGTGATAGCAATTCTCAAGTACCTACTAGTGTTGGAGAGTCTCAAGAGGAGACATCTTCAAAGGTTGTTGAGCAACCCATTGTGCCTCAAAAAAGCCAAAGAGCTAGAAAAAAGAAAGTGTTGAGATCAGATGAGATTGACTCTCAAAGAATTTCCTTTTACTTAGTAGAAGGAAATAGAGAAGATATTATAAGAAAAATTCCTATAGTACTTCAAGTAGAGGAGGATCCCAAAACATACAAAGAAGCTATGGCTTTTAGAGATGTTGCTTTTTGGAAAGAGGCTATCAATGATGAAATGGATTCAATTATGTCCAACCAAACATGGGAATTGGTAGACCTTCCACTAGGATCTAAACCAATAGGGTGCAAGTGGGTATTTCGAAGGAAATATCACACCGATGGCATGATTCAAACCTTTAAGGCTAGATTAGTAGCTAAGGGGTTTAAACAAAGAGAAGGTATTGATTATTTTGATACCTATGCGCGGGTGGCTAGAACAACATCGATTAGGATATTGTTTGCTTTGGCATCAATTCATAATCTATTTGTTCATCAAATGGATGTCAAAACGACATTCTTGAATGGGGATCTCAATGAGGAGGTCTACATGGAACAACTGGAAGGTTTTGTTCTACTGGGGAATGAAAACAAAGTGTGTAAGCTTGTTAAATCATTATATGGTTTAAAACAAGCTCCCAAACAATGGCACGAAAAATTTGATGATGCTATTCTTTCGGATGGATTTAGACACAACAATTGGACAAGTGCTTATATTCTAAGACTTGTGATGACTATGTGGTCATAGTGTGTCTATATGTGGATGACATGTTAATCTCGAGTGATGACATGAAAGGAATAATAGAAACGAAAAGGTTTCTATCCTCAACCTTCAAGATGAAAGATCTTGGAGAAGTTGATACTATATTGGGTATCAAAGTGAAAAGAAATAGTGGGGGTTATGCTTTGAACCAAACCCACTATATTGAGAAAGTAGTTAGCAAATTTAGTCATCTCAAGATTAAAGATGCTAATACTCCATTTGATTCAAGTATAAAACTTGAAAAGAATGATGGTAGATCGGTGGCTCACTTGAGTATGCAAGTGCAATTGGAAGTCTTATGTATGCTGCTCAGTGTACTAGGGTTGACATTTCATTTACAGTTAGTAAACTAAGTAGGTTTATTAGCAATCCAAACGTGGAACATTGGAAAGCTATTGGTAGAGTTCTTGGTTACCTAAAGAATACCAAAGAACTAAGCCTCCAATATTCAAAGTTTCCTGCTATACTTGAAGGGTATTCAGATGCAAGCTGGATATCGAGTGTGGGAGATAATTTATCTACCACAGGTTGGGTCTTTACACTTGGTGGTGGGGCTGTCTCTTGGGGATCCAAGAAACAGACTTGTATATCACACTCAACCATGGAGGCAGAGTTTATAGCTCTTGCTGCAATTGGAAAAGAAGCTGAGTGGCTTAGGGATCTCATGATGGACATTCCTTTTACTGCAAATAATGTGTCAACAGTGTCGATACATTGTGATAGTCAAGCCACTCTAGCTCGTGCGTACAGTGGAGTGTACAATGGGAAGTCTAGACATATAAGCATTAGACATGAGTATGTGAGACAATTGATTCAAAATGGAATCATCTCAATCTCATTTGTGAGGTCAAGTGGAAACTTGGTGGATCCTTTTACTAAACCTCTTACAAGAGATTTAGTAAGGATAACATCTAGAGGGATGGGACTAAAACTCCTTAAATAAAATTCACCAATGATGGTAACCCAACTTAATACTAAGAAATGACTAGTCTTAAGTTCAATAGGTAAAAACAAGTCATTGATAAGTGGGTTGTGGCAGCATTAGAACATGTGAGTTCCATCTGTGATGATTAATGCTGGTTGTTACCGTTGGAGGGTTAAGCTTAAAGCTTTTAATGAAATTCAGTCTATGTGTGACAAGCATCTTAAAGGCAACAAGGATGCTGGAAGAATTTCACCTATATGAACTTAGGGGTGGTGCCGTCTCTCATGAGAGTTGGAGTTTCTTTCAAGAAAGTTCATGAATGGATTGAGCACATAGCCATAAAAGTGCTAAGTAAGAAAATAATGGGCACTCGTGTGGTTAGTGGAAGTGCGTGTGTTGTTACCGGTTTCGTTACAAGGAATAACTGGTTTAATGCTACAAGCAACCTGGCATTTCAACGGAGCTTTGTGACAATTACACTAAGGTAAAATTCAAATCGAAAGATATTTTATTTTATGCATTTTCACTGTTGAGGTTATAAGGGTTGATGTTTATTTTTAACCAAGTGGGGGATTGTTATATTTATATAAATATATATATATATTGTTGGTTAAAAATAAAGTGTAAGAAGAGTTACACTTTTAATGTGTGAATTAAACACATATGATTAAGTTTTGAAATGTTACAAAACTTGAAAGGTTAAGGAAGACAATGAGTCTTATCATCTTTGTAACTTTATAAAACTTAAGAGGTTAAGTGTAAGAGAGTTACACATTTGAGATTAAATCATGTTTAATGTGTGAATTAAACATATGATTTAATTTTTTGAATGTTACAAAGATGAAGAGATTGAGGAAGACAATGGGTTTTTTCTCATCCTTGTAACCATTTTTCAACCCTAAGAGTGCTTTATATGACTTTTCTTTTTTTTGAAATCTTATGCAAAAAAGTGAAAAGGCTTGATCGATCCCAAGACTATTTCCATTAGTTCCCTAAAGATTTCTAGAAGTGGGAGGAAAAAGAGTCTTTGGACAAAGTTCCAAGAACTTGTTTGAGCCTTTCTTGTGTTCTTCTTCTTCTTGTTCTTATTTTGTAACTTTGAGAGTTTTATTGTATCAAAGTGAGTGTTTGAGAGTGTTTCTTTTCTCCATTGTATCCATATTTTTCCGAACAGTTGCATCATAATCAATCTTCAAAACTTTATAGTAATCCTTGAAACAAGCAAAAATTCATGATCATATTTTACATTGATATAAACAAGTGAAGAACAAAAAGTCAATATTGTGGTTTAAGCAACAGATAAATGGGTCCCAAAAAGAGATTTTGTATTATAGAAATTAATTGAATTGAAAAACAAATTGCCTTTTATACCTCAAGTGTATAGAATCCTTGTTCTTTATTTATAAAATTCCCCCATTTACTGATCAAAATAATAGATTGGGCCATTAGATATATGACACTATTTTGGAAATTCAGTGTCGGTGAATTGGTAGAAAAAAAATGAAAAATGTTGCATATCATGATTAAAAATGATCTGAGCATCTTCTATTTTGTCTTTGAATCCTTCCCTACTGGAGAGAACTTTAGGGGAGACATTCAAAATGAGAAGTTCCACACTGTAAACTGATACCATCGGTAGACAACCATCAAAGATTACCATGAACTAGTTGTAAATTACTAGAAGGTTTATTATGACAATATCTATCACTTAGACATAACTTATGAGGGGAAAGTATAAGGTTCCATCGGTAATTGTAATCCTAAATAGATAACATTAAATACTTGATTCAACCCTCCTATTCCTTAATCACATGATTCCAAAGCCACAACCAACCATCCTATGGATTTGCATGAGCCACCCATATATCTTTAGTTCCTTAGAATTTCTTGGTTTGCAATTCACACTTCACAACCAATTTTAAAAAAAGGGAAAAATTATCATAATGTATTTTAATAATAAAACGACATGATGAACTTAGAGGATTTGGGCAAAAAATGAGGTATTGGGCACAGAGTATGTTTTTCCTTTCCCCAAGTTTGCCTTGACTTTCTTGGCAACCAAACATATTAAAAATATGAAAACACCAAGAAATCTATCCCCTACCTGCTTTGAAACCAGCAAACTTGTTATGCTTTTATAAGCATATCCCAAATTGCAACCTCCTTTACCCCAACTTTCTTGGCAACCAAATAGAAGGCAAATATGAGTAAGCACAAACATATCCAATCCCCTTAAAATATTTAGATTTCCCTACGTATATTCCAAATTCAAATCCAAGTTTCCCAGAAAATTTCAGAAAAGTTATTGTATCACTCTACAATTAAACAACAAAGATTTCTTATAAACTACAACTCTAACATCTAATAATTCAGTATCCAAACAACAAAATGAAAAAATTGATAATAAACCCTAACAATACTTTCACTCCTCAATACTCAAGAGATTAAGAATTCCAAATAATGAAGAATCAAAATCACACATATGAATCTCCAATAATATGGAGAAAACAAAATTGAAGCAAAAAAACCCCTGAATTTGAAATGTGCAGTCCCAAAATATATAGAAAAATACATAAATAAATAACATTCTCTAAAACATACATACATATATGTACTAAAATAGACATGAACACAGAAAACTCTAACCTTAATAAAACACAAAAATCTTGTGATTTTGACATTCGAATCCTAATACCAAAACCCTAATTCTACACCTCAATATTGTGATTTCCATAGCAATGGAAGAAAAATACACATACAATACCCCCTCCCTCTCCCCCCCCCCCCCCCCCCCCCTCCCAAAAAAAAAAAAACCTAAAAGAAAACAATACAAATGGCTTAAGAAATTGAAGAAAACCAGAAACCCAAATGGGAACCCCAAATTTGGACATGAATATTGCTGATAGTAGTAAAAGACAAAAGACAACAAAATCATACCTATGGACGAACAAAGAAAAATTAAAAACAAAAAAGGGAAATGTCTTTCAACGAGAAGGATTAAACTCATAATGTTGGCGGTGTTGCTACTCCATCACAATTCAGAGAGAAAGAGGATAGAGAAGATGGAAATGAACTAGTTTGGTAGGTGCAATGCGACTAAAGCACATCTAAAGAAGCCAATGATGATGGGTATCCCATGTCCTCCTATTTGCATCGTCCAATTCTGTTAAAAGAGGTTAGGGTTAGGTTTCACCCTATTCTTGGGATTCCGAGAAGATTTGGTAAAATAAGAGGTTCGTTTTTTACGAGATTTGGGTTTTTTAGATTCAGGTCAACACGAGGAAGGTGTTAGGGTTTCAAGAGGGGAAGAAGTGCAGGATGGAGTCTTCTATTCATTGTTAATATCGACTAAGGTAGAGAGAAAAGTGTAGGGTGTTTTTCAATTTTTTGTTTTTTGTTTTTTTTGTTTTTTTAATCTAATGTGGAAACTGGGCTAGAGAAAAGGAGAGGGAAATTTGGGTATAAAATAACAACTAAGCTGAGAGTGCATGAATCCCATATTATTTTTGGGATTAGAATAGTTATATATACATACATATATATATATATATTAAAAGTTAGGTTTCCAATTTCGTATATTTTTTCATATTACCAACCTAAAACACAAGTTCCCCATACTCTTTTTATGGGATAAAGGAAGGACTAATTTTCTTAAATAATTAAAATTTCTCTTTTCAAGGTACAATTATTTGGAAACTTTTTACTTTTCTAATTAACCCATAAAATTTAACAACGTAATAATTATATTAAATCATTTATTGATATAAATAATAGAACAATTATAATAATAAATTAAGTAACCATAAAATTTATCTAACCACACACATGTAAAGTAATAGACCTAGGATCTTAAAAGAATGACTCGCCATAAAACGAAAATCCTGATTCTTAAACTCATGGACATAAAAATACTCTTTCTAACTGTCAAACTCCCCCCCTAAATTTATGACAAAGATTCTATGTAGCAACCCTACCTAAGGGCCCACTAGGAGATAGTGATCTCGTTACATATTAAAATAAAAAATAAACCACTAACTTAAATGGTGGAACAAGAGCAATTAAAATAAAGAGAGAGAAAATGTCAACAAAGCAAAACCAAATTCCATTCAAAATAAAAACACAAGCATAAAAAAAGTAAAAGTAGTTTAGGCCTTAAGGTTGAATACAACTCAAAAGTAACAAGTCTCAAAAGAGAAAGGATACTAGAACCCACAAATTAAGGATAAATTAATAATGCCAAAAGACTATAGGGTCTAAGGCTGCTCTTGAGGACTAACCTTAGTCCTAGCTCAACCTCAATTGAACCTATGGGCTCATCATCTAAAAAAAAAAAAAAAAAGATTAAATGGAGTGAACAAAAAGCTTAATGAATATTTACAATATATAAGTGTTAGGATGGTCAACTCATATTAAAGACATTTCTAAAACATACTCATAATAAATTTGGTAATTCAAAACTAGCAAAATCATAATAACATTTAAAGAATGGATAATGAGATGTAAAATATGTGATCATACGTATAGACATATCTTGATCAATTGATCAACTATACAAAAGCCTACTACTCGTTAACACCCACATCTACAATCTTTAGGATCTCACTACCTCGGATCACAATACTAAAGAGTTTATCTCTTGGTCATCCCATTATGGGCACAAAAGAGTATACTTTGCCATTTTAGGCTCTATCCTCTAACATGTCATTAGAACCCACAATTGCATCTTAGTGCCTCCCCTTTACTACATAAGTGGTGAAGAGTTCTGAAAAAAAACTACATAAAACACCTCACGAGTGCACATGTTATCATGCCCACCTAATATTAATGTCCAAAAAGTCCAACAATTCATTAGATCATAATAGCGTATGAAATTATTGGGATTGAGCCCTAGAAAGCATGACATTATATGTAACATATAGAGATTCATTTATAAATTTATTTATTCATGTTTTTTTATTTCCCTTTTTTTATCTCATTTGCATTAATTAGTTATTTCAACATATACACCCACATCTCGTACATTGTACATGACTTGCATTAGGAGTTGTGTAGAGGACATAAGTCATGGGTTCCTTGGAAGTAGATAAGTTGTCCACAGTCAATTCATGGATTTGGGTAATCTCATAGAGATTGTAGTACACTACCTCATAATTGAAGGGATTACTTATTTTGACTGTCGGGATGAGTTTTCCATAGTGAGTGCACTTGTGTATGTGATGCATACTTGGTAGGACTTAAGATGAATCATGACATAAGACTATCAATTGTCATGATTCACCAAGCTACTATACTTCATGTACTCTTAACTTTGAGAGGATATTAAGCATATGCCAAAGTCAACATGAGGCTTTGACCTATAGGTGAGACACTACGGTGGTCACACATCCTTATGGATTAGGTTACTGTTGATGGAATCTGGTGACAATAGGTATTCTCAATATAGTCACCATGAAATCTCATAAGATTGAGACAAGGTATCTACTTGGGTGATCCAAAGGACATGTAAACTAAAAGATTATGACAATAACATTTCTTTTGATGGAAATTCAACATATGCTCCTTGGAGTTAGAGTATGTCAATTGATTGCATAATAAGTGAGATTTGTAACTCAATGATTGAAGAGGTAATCTTGTAATCTTGATAGGTGGTAGCACTACCTTGTTAGATTGTAAACACCAATTCATGGGGAGTCTACATGCATAAGATAGTAGGTCATAGACTCAAGCTTCGTCTTGTTGTTATTTACATAGGGTATTGGAGTGCAATAGATTCTCTTTGGTGGAATGTTGAATCAACTTTAGAATTAGATTCTATGGAATCTAGTACTCCTATGGGTCCTAATGGTCCCCACTCTAACCTCATATACCATGATGACATGGTTTATGAGGGTTAAATTGGCTCTAAGTTTACTCTCATGCATAAGGGTGTCTTGGTAATTATGTAAGGTTGCATAGGAGATAATGAATAAGTTCTCGAAATTAAGCTAATTGATTAATTACATGACCATATGTGGTTAATTAATCAATTAGGACCCGTTTTGGGATAAATTAAATGACCTAGGCCATGGTGCGCTCAAGTCACATAAGCTAATAAGGGGCCCCTATAAATATCCCCTTAGGGGTTAGAGTTTCCATCATTTTGGTGTGAGGGTCGTCTCCCACCTCTAGAGAGAGAGAGAGAGCTTAGGATTCGTCTATTCCAAAGCCCACATTTTGAAGGGCCAAGATCGTGGTATGAGTCATCGAGTGGAAGATCTTCGGTGTATAAGACCTCCAGACTCTTCAAGTTTCATCTTCACCGCATGGAATCAATTTAGGAACATCCAAATTGGAGGTAAAGTTATCTAATGCCTTTAGCCTAGATCCTAGAATGTTAAAAATGTTATTTTTCACTTTCGTTGCATATAATTTAGTGGTTTAGGGTAGTTAGCATGTACCTATTCGATCTAGGGTATGAGAACATAGAAATCCAAGGTTCTTAACAGAAATGTCATTAGTTATAAACATATGCATGATAATAAAGAACTTTTTCAAAGCAAAGTAACATTCTTTTTTGTAACACAATATAAATCATGTGTATTTTGACAAAATAAGAATTTCAGCATATATTTCACGCCTTTAGAAAAATGAAACAAGTGATAGATATAATATATGCAAGAGATTTATTTTAGGAAAAAGCTTAACAAAATCATGCATATGGTAACTACTCATAAAAAATTTCGTAATCAAAACTATAATAGAACTTACAGTATGATGGCTCCACAAAGCTCGAATCCTGGCATAACAAAAGAAAATTTAAGTGGACTTAGAGAATTGAAAAATCAATAAAAATGGAAATATAATTCTAAGGTTTTATTAACTTTTTCTTAATCGGACAACACTCTAACTAAAATATGTAATTTTTTCTAAAAATGAAAGGCTAGGCAAATAAAGTCCAATTCAATTGACACTAAGTTAAAGAGTTTGTTGATGAGTCTAGAAACTTTAGAAATTAATTTTTGAATCAAATGGTCATTAAAAGACCTAAATTAGTTTAAGATTGCCCAAAATAAAGTATGTTGCAATGCTACTCACTTTCTCAATTTTTCTCACTAAACAAGTTTGAAAAATTATGAAACTCTCCATATATAATATGATGAGTCTAGAATAATTTAAAAATAATTATAAATTTAAACAAAATCTAATAATACCAAAACTTTCAAACATAAAAATTGTCTTAGCATACCTTGCTGAAATCCATTAATGTTTCCTTAATTATTTTCTTATGAAAACGAATTTAGAAATGCATGAAATTAGACTTTACAATTTCCTTTTTAATGTAATAATATATAAAAATAACTAAAAATTATGATAATTAACCAAAATATTCCAAAACTTCAAGAAACCTAAGTGGTTGAAAATGATTTTAGTAGAAGCACTTTGTTTTCTTATCCATTTCTTTGAAAATTTTGTACTAAGCTATCAATGTCCAAATGAGGTGAAATTTATGGTTTAGATTCCTCAAGGAGTCTAATATATAAAAATAAAAAATAAAATTGGAGTATAATTTTGCTAAATATTAATCCTGAAAAGTTTGAGAACTATAATTGGTCCAAAATGTCTCTGTGAACCTCTCCTTTGTAATTCCCAAAGTTGTCCAGAATTTTCTTATGAAGAAAATGTGGTTTAAATATAAAAAGACTTGAATAGTTAGATTCATTATCAAGTTTATTATTTGGTAAAAATAATTTGGGGTTTTAATACTTTACCAAAAGATCCCAAAAACTAAAAAAATACCAGTTGATCAAAATATTAAAAAAAAAAAAAAAAAACAGTGTATTCCTCATTCTTGGGAAATTCTCTTTTTCCATTAAATTAACTCTATAAATCTAACTCCATAAATTATACAAATTTGCTTGAATTGATTTATGCCCTTACAATGTTGAAACAAATCAGGGTTCACCTTTTGTAGGTTGAAAAGTGTCACCAATTTCCTCTTAAATAGCAGCATCATAGGATATCATTCTCATATACTTTTCAACAATTTATATCTTAATCCAACTTAAAATACAATATTTTTCTTCACTTTCTTGGCAATCAAACAACCCAAAAAGTTGAAAAAAAAATGGTTTAAAATATTAAAAAATTTAACACATATAAACACTTAATTTTTAACAACAGTTGCCTAAAAAAGAGGTGAAAAAGAAAAAGAAAAAGAAAAAGAAGATAGAAGAAGGGAAAAATACAAGATAAGATTATTTACCTCTAATGTCTCGTTTAAGTAAGAGATGAATATCTCTACTCCTAAATATTTGAATCTAATTTCTATACCATTTTCTCTAAAGAAAATTTCAAAGAAGAAGGAGAAGAAAAAGAAGAAGAAGACAAAGAAATCCCTAAGGAAAATGAAGGGAAATGGTTTTTCTTTAGATTTTTCCTCTTTTATATTTTCTTTTCAAATATGATTTGACCTAACTACCCTTATCTGGATTAAGATGTGATCAAACCAGCGTTGGTTGCCACCAAAATTTCAAACATGCCCATTTGTCTTGTAGTGCCCATGCCTTCATGTATGACATTTGGCAACCTTTAAGTATGACATATGGTAGCCCTTTAGTGTGATATGTGATGCTTTCTAGTATATTCCCAATTTAAATACACTTATACTAATAGTCTAGTTAATGTAATTCTTTTATACCTTATCTATATGGTTTTGAGATAATTTAACTTTCCTAATTATTTCAAATTATTAAAAGTTTAATTATTTTGCTAAGATTTTGCCTTCTTTAATTTTGAAATACTAATATATAAAATGTTATGAAAAATTTATTTCATTTGAGCTTGATTTGTTACATTCTAGCACATTAAGGAAGAAGCCTTAAGAAGGACTTGAAACATAAATTTGAAAATCATAAGACTCATAAAATTGACATAAAACAAGGATAGGAATGATACACTAATACAAGGCCCTAGGCTATGAAACAAAATGTATTATTGAGAAGGGGAAATTCCCAAAGATTTCTTAGGAGGTGAAATCCTAAGAAAACCTAAAGGAGAAGAAGAAGAGCAAACTAGATCTCTACTTTGAAGTTCAACAAAGGCATATTTTCTAATCTAAATTTGTCTAGTCTTTGAGACTCTAAAATGAATTTGAAGTACCAATTGAGAATCATGAATATTCATCATAGACTTACATTAGGAGGGAACATTTGAAACCCATCGAGTATTTATTTATTTTACAATTAAAAAGGATTTTATCTCTTAATGCCTTGGACTCAACTACAAGTTTTGTTAATTTGCCTATAAAAGTCTTTAAAACTTCCTAATAGGACACCTATCACTAGTATGACTATTTCTAGGACAAAATGAACATGCACACATAACCTTAATAGGTATCTGGACAATTGGAATTACCTTTTTAGCCTCAACAAAATTAGTCTTTCCACTCCTAAGAGTAGTAGACTCATTAAGATATCCTAGAGATTTTTTATCTCTAGTGGATTTCCATTTACTAATGATTTCATTTTAAACCTTCTTCCTAGGATGGAAGATCTCATTTTTAAAGGAAGCCTATTTTCTTTGTTGTTAAACGCCTTGAGATAGAGTATTATTGCTCTAAAGTAAAGATCTATGCTCATTCTCTAAAAACAGAATTTTTTCAAGATAATTTGTTTTATCTTCTTTTAACATATCCTGCTTAATTTTTAATGATTCATATGCATTAGTTATCTTGATGCATTTATTAAAAAAAGATTAATATTTTTCACACCAATCCTCAATAATAGAAACATTTTCATTAAGATCACTATTGCTCGACTCATTACTAAAAGATGTAATAGACGCAACAATAGTTAGATACTCATTTTGATTATTTTTATTCTCACCCAAATTTGATGATTTATCCTTACTTGACTTTGAATCACTCCAAACCACTTTCTTGATTTTCTTATTTTTATTGGGACTAGCATTTTTCTTAAGATAATTCTTTCTTTAAATTATTTACTTCATAAGTTAATGACTCTTTACTTTTATGACACTCATAATTTTCTTTTTCCAAGAAGACTACTTTATTGAAAAGTGACAATTTTTTATTTATTGAAATAAACAATTTATGTTTGTTGCCTTTTTATTCAAGAAGAAAAGATTCACAAAAAGATTTTGGCTTTTCTGAGTTTTTTATTCAACATTTTTTATGCGTTTTTTCCAATCAAGAAAACTTTTTCACCAATCAAAAGTAAACTTTTTTTCTGTTCTTTAAATTCCATGAAAGATCAAGGACAAAAATCAAAGAAAACTTTTACTTCAAGGGGTTAATGACTCTTACTTTTATGACACTTATAATTTTCTTTTCCCAAGAAGGCAACTTTATCGGAAAGTGATTTTTTTTATTCAAATTAACAAGTTTTTCTTATAGCCTTTTTTTATTCAAAGGACAAAGATTCACACAAAGATTCTTATTTATAAAGTTTTTTATTCACAATTTTATTTTCTTTATGTAATTTTTTTCAATCATGAAAAACTTTTTCACAAACAAGAAGTAAACTTTTTTTTTTTGTTCTTTAAATTCCATAAAAAAAAAAAAATCAAAGACAAGAATTGAAAAAAATTTTGATATGTAAATTTTTTTCCTACTCTAATATTGATTGAACGTTTGTAAATTTTGATGTGTTCAATTATTTTAACTCAAAAATGATTATTTTAAATTTTCTTTTTAATATAGGGTACAAAAAAGAAATAATAATGCATAATATTCAAAAGATTTTACATGGAGTACCACTTACAAAGTCTCATAAAGACTTTGTGGAAATGAAAACCATAAGGTCAAAGACCGTAGATTTATCGTCCACTAAATATGAAGAAGAAGTACATAGACTCACATGACAATTGTTACTCCTTCAGACCTACACCTATTTTCACATCCATGATACAACGTCACGTATGTTTCTTAGTGAACTCCTTAACACCTTAAGGGGATACAAATCTCTCTCACGAACCTAAGGATAAGAATCATGAACTTTTTGAGAGTTTCGAATTACATGCAAAGAATAATGACTTAAAAGCTTAGTCATATGAGTTCTTGAGAGAACTCTACCAAAGCCTAGTGAACTTGTAATCAATTTACGAATCAAGTTTTACTAAAAATAAAACAATTTATAAAGTTAAGAATTTTAGAAAAATTTGAAAAGATTTCATATTTTAAATTAAAAAATATTTGGAAAGATTTTCCATTTAAAATTCTTCATTTAAATTCTTTTTCAAATTAGTTTTATTATTTGGAAATGTTTTTCTTTTTAAATTTCCAATTTAAAATTTATTTCCAAATTAATGTTATTTCTAATTTCCATAAGTCCACTTTATACCTTTTATGTCACTATTCTCATTTAACTTAACTATATTTACCTATTTAATCCTGAGTTGATTTTGTTGTAATCTTGAATCTTCAAAGGAGTGTAAATCCCAAGAAAGTATGAAAAGTCCTAAACCAGGGTTAATGAAACAAAAAATTGTCAACTTAATCTAAATACCCTAATACATTAACAAATTACACATCATTGTTTTGATAGAGCCTTTTCTATGTACCACAATATTAGCTTTTTATTTAACATAACCTATAAATGAGAAGAACAAATAATGGTCTAACAATAATTTTGAGATTCATTTCATATCAATTATCAATTGGTAAAATTCTCAAGAACTTTGTGAGGATAAGGTATCTTTGATGCATACCTTTGCTCAATGGATAGTAAGCTACTTGATTTGATTCACTGATGACAAAGTTTGATCAAAGATACGGAAACTCTTTGATTAGATGTTGAGATGAATTAGGTTTTAAATTTTGCAGAAATATGAATTAGAAAGAATGGGATCATTCTAAGAGCTAATGAGATTCTATTCATAGCTAAGATTCAATCTTCATGTACAAATTCCTCTAGATTGCTTTCTTCATTTGATTTTTGTTTTTATCCACTTGCTTTGTTATGCTATAAATCAATTTTGATGAAAATCGATCAATCAATAATCTTTTTGAATATTTTAGTTTATTATTTCGTAGCAATTGATGTGATATGATTTTCTTACTTTCCACTTAAATCACTAATCATTCCTTGTGAAGATGACCAAACTATTATACAATAACTATTTCCTTTTTCTTTTCTCTTTTTTCCAATTTTTGGTTTGGAGAACAAATGGTTTAATGACATCCTAATTGATTGAGTTTTTCTAAATTGTGAGATTGAATTTGGATTGGATTGCTTTGCAACTAAATTTTCTCACAAAGAGATTAAATATGATATTAAGGTAATCAAACCAAAAAAAGAACATGCCACAAACCAAAGTATATATCATCATAATACTCAAAATCTCTTAAACATCTCTTACCCATGAATATACCTCTCATGCAATCAATACAATGAATTAAAAAATAGTTAGGAACATACCCCAACCCTCAAAGTGCTCTATAAAATGTAATTGAAAGCATAAGAGAGTCCTCATTTCCAAAAGTTTTGTTATTCTTAAAAATCAAAATAAAAGTGAAATACGAAATGAGTAACCTTTGGGTTATTTAAAAGGTTAAGTGAAATCAAAATTCTGATGTGATTTTTCCTCTCCAAATAATTTTTTTTGTTATATCAACTTGCAACTTTCAAGTGAAATTGGAATTTTACTTTTAATAATACCAAAATTGAAACAACTAACGTAAGGTTCTGATTCTCACTCCTTCAAATTTGCAATTTAGAAAACCCCTAATTTGAAAATTTTGATTTATCACACTAATATTTTTCAACTATAACCTTGAAATCAATTTTCATTTCAAAATGCACTCCCCATTTCAATGTAATTAACATTCAAAACTTAGGTTTATAATTGAATTAGCACACTGACTTCCCCTTCTCATTCAATTTTGAAATCAAAATTACCAATTCACCCTATTGTAAATTGAAATTGTTGATTGACATTGTTAGTCATCCATTTACACTAAAAACAAGAGCATTTCAAATTGAAAATTCAACCCTTAACAAAGGCTCAAATCAAATTTCAGATTTACACTTCAAATTCACTCCTCAAATTGAAAATCACTCCCAAACCATACTCTTTTTCTCTCCAAAACTCACTCTTTTGAAAAATTACCTCAACCACTTAAAAATTGGAAATCTTGCATGTGCATCTTCCTTTATCACATGGATAACTCATTTAACCTCAATCTTTTGCCAAAGAAAATAATATAATAAAGGGACTTTTGACAATGGTTCACATTTTGCATAACTTACCCCTTTAGCCTCATATATTTTTTTTATTTAGTAATATTGTGCTATTAAGTAACTTGCATAGAACCCTTATAAAATAATACTCTTGCAACCAAAAGAAATTATTATGTTATTGGGGTTCTTAATTTATCGATAAATAAATAATTTATTAATTCATTGATAATTGAATATTTATTAATTTATAAAAAGTATTATGTTTCTATTGTTCCGTTCTTGTGCATGTATGACTTATAAATCTAAAAATAATGGATGTGGTTAAAAGTTAATACATGGAAACCTAAAAGACTTTAAAAAGTAAAAATGATTATAATTGTAAAAAAATATAAAGACTCTTAAAAAGAAGAGATATGGTGTGTCAAAACTTAATGTCCTAAAAGATAAGAGGTTTCAAGTATGTGATGATTTCGAAGAGTGACTTAAGAGAATAGAAGTTATAAATAGTTGTTCAATACTATATTATGAAATTCTATTTGCTATATTATGAATTTTATTTGCTCATTCATCAATTATTAATTTATATTCCTTGGGTTGCTATGTATTTCTAAAAATATTATTATCTTATGCATTTAGTAAGGTTATTAATTAGCATATTGACCCGAATTAAGATAAATTTTTTTTATTATTTAAACGAGGTTATTAATTTATCAAGCATTTATTTATCGAGATTTTACTATAATTAATGTTATAATTACTATAAATATTTTTTTAATGAAACCAATATTTGGTAAGTAGGCTATGTTGGATTATACATTACTTTTTACAATTGAAAATTTAAATCAAATTTGAAAATCATATGTGGTACAAAAAAATTAATTCCTAATTTCTATTAAAAAAAATTCCCTTTTAAGAATTTTTCTTTTTTCTTTTCAAGTTCAATATCAGAGAAAAAAAATTGTCATTTCATGTATTGTAATAGTGAATTTGAAAGACTTCAAAAAATACCCTCAACCCCAAATAACTAACTCAACAAAGAACCTTTTTTCTTCTTTGCCCTTCACCATTAACAAAGTTATTTCCCCCCTTCCTTTACTTCCCCCTTGTAATCCTTTCAACCAAAAAAAAACATATAAAGAGAAAGAAGGAATAAAGCATATCAATATTATAGTTGCATTCTAACTTTGAAGCTAGGGTTTTTCAAGGTGATATATATATATTATTAAATTTTATCATTTTTTTTTTTGGTTTTTAGTTTTTTATTCTTTGAGATTTGAGAAGTGTCAATTATGTGATTTTGTGCATTTTGGTGAATCAAACTTGATTACATTGCATATCTTTACATTTTGAACGTTAATTAATAATTTATCTTATTTTATATTGTAATTTATTTAGGGTTTATTAGTAATGAATTATGGTTTTAATTTTCAATAATTATGGCAAAATGAGATGTTGGTGACCTTTATCGAATTTGTTTTATTTTCTTAATTATTGTGTTTGTGATCTTTATGGTTGGGAGAATGAGGAAAAGGGAAGAAAAATATTGCATGTGCATCTTCCTTGATTATCAAATGGATAACTTATTTAACCTCAAATTGGATTGGTAAAATTCTCAACAAATTTATATACATTATTTAAGAAAATCCTTCTCAAGAAGCTTTAATCATCAACCATGAGCATGCCAAATAAAACAAAAATCAAATGTACCTTTTTGCTCACAATAATTCAACTTAACTCTATATTTGACCTTTACTAAGCAACAATTCTCAAAACTCAACTTCTTCAATCCTTCTAGTAATCATCCAATAAGAATATCTAATAACAACTTCAAGCCTTTGCAAAATTTGCAAATTTTTGTTAGTGCCAAAAACAACTAAACAATCACACCAAAAACAAGAAAGCAAACAAAAAGAAACAAACCTAATCTAGCATACATGAAACACAAAAATCAAAATCAAGCAAACACTTATAGCATACCTACTATACACATGGGATAAAGTAAGCTCTGAGGCCTCTTTACCCCATAAATGAAAACAATCACCTGCTAACCTACACCTACACTTCAAAGACAATTACCAAATGGGATAGTCCATCAATAATCATGCAGTATTGTATTAACAATCAAAATTTTATTAGCAATATTTTGGACAATAAATCCATATTTTTATTAAAATTAAAGTAATCACATTGTCAAAAAAGTCATCAAAATAAGAAAAACCAAAAAAATGAAAATGAAACCTATATGTAAAAACCTATTAAAATTGGACTTCATCAATTCCACTAGATGTGTGCTTTGTGGTTTGCTAACTATTTCAAGCATAGTGAATTTTCCTTGTTAATTTTAATTTCACCCTCTAATTTGACTCAAACGAAGTCTCATCTATATGCTTCGTGGAAACTTGATTATTATCATCTCTTTAATATAAAAGAACTCATGTCCCTTGAGCTTATGCATTCTTTCTTTAAAATATTTTTGGTTTAGTTCAAGTTCATCAATGTTTTCTAGATTTAGCTCACTCGTTAATGTTTTTTTGAATTTATCTCGAGCACATCGATTGAAAGGTTTTCTTACTTCATGGCATTTGTGTTTGATTGCCTCAATAAAAATAAATAAATAAATAAAGATTGGAATTTTTGTATGTTGAAGAGCCTATTGAGAAGTAGAAATGATAACATCTACTCTTTGAAAACATGTTATTTTTTTAGGAATTGTTTTTACATAACAATGAGTCGTTTTTAGGAAATGTTAGTGTGGACTCGCATTTTTTCTGCAAATGTGAATTGATGCATCGCCACTTGATTGTGACATTTTCAACTTTATAGAAAAATGATTATTTTATTTTGAAAACTATTTTTAGGTTTTTAGAATTGTCACTTATTTTATATATTTTTTTAAAAGGAAAACAAAAAATAAATAAAAAATCCTAAGTAACTCATTATATAAAAAAGACGAGTCTGTTAATTAAGAATACGTTTAAAGGTCAAGTTACCTATTGAAAAGATATAGAATAAGACATAGCACCCTTCTAAGCTTATAAACTTATAGTCTCTATTAATGAAATGAAGAGAGGATTGCTAACTAATCAACGAATACCATAATGAAACTTGCACATAAGATAGAATGCAAAATAAGCCAAATGTTACATTAAAAAAAAGTGAGGTTCAAATGACACCTGATGATTAGTTATCGACTTCGCTCTTGGTTGTTCTTCCTTTGGAGGCATTCTTCAACAATGTTGGAGGCTTTAAAAAGATTTTAGTTAGTTTCCAAGTTGTCATCTAGAAAAAGGCCTCCACCAGATTTCTCCTTCCTCATCCTTTCCTCTTCTCTTCTTACTCTCCCTTTTAAAATTCTACTCTCTCCCCTCTAAAAAAAATTCTGCTTTCTCATTCCTATATATATATATATTCTCATTCCTTCGAAAAATACTGCTCTCTCCCCTTTCAAATCTAAACTGTGCTCCTTCCTTTTTATTTCAAAATTCCAAACTAAACCAATCCCTAAATCCTTCAACCCATCAAATATTTCTATGGTTTCCTTTTTTTGTAAAATATTCCTTATGGAATTTGGTTGTCTAAAAATTGATTAGCTACATAAGCAAAGTTAGTTGATCAACTAACTAAAAGCATACCTGTTTGCTTAGCTTTTTCCATGTACTTGTATAAAATTGTGAAAAAAAAGAGGTGTGTGAGTTTTCTGAATTACAGAACAAAAGTGAGAGGATTTCAAAGTGTGGGTCTTCTTCATTGTATTGTAGAGAGAGCTTGAAAATTCTTAGTGAGGGTGTAAAATGGTTCAATCTTAGTGGATTTTTGGAGGTCATCTTGATTCGTGGATGTAGGATTCAAATCTTGGATCAAAACCATGTAAATCCTACTTGTTTTGTTCTATTTTTTTTTTTTTTTAATTTCTAGTATTGTTTTTTTTTTTTTTTTTTTTTTTTTTTTTTTGTCTTCTTAAATTGGTGTTCAATCTCAATTTATTGAGGAACTTGGATAAAACCTTAACATCTAGTATCAAAGCTAAATCAAGAACAGAGAAAGAAGAATGCTGACTACAAAGTATGATATTAAGAAAGAAGAATGTCAACTACAAAGTATGATATTGAGAAGTTCAATGGCAGAAATGACTTTGGGTTATGGAAGATGAAGATGGATGCCATCTTGATTCAACAGGGCATTGAAAAGGCTTTACTGCTTGATAAAGATCTTCCAAAAAGCGTGACTGAAAAGGAAATGCAAGAATTTCAAAGAAAGGCTTACAACTCGATCATATTAAGTCTTTCTTATGAGGTTCTAAGAAAAGTATCTCATGAGAAAACTATTGTTGGGGTTTTGAAAAAGCTGGAAGAACTGTACAGAACCCGAGCTTTGCCAAATCGCATTTATTTGAAGGAACATTTATATGGTTTCAAGATTGAAGAATCCAAGCCAATTGATGATGCTTTAGATGGGTTTAATAAATTGGTGTTGGATTTAGAGAGTTTAGATATCAAGGTGGATGATGAAGATAAGGCAATCATTCTCTTAAACTCTTTACCTAAATCTTTGAAGCACTTTAAAGAAACCTTGGAATATGGCAAAGATGCCATTACATTTGATGATGTTCAGAATGCCTTTAATGCTAAGGTGTTGGATATGAAGTCCTCTGACAAAACTAACAATGGTGAAAGTTTAACTGTTAGAGAAAGACCTTAGAATAAAAATAAAAATGGAAAATGAGGAAAATCTAGTTCAAGATCAAAGTCCAAAGGTAAGAAAGATTATAGGAATGTCAAATGCTATCATTGCAACAAGATGGGACCTATAAGAAGAATCTGTCCAGATAGACAAGAAGAAGAAAAGACTCAAGCACAAGGAAGTGTTGCCATTATAGATGATGGTTATGACAGTGCAGAGGTACTCACTGTTACATTGAATCAAAATCATGACGAAAGGGTCTTGGACTCGGGTTGCACCTATCATGTGTCCAAGAAGAGATTGGTTTTCATCCTATCAAGAAGTTAATGATAGAAAGGTACTACTGGGAAACAACATGAGCTATAGTGTGGTTGGAATTGGCACGATGGCTATTAACATGTTTGATGGAATGACAAGAACTCTCAAAGAAGTTAGGCATGTACTAGACCTGAAGAGAAATCTAATATCTCTTGGAACTTTGGACGAATCAGGTTATAGCTTCAAAGCAGAAAATAGGAAATTAACAATTTCAAAAGGTGCCATGGTTGTCATGAAGGGTTAGAAGAAAAATGGCTTGTATATCCTAGAAGGTCACACATTGAAAGGTTTAATGGGATCAATGTTAAGAACTGAAACTGATAAAACAATTCTTTGGCATAGAAGAGCTTGGTCACTTAAGTGATCGAGGTCTAAAAGAATTGCACAAGCAAGGCCTATTGTGTGAGGATAGCATCAGCAAGATTGATTTTTATCAGTATTATATTCTTGGCAAGCAACATAGGTTGGCATTCAAAGCTGCAATACACAAGTCAAATGATGTATTGGAATATGTGTATTCAAATTTATAGGGGGCTGCAAGAGTCTCTACTCACGGTGAAAACAAGTACTTTCTATCCTTGATTGATGATTACTCTAGAAAAATTTGGTTATACTTGTTAAAAACTAAAGATGAACATATTGTCTTAAAAAAGGTTAAGGAGTTGAAGGCTTTAGTTGAAAATCAAACTAATAAAAGAGTAAAGGTGTTAAGGATGGATAATGGGCTAGAGTTTTGCAATGAGGAATTTGAAATGTTTTGTAAAAATCAAGGTACTCTAAGACACAAAACAGTAAGGAATACACCTCAACAAAATGGCCTAGCATAGAGAATGAATAGGACATTGTTAGATAGAGTAAGGTGTATGTTGTATAGTTCTGGATTATCTAAACATTTTTAGGGTGAAGTTGTAATGATAGCTTGCTATTTAGTAAATAGAACTCCATCTAGTGCAATAGACTTTAAAACTCCAAAAGTGCTTTGATTTAGAAAGCCTTCTAACTATGATCACCTTAGAATCTTCAGGTGCATAGCTTATGTTCACTAAAGTAAAGGAAAATTATAACCAAGGTAAATAAAATGTATCTTCTTAGGTTATCCAAAGGGTGTTAAAGGTTACAGGCTATGGAATAAGGAATCACTAGGTGTTAAAATAATAATAAGTCATGATGTTGTGTTTAATGAAAATGAAATGCTTTCTATGAGGATTAACACTGTAGGTATAGAGGAAGATTATGAAAACAGGAGCTTGACACTTGACAAAGACCATTTTGAGTTTGGGGTGGAGTTATCATCTTAAGATGGCCATGATCAACAAAATGATTTAGCACATGGTGGCCTAGAGATAGAAGATACTAAGGTGACAAATTAAAATATTGAAGGTGGTGTAGGAACCAACTCACAAGAAGCTAGTCTTGATTATCTCTTGTCAAGGGATAGGGCTAAGAAGAACATAAAACCCCCAGATAGGTTTGGTTTTGCAAATCTGATTGCCTATGCTCTATTGACTGCTATGGAGTATGAAAAGAGTGAGCCACTCTCTTACTAAGAATCTATAAACAATAATGAATCAATGAAATGGCTCACAACAATGACTGAAGAATTTGAACCCTTACAGAAAAATCAGACCTGGTTGCTTGTAGAAAGAAAGCCAAATCAAAATGTGGTAAGTTGTAAATGGATATTCAAGCGGAAACAGGGTGCCACTGAGAATGAACCCATAAGGTTCAAAGCTAGATTAGTGGCTCGAGGGTATACTAAGAGAGGGCATTGGCTATACTGAAGTATTTTCTCCAGTGGTGAAACATACCTCAATTAAAATATTGATGTCCATTGTAGCTTAGTTTGATTGGGAATTGGAGCAACTAGATGTTAAAATTGCCTTTTTACATGGATACTTAGAAGAAAAAATTCTAATGACTCAGCTTGAAGGTTTTAAAGAACCAGAAAAGGAACATCTAGTGTGTTTACTTAAAAAATCCTTATATGGATTGAAACAATCCCCAAGACAGTGGTATAAAAGGTTTGACACCTTTATACTAAAGATTGGTTTCAAAATGAGCAGTTATGATGGTTGTTTCTATTACAAGAAGTTACAAGGAAGTTTGATGATGTTTTTTCTAATACATGTCAATGATATGTTATTGGCTTGCAAAGATAAGTCACAAATTCAAGAGGTGAAGAGGATTGTAAAGTCAGAATTTGATATGATGGATCTTGGGAATGCAAAAAGAATACTCAACATGGAAATTATAAGAAACAAAGAGGATCGCACTTTATTCTTGTCACAAAAGGGCTACTAAGAAAAGGTTTTGAAGAGGTTTTCCATGGAGAATTCAAAACCTGTAAGTATACCATTAGTAGGACATTTCAGATTGTTAATGACACAATGTTCTCAATTTGAAGTTGAAAGGAAAGAGATGAATTTTGTTCCATATGCTAATGCTATAGGGTCACTCATGTATGCAATGGTGTGCTCACGACTAGATATTGCTCATTCAGTAAGTGTTTTGAGCAAGTTTATGGCTAACCTAGGTAGAGAACATTGGAATGGAGTTAAATGGTTGCTAAGATATGTAAGAGGATCTCTTGGTGTAGGATTGAAGTTTGGATCTTCAAAAAAGGGTGTTGGTATCACAATTTATGTGGATTCAGATTATGTAGGGGATCTTGATAAGAGAAGGTCAACTATAGGTTATATTTTCATCTTATTTGGAGGACCTGTTAGTTGGAAGTCACAACTACAATCGATAGTGGCACTTTCAACAACTAAAGTTGAATATTTAGCAACTACTGAAGCCATGAAAGAAGCTCTCTGGTTGCAAGGACTTGTTAAGGAGCTTAGAGTGTTGAATAGTGTGTTAGAAATATTTTCAGACAGTTAAAGTGCAATTAAGTTGTGTAAAAATCCCTTGTTTCATAAATGACCAAACATGTCGATGTTAGATATCACTTCATTAGAGAAATTATAAGCTCAAGAGCAGTGAAGCTAGAGAAGATTTCCACGGTTGATAAAACAACCGACATGGCAAATAAAGTTCTACTAGTAAGAAAATTCAAGAATTGCCTAGATTTGGTCCAAGTAATGTGCAACTAATGTTTAAGTCAGATCTTCATCCGAAGAATCCAAATTCAATTTTTTTGAACCAAGGTGGAGAATGTGGAATTTGCTGGTCCAAAAATTGATTGGTCACGTGAGCCAAATTAGTTGATTAATTAACAGAAAGCATACCTGTTTGCTTAGCCTTTTCCATGCACTTGTATAAAAGTGTGAAAAAAAAAAATGAGAGGTGTGAGTTTTCTGAATGACAGAATAGAAGCGAGAGGATTTTGGAGTGTGAGTCTTCTTCATTGTACTATAGAGAGAGCTTGAAAATTCTCAGAGATTCTTGAGGGTGTAAAATGGTTCAATCTTAGTGGATTTTTGGAGGTCATCTTGATTCGTGGATGTAGGATTCAAATCCTAGATCCGAACTACATAAATCTTGCTTGTTTTGTTCAGTTTTTTCTGATTTATGGTATTGTTTTTTTGTCTTCTTAAATTGGTGTTCAATCTCAATTTATTGAGGAATTTGGTTAAAACCTCAACATTCCCTAAAAAATGTTGTCAACTTCACTGATCTCACATGTAATCACCATTTCAATTTGAACTCATTTCCAAACTTTCCAAATCAATTTTGTAAGAAAACATATGGTTTTTCTTGAGATCTCAAATTTTAAATTTTCCATTTATGCCATTTAATTCAAATAACAATACCACTATTTGTCACTCAACTCCCTACTTCCCTTTTGAAACCTCAACCTTCTTTTCTTTTCCACAAGTGAGCTAAAATGCACATTGAAAATTCAAAGTAAGAAACAATAATAACATCAATAATAATAAATTAAGAATGAAGACAAAATAAATAAATATAATTAAAATAAAAACAAAACATAATAAAGATGAAAATAAAAATAAAACAAAATAAAAGAACAAATAAAATAAAAGTAGAGAATATAAAATTATATATTTATATAGAATAATAATAATAATAATAATAATAATCATGGGGATGGAAACGGGTTCAAAGTAGAGAATAGGCTCCACTTCCCCGCTCTTGACCTCAGTTATAAATCAGATTGGACCGACTGATTCAACTGGACCTCAGTAATAAATCGGATTGAACCGACTGATTCAACTGGTTTAATCGGTGACCGGAGCCTAATCGGGTCCAGGTAGCCTAGTTGGCTTGGAATGCCACTGAACTGCTCTTGAATCGAATGGACTGGCGATCAAGCTGCTGGTCCGGTGGACCAGGCCGCCGATTCGGACTTGACCTCTTTCTTTCATGGATATTTTTTATGCCCAAAATGGGCTCAAACATGTGTCATATCTTGGGCCCAAGCCCGTTATGTTTGTATCAAGGGTAATAGGCAAAATACGCTCATTTTATTCCTCATCTGCTTATACTTTATTCCTTATTTGCTTCCGATGTGGGATTGCTGCGAGCAGGGCTGAGAAAAACCCATAAAATACGGATGCAACCTGGGCTGAGAAAAATCCATAAAATATGGATGCAACTTGGGGGTTTGAACTGACCTTGGGTTCAAAACGCTTGGGCAGCACCACTTTGCTGCATATGCTACGCATGTAAAGAGACACAACAAGAATTATATAATAAAATTCTTCTTAAATTTTTTATAATAGTAAAAATTTAAATAATATAAATAAAATAATGTAATATGTATAGAGGAAATTAAGTAATTTTCAATAAATATCTTTATATTTAAATATTATATATATTATTTTAAAAAAATGTTAAAATATTAATACATCTATATATTAATTTAAAAATAGTAAAGATGAAAAAATAAATATGATTAATTTTTAAAAATATAAATAATGTAATATATATAGAGGAAATTAAGTAATCTTCAATAAATATCTTTATATATATATATATATATATTATTTAATAAAATATTAATACATCTATATATTAATTTAATAATATTAAAGATGAAAAAAATAAATATTATTAATTTTTAATTTTCATATATCTAAAAAAATTTATATAATATTTTTAATTTTAATAATATATAACATAAATATTTATGATATCACTGGTTCAATAATGATTCAACCATAAGTTCAACCAGTGAACCAGTAACTTTTCCAGTTCAATAATCGATCCGATTCTAAAAACATTGTGAGGGATAGATCTCTACCAAGACCCACATCGATGGGTCTTTTTGTTATCTCTATTAGAAAGACTTCCTGATGTTTGGAAGCATATTTGAAAATCATATTTAAAAATTTAAAGAATCACTTTTGAATAATCACTTAATAGATGATTGAATCTTCCAAAAATATATTTTTTGTTATTATTAGTTTATAGCAAAACACTAAGTGGTTCTTCATAAAAATGTTTCTAATGGAGCAATACTAATGAAAGCTTTATAGACTAATAGTTCATTTGAGAGTGATTTAAGAGAAGTTAGCCATATAAATACTTTCTTGCAAAAATTAAGGATTTAAAAAAATTTTGAAAATCATTTTTATAATAAAAAGCTCTAAAGTAATTTATTTTTGTCATAAGTTAAGTAGGATAATTTTATAAATAATTGGTTGTAGTTTCTAGTATTATTGTATACAATCGTTATGTTTGTTGCACCTCCAAAAATATACTCTTATAATTAATTGTGTATTATTCTTCACATTCATAACAATTTATATGGTATGATTAATTTAGCAACAAAATATAAGTTTACTTCAAATCACTTTAAATTCTTACTATATTAAAGTTTAAGATTAAAATAATGACATATTAGTTAAAAAGGATTAGGACCTATAGTGTAACATATAAAATTTAGAAAACTCAAGGAAGGCTAGACAGATACCTTTTCGACCAAGAAGAGTGATTGTTGAATTTTATTATCAAGTTCGCCTTCCAAACCTATTTCTTGAAAGAGTATCTCCACTTTATTACAATTGCACACTTTGAATTCCTTCAAAAGTGGCCATCTTGAAGCAAACCTTCCCGAATAAAATCTTTTGAGTTGGTGTAAGATTTGAGTGTAAAAGAGGTTAGTTTAGGGAATAAGAATAAAAGTGTTGTTTCATCTTCATCTTCACTGACAACAATTACTTCTAATACTTCACAAGATAATATGCATAGGTCCTCAAGTTGCACAAGGGCTTTCGCCACGGAAAGGGGAAAAACATTCAATATTTTGTTGCAGGAAGCTACATGCAAGTGCTTTAGTTTGGAAAAGGAATCTGCTGAAAGTTGGTTGTGCCATAATGCTCTCACATTATCCAGATTTTCTACATGTAAGGACTCCCAAGGCTGGGAATGCAACCTGTGCAATTGATGATCCCTTTTAGTTAATACATTCCCAATAACTACACGCGTGTAAATAGAATATGACAAGTATAAAAGGTGAATATGTGAATATGAAAAAGCACAAAAATAAATTCACAATTTTATCTGAATATTTTCTAAATAGGAAACTTTATTATTATAAGGGGTCTAAAACTACTAGCTAGAGGTCTCATTATATAAGACTTTGCTTTTGTTATTTTTCATTTATACATTCTCCAATATAATTTTTATTGATTAAAAATGAGTAGATAATGCAATTTTCTCATATTATTTGACATTGACATGTTGGATTGGTTTTTACTATGCCCCTCAATCCATCTCTATCTTATTCTTGCTTTATACCTAATATGTATATGATTATTTAATTTACAAATCGTTCAGTGATAAACCAATACCAATGCTACTTAAAAATGGAAAACTTGCTTATGGCAACAAGCTTGGAACTCATTAGGAAGGAAAGTTTATTGTCATTAATAGTATGAAACTAATAGAATTCTCATTATATAATTCTTTGGTTTTATTATTTTTCATTTATACACTCTCCAATACAATTTTACTAACTTAAAATGAGTAGATAATGTGACTTTATTATAGTTTTAAATTATTAAGCATTTATATATTGGAGTAATATGTATATGATTATTTTATCCGGTTTTTTCATAAACTTGGTTACTATAGCATATATTAAGAGGTAATAATATATATATATATGAAATCCTGGTTAAAAGCAACATAAGATAGATTGCACAAATCTAAAAACTTGACATCTCTTTTTTTATTAATTAATTATTATTTTAAAAAGGTTTTATTCATGTGATTTGATGAATGGACAAATAAGATTTGAAAATAAAAATAAATTAAATATATTTTATCTAACACTTCCTAAAATATCGATTTACTATCACAAATTATAAAATAAAACATTGGTTTCCAACTGCAAGTTCATCATTTTATTAATATCGATATTATGTTTATCTTCTTCTTCTACATTTTGTTTGATGATTGTTATTTTTTTGGTAATAAAAAAAGTATTTCATAATTTTAAAACTTTATAACTCTTATAAAAAGATTTCATCCTTTCCAAAATCGAATTCTTCTCTAATATATATATATATATATTTATAATTTTCTTTAAACCATATTAATATCAAATTTTCCTTTCATGGAAATAAAAAGAGCTTAATATAGAAAGAAAATTAACAAAAATATTGATGTTTAAAATAGTTAGGCAAAAAATCATATAATAATTAAAATTTATTCAGAAAATTAAAATAAAGATAATAAATGTATGATAAATAAGAAAATTTTAAAAAGGAAGAAAGACAGGTGCAAATACTTTTTACTAAAATTTTATATAATTTTCTCTTTTAAGTTCACTTTTTAATTTTACAAATACTTTTTAATTTTGGTTTTTATTTTTTAGAATTTATTTATTTAGTGTAAAAGTAGTAGTATAAATAAATACTAGAAATGGCAGAAATTAGATATCAAGTAGTAAGATACCTGTTGATTGAAAAATGTCACCGACTCCTGGATACCGCTGCTTCTTATGGAGTAGAAGCTAATGAGCCCTGGGAGATCACTCAACTCCAAATGTTGCAGTTGAGGAAAAGCTGATTCCCTTCCATGTTGTGTGGGAAGAGAGAAGACATATTGCAACCTCTCACAATGACTCACTCTTACAATTCTTAAGTTACCAAAAGTCCCCATCGGAATTGGGCCATGGCATACTGCCTCCAAGTTACTGAGGGAAGTAAGAAACAGTTCCTCCAACATACAGAAGGTATTACGTGGTGGAACCCATTCCACTGAAGTGGAATGAAGGATGTATTGCATGGTAGGACAGCTCCAGATACAGAGATACTTCACTTGAGGAAAACCATCCTCGTCTAACTCATAAACCACATGTTTAGTATCATTCAATCTCCACGACTGTACAACTTGACTTCACTTCAACAGTTTGGAGAAGCTGTTCACCAGCCTTAACCTTCTCGAGGCTTTATACTCATAATCATTTGGCAACCTATTACTATTAAACCCCACATGCTTGTTAAAAATTGAAAAAGAGAAAGACAACAATAATAACTGGAAAGCAGAGACTATTTACTAATCTGCTCACACTTTATTGATAAACCAAATAGCCTTTAAATAGGCTCATACACAGAAGGATAAGACCAAGAAAATAGGAACTGCTGCAGCATGAAAATAGGATCATGCATACACTACCCACTAAGTCCTAAGAAAGTGCTCCACTACTAACAAACCTGAGACTTGATAACAAACTGCAACAGACTCAAACTTACTACTAAAGACTAGGCCAAAGTAGGCCACGTACAGCAACAAAGTAGTATAACAAAAAAAAACAACTTTCCTAAAGTCTAGGACAACTACTGGAGACTAGAACCATTTGACTTTTCCAACAATCCCTCCCTTAAACTGATGTTTCAACATTCAGTTTAGTGAAGGTCTTTGAAGCTCCCTCCCTCAAATTGGATTATCTAAAGTGCAAACACCAAGCATCCTTCTTAGCTTTTGAAACGCAGCCAACTTGAGAGACTTTGTTAAAATATTAGCAACCTGGTCTTCACTCCTGCAATAAATAAGACTAATAACTCCATCATTCGTGAGGTCCCTTAAGAAATGATACTTCACATCTATATGCTTGCTTCGACCATGAAGAACAGGATTCTTTGAGAGCTTTATTGCTGAACTGTTGTCACAATAAATGAGAGTAGGCCCATCCTCTTTAAACTGCAGCTCTCTGAGAATTTTCTTTAGCCATATAGCTTGACAGGCACATGAAGTGGCAGCAACAAACTCAGCTTCTGTGGTTGATAAAGTGACGATTGGTTGCTTTTTCGATGACCATGAAACAGCTCCTGTACCCAATATGAAAACATACCCAGATGTGCTTTTCCGATCCTCTGAATCTCCTGCATAATCACTATCTGTGAAGCCATACAAATCTGATTTTTCTCCCTTCTTGTAGAACAGCCCAAACTCCTTAGTACCTTGCAAGTACCGGAAAATTCTTTTTGCAGCCAAGAGATGAATCTCAGTAGGACACTCCATGTACCTACTAATGACACTTACAGCATGCATTATATCAGGTCTTGTTGTAGTCAAGTACATTAAACTCCCTACAATCTGCTTGTAAAAAGTGTTGTCAACCCTCTTTCCTCCATTATCTTTGTTTAGCTTTAAGCCAAACTCAGATGGTGTATTCACAGGATTACAATCCTTCATCTGAAACCTGTCCAAGATTTCTCCTACGTACTTCTTTTGAGAAATAAAAATTCCAGTAGAAGATTGCATCACTTCAATGCCAAGATAATAATGCATCATGCCAAGATCAGACATCTCAAATTCAAACATCATGGACTTCTTAAAACTTCAAACATGGCACTATCATTTCCAGTGTAAATCAAGTCATCCACATATAAACAGACAATGAGCATTTTACCTCCGTCTCCAACTTTTATGAAAAGTGTATGTTCATAAGGACATTTTTGAAATCCTTCCTTCAAAAAATAAGTTTCTATACGATTATACCAAGCCCTTGGAGCTTGTTTTAATCCATATAGAGCCTTTTTTAACTTATACACTTTATGCTCATTGCCAAGTTTCACATAACCAGGAGGTTGATTAATGAATACCTCTTCACTCAAATCACCATGGAGGAATGCCGATTTCACGTCCAACTGAAAGATAGGCCATGAGTTTTGAGCTGCCAATGCGATCACCAATCTGATTGTGTCATGCCTTGCAACCGGAGCAAAGACTTCTTTGTAATCAACACCGAACTCTTGCTTATAGCCCTTGGCCACCAAGCGTGCCTTGTACTTGTCGACTTCACCATTCTCCTTCAGCTTTGTCTTGTACACCCACTTCACACCAATTGTTTTGTACCCTTCTGGAAGATCAGATAACTCCCAAGTGTCATTCTTTTCGATGGCTGCAATTTTAGCATCCATAGCCTCTCGCCATTTTGATTCTTTGACAGCACTCTCAAACACTACAGGATCACAATCTGAAAATAGAGCAAAATGAGTGAGTGGGTCGTCAGATTGATCAATTCCGGTTACCTCATAATCTGACATCCATGCTGGCCTCCTTCGAACACGATGAGAACGTGATTCAGCTGCTGCTTCTGGTACTGTTGGAGTGACTTCAGAGGCTACAGAAGTTTCATTTTGAGGATACTCAATTGCGCCAGTTGCTGGAGCAAGGTGTTGCTACGACTGGTTGGCTTCATCACCATCAAAACTAGTTGGAATTGGTTTTCCAACTTCATTTTTGCTCCAATCCCAGATCTGATCTTCATCAAAAACAACGTCTCGACTGATAAGTATTTTCTTAGTGTAAGGATTGTAGAGCTTATAAGCTTTTGACTGATCACTAACACCAAGAAAAATACATTTTTCTCCCTTGTCATCCAACTTCTTCCTCTTCTGATCTGGAATATGGGCATATGCAACACACCCGAAAATTTTGAAGTGATCAACCGCTGGTCTTCGACCGCTCCATGCTTCCTCTGGTGTCATATTCTGAACAGCAAGAGTGGGACTTCTATTCAAAATATGAATACTCCAATTTACTGCTTCAGGCCAAAAGCTTTTTGGAACTCCACTTCTTGACAAAAGGCTTCGCACCATATTCATAATAGTGCGATTTTTCCTCTCGCAAACTCCATTTTGCTGGGGTGTGTAAGCTGCAGTAAGTTGCCGCTTGATTCCATGAGTCTCACAAAAATTTGCAAATTCATGTGAGTTATATTCTCCACCGCGATCTGTGCGAAGAATTTTTATGGGACTGCCAACTTCTTTCTCAACTAGCGCTTTATAGCTTTTAAAGGCTAGAAAGGCTTCGGACTTCTCTTGCAAAAAATAAACCCAGCTTTTGCGACTAAAATCATCAATGAAAGTAAGTACATATCTCTTACCTCCATTAGAGCAAGGAGTTATGGGCCCGCAAATATCGGAATGAACGAGCTCTAGTGCAGCCTTTGCCCTCCATGATTTCCCTTGTGGGAATTGATTACGATGTTGTTTGCTAACAACACATTCTTCACAGACTGCAGAAGGAGCTGTAATTTGAGGAAGACCAATCACCATATTCTTCTGCTGTAGAGTCTTCAAACCACCAAAGTTTAGGTGACCATAGCGAAAATGCCATAGCCAGGCTGCATCCTTTAACTTTGCCGAGAAACATGAATGAGTGGTGTTGTGGAGATAAAGAGGGAACATACGATTCGTCGTCATGTTAACTTGAGCAATTAATCCTAACTTTGCATCTTGAATAAGACATACTCCATCTTTGATAGAAATCTCGTAACCCTTTTCTTGCAGCTGACCCACACTAAGCAAGTTGGTCTTTAAATCTGGCACAAAAAGACATTAGAGATAGTGTGGGTGGTGTTTCCTTTGGTTTGGAAAGCTACCTTTCCTTTTCACATAACAGCAACCATGGAATTGTCACCGAACTTCATAGAGTTGCGGAAAGATTCGTCCATCTCAAAGAACAACTTCTTATCTCCACACATGTGGTTACTGCAGCCAGTGTCTAAATACCACATATCTTGTTGAGTCTCTTCCTTCACATGACACACCATCAAAAGAGACACCTCTTCTTCTTTTTCTGCAAAGTTAGTTCTTTCTCCATTCTGTCTATTCAAATTAGTTCGACATTCAGATTGATAATGACCATACCCGTGACATTTGTAGCATTCAACGTTGGACTTGTCTACGGGCCTGGGTCTATAAGATGTTGACTGATGGCCTCCACGTCCTCTTCCTCTTCCTTGAAATTGATTCTCTTGGTGCTGATGGTGATGTTGGTTGCCACAATCAGTGTTGTGCCTGCCTCCTCTACCTCGACCTCTGCCTCGACCTCGTCCTCTATCAACTCTACTTTGTGTAAAGTGAGTTTCGGATAAGGCCTTCAATGCTTGTTCCTCTTTCACCTGTTGGTTTATTTTTTGCTCATGAACCAACAAAGAACTTTGTAATTCATCAATTGACAATGAATCAACATCATTAGCTTCTTCTATCGAACAGACAACAAAATTAAATTTTGGTTTCAAGGATCGAAGAATCTTCTCAACAATGAGAACATCCTCTGTCTTGTCGCCATGGATCCTCATCTTGTTAATGATTGCCATCGTTCTTGAAAAATAGTCTGTAACTGATTCTCCTGACTTCATTCGAAGCATTTCGAAGTCCGAGCGAAGTGCTTGAAGCTGCTGCCTCTTAGCCCTTGCTGTACCTTGGTATTTCTTCTTCATGGAATCCCAAATATGCTTGGCGGTGTCCTTGCAAAGAATGGTTTCCAAGATTGAGCGATCAATAGCTTGGAAAAAATAATTCTTTGCCTTGAGATCTTTCAGCTTCAGTGCTTCGAGCTCCATTTTCTGCACATCTGTCAGCACCACCCCTTCTGCTGGTTCTGCTACTCCAGAAGCCACAACTGGCCAGTAGTCTTTGGACCTCAAAAAATTCTCCATGAGCATGCTCCAATGGTCATAATGACCATCAAAATGTGGAATGGCTGGCTGCACAAAAGTGTCTGAAGCCATCGTTCTCCTATGCTGCTGCAAAACGGAAAACAAATACAGAGATGCTGCTATACCCACTCTCTATCTCACTTTTCACTTGGTGGCTCTGATACCACTGTTACAAATTGAAAAAGAGAAAGACAACAATAATAACTGGAAAGCAGAGACTATTTACTAATCTACTCACACTTTATTGATAAACCAAATAGCCTTTAAATAGGCTCATACACAGAAGGATAAGACCAAGAAAATAGGAACTGCTGCAGCATGAAAATAGGATCATGCATACACTACCCACTAAGTCCTAAGAAAGTGCTCCACTACTAACAAACCTGAGACTTGATAACAAACTGCAACAGACTCAAACTTACTACTAAAGACTAGGCCAAAGTAGGCCACGTAGAGACTAGAACCATTTGACTTTTCCAACAATGCTATGGCTTTCTCCTCATCGTATGGCCTCCAAGAATCACCTATTACTATTGAATATCTGGTCAATGTCAAGTTGTCAAAGAGCACATCATCTTCGGGAAGCAAACTGGGATTAGATATTCTAACTCCAAAGTCCTCAAGCCAGATAGGTGTTTCAGCTCAGAAAGACAAGCATTAATTCTTTCTCCGCTATTAAATCCTTCTGCCTCCCATTCAATATTAACACTTCCTTTCATGCTCAAATACTCTAATCGAGATAGACTGAATATAAGATTTTGTGGAATTACTTTGAGGGAGAAGCAATACCTCAAATCCAACACCCTTAGATCACTCAATTTCATCATTTCTTTTGGCAACTGATAAATGTGGGAGCAAGCCAAACTAAGAACTTGTAGTCTCTCCAGGTGTCCAATTACTGCTATGTCTTCGAGCACGCATCCATTTAGACACAATGTGCGAAGATTTAAAAGAAAACCAAGCGATGAAGGAGATGGCTTGAGAGACACTCCAGACAAATCTAAAACTGTCAGTTCTTTGGTGTCTTGGAAAAAGGTGTATGGAATTTTCAAGTAAGAATCACCTGAATACAATAAAAAGAACTTAAGTTTGGGACATACCAATCCTTGAGGAAGCTCATCTATGTTTTTGCATTTCAAAGAGATACGAGTGCAATTTCTGCATTCATTCATCCATTGCCATTCTTCTTGTAATCCAACCGCTTCTTTCACCACAAATTGATGAGGATCTTTGGATGCAATTGATATGGCAACATCACGAACAACATCATGCATTCTGACAAACGCGTCATTGAAAAACAAGCTCGAAAATCTCTCATTGCCTCTGTCTTCATCGTCAAGCAACAAGCTTGAGCCTTTCAGATTTTCCACCAGTGTGATTAGTTTATTTGCTGCTTTCTCCCATGAAAAGAATCCTTTAAACAAATCCAATCTCATAGCAAGAAATCCATGTAAATATCTCCAAACCCCAGAACACCACAAAGTAAAAACAAGGACTTTACTTCATCACTTTCCAAATGGTTGTAGCTCAGCTCCAGACATGAGTAGACGTCTTTACTCACTCCTCTGATGTTTGTTGGTGCAGACCTTCTCAGTTCTTCCAAGGCATTCTCCCATACATGCACACTCTCACCTCTTAATGCATTTGCAATGGTGACAATTGCAACTGGTAGACCGTCACATTTTTTAGCTACATCAACTGCTATGGGACGCAGTTCAGGCTTCTCCACTGAATCACCTGCTGTCTTCTTGAATAAATTCCAGGCTTCATCTTCACTTAAGTGTTGAAGATGGAACTCCTTTTGAGTACGCATATCTTTAGATAAAACCTGATGCTCCCGGGAAGTCAGCAGCACTTTGCACCCCTTGTGATCATCTCGGTAAGGAATTCCTATTTCTCTCAACTCAAGTTTCCCCCAGATATCATCTAAGATCACCAGGATTTTCTCCTCTCTCTTCAACCTTTGCCTCAGGCGACCTGCTCTATCCTCCTCCGCCTCAAATTTCAAACCCAATATTCTTGCAATTTTTTCTTTAATTTCTGCGATGTTGGGAGTTTGGGATATGTGTAACACCATGACCACCTTGTGAAAGAGCTTTTCTTCCTCCGCTTGTTGGGCTACTTGTTTGACAAGAGTGGTTTTGCCCACGCCGCCCATATCCTGATCATGCGCATATCTTCGTTTCTCAAGGCCTCCATAATTTGGTTAAAAGTAGACTCTCTTGACTGGAAAGCCCCATAATCTTTGGAAGATGCAGAGCTGATGAATGGAGGAGGAGGAGGAGGAGGGCGATACGATACTCTGTCACCAAAGTTATGAGCTTCTTGGATTTTATCAACAATCTCCGCAGCCTGCTTCTCTGCTTGCTTGCTTAGTTGGTAGCGGGACTTTAAATAGAAACAGCTCTTGCTTGCTTTCCTTTCTTCTTCATTGAAATCATTTCTCTTTTGGATGATCCCTTGGCATACGTCTGCCACTCCTGAACACCAGGAAAGATTTCATCCCCTTGCCTATTAGCCTCATCCACAGGTACCTGCAGCCTCTCCCTTGCAAGATGGAGACTGTCAATTCGTTGGTTGAGATCCGTAATGTTGCGACGGTAGTTAACCAGATAACCCAGTGGACGTATAATTGAATCAACCAGGTACTCTGTAACTTTTTCTGCAACGGAAATAACAATTTCAACCATTTCCAACTTCTTTTTTCTAGAAATAGATGGGAATTGAGCGAAAACAGATAAGGAAAAGGGAAACAACAGCAGGAGAAGGAGAAGGAAAATACACAAAAGATTGGTATTTGATTGAATCTGTTGTGGCAGAAGAAATGGAAGGTTTGAGGTATGGAAGGAGCAGAGTTTGTGGGAGGCAGCAGATTTTCCTTTTTTCTTTTTTTTTTTTCTTTTTTTATGGAAATTAAAAGAGAGTGATTCAGGTAAAGAATGAGAAAAAGGGTTACAGAGGGAAGAGATTGAGAAAGCTTTGGATTATGGATTTTACTTCTTGGAAGCAAATGGAAAAGGGGCAGAGTATATGTTGAGGTCCTGAGGGGAAGAAGAGGAAGAGGACACTGAGTGTTTCTCAAGCAACAATTGTGACAGACGGACAGCAGGAAAAGGGGAGATGCCAGGTAGCCTACCTGAAACTAAAATGACTCAGGCGTCTTTTATATATATATGTTTCACGGGAAAAGCATTCTTTAATTCACCAATTTACGAAAAAAGATATTCGTTCCTCAACTTTCATATCTGAACACAACTGTACAAAACATTTGATAAAAATGAGAGGAGGGTTACAGAGGGAAGAGATTGAGGAAGCTTCGGATCTTGGAATTTATTTATCGGAAGCCCGAGGGGAAAGGGCGAGCGCAGGAAAGGAATCAGATACTGAGTGTTCCTCAAGCAATTGTGAGAGACAGGCAGCAGCAAAAGGTGAGATTAATGGTAATTATTAATTTGCTGAAAATGTACCTAAAGGGGAGTAAACTTGTCATGTTCATAAACATAATACTATTTTTTTCTTTTTTTCTTTTTTGTTGTTTTTTATCCTTTTATCATCTCAAATAAATAAAGAAACTTGTACCATCATTAATAAATTTGGTGTTAAAATACAGGTTCAATGCAGTGTGCCAAACTTGATATTAGGGGTAAAATTGTAATTATCATAAATAAAGAAATAAATAAAATTAAACCCTATATAAAAATAATATGATTTCTTTGACATCTTTATACAAAAGTCTTTTTATACATACAGTGGAGAGATGAAGGAACTTAGGATTTGACAATTTGGGAGTATAAAGTTTGAAGATCGGTTTTTTCATTTATTATTATTTTAGATTCATTAAATAGTTTTGAAGCATTTAAATGTTTGTTTGAAAATTTAAATCAAAGTTAGAGTTTGATTTATTTATTTATTTATTAAAAATAAAAAAGATATGTACATATATTGATTTATTAATAGAGAAATTGTGGTTATCTAGTTGAGTAGATAAAAAAAAATAGAACTAAAAATAAAAATCATACATATTGAACACTAAAAATAAAAGAAATAATTGGAAAAAGAAAAATTACAAACAATCTGACCCTGGTTTGAATCCCATAGTTATTTATTTTTTTATGCCTATAGCAAGTGAGGCTGATAATGTTAGGGTGAGTGAAATGGTTGTTTTATGGGAGAATAAAAAAAAAGGAAAAGGAAAAAGAGAAGGAAAGAATGAATAGAATGCATATGGAAAAATGAAAAAGAGAAAGACAATAATAATAATAAAAAGGAGAAAAAGAAAAATGAAAAAGAGGAGGAAAGGAATGAAGTGTATATAGAAAAATGAAAAAGAGTAAGATAATAATGATAAAAGAAAAAGAAAAAGAAAAGAGAAGGAAAGAAGGAATGCAGTGTATAATAATAATAATAATAGGGAGAGATACTTGTTTAAATAAAGGTTGTGTTTAGTTCAATAATAAAAGGTTAGTAGAATAATAAAGGCGTTAATTGTGTTAGTAGAATAATAAAATACTAAGGAAAAGTGGGTTTTGACTCACTAATTTAAAAAAAAAATATAGAAAAAAGAACACTAACTTTTATAAATTGTTTTTTTCTTCATCCATTTAAAAATATTTAAAAATATATACAATTTTTCATAAGTAAATATAATTATTTCTTGAAATACCCTTTTACTTTATAATATTAAATAAAATTATCTAAAATTAATTTATCTTTGATAAAAGCGTTTTATAAATAAATATATTATAAATTTTGAATTATATAATATAAGATACAAATCATTATATAAAAAAAATTTCTAGGATTTTCAAGTGATAAATAAAATATTTTTAATCCCTTAATTAATAATGATTTTATATCCTGTACCATATAAATTCCTTCATTTTTTATAAAATTGAATATAAATTTTTTTAGTTGACATGAACAATAAAATAAGAATTATAAAAATTAAAAATACAATTAAGACTAAAATATATATAAAAAAATACAATTAAAAAAAATTTAAAATTAAAATATTTACTCTCATGGCATTTTCAGCTTTTTCTCAATATCTATACTTTCTACCAAGAGTTTTAACTAAATGAAAGTTAATATTTTATTTTTATATTTTTAGCTTTAAATTTTTTTTAGTTTTAATTGTATTTTTAATTTTTAAAATTTCTTTATTAATCTCAAATTAGTTCTCATGGTATATATATATTAATTGGTGTTATTAACATTATAAGTAAAATGATTATTTTAGAAAATAATTATTTGAATTATGAAAAAGTGTATATATTTTAAAATATTTTTAAATGAGTGAAAATAAAATTAATTTATAAAAGTTAAAGTTCTTTTTCCTATATTTTATTAAATTAGTGAGCACTTTTTTCCAAGGATTAATTGTGTTAGTAGAATAATAAAGGGTTATTGTGATAGGTATTTATCTCCTATCATATCACATAATGATAACAATTTATGGTGGTATATTTTGTTTGAGAATTTCGGGTTTCTGGTTCATAAGTGTGCATAAAGGTATTTTAATAAAACTATAAAATTTTATTAGATTTTATGAATTAACTTTTTGGTATGAGTAAATTAATTTATTGGAGTCCAATAAAGCGAATTAATGAATTAAGACCCAGGTGAACTAGATTAGGTGACTTAATGTCATGTGCAACAATTTTAATTTATTTATTTTAGATATTTTGGTTTATTGAGTTAGTTCAAATAACTAGTAGTAGTGGGCTAGAGAGTGGTTAATGTGAGCCATTCTTTAGCTAACTATTTTTTTAGTAATTGTTGCTGTTTAATCTCTAAGTTGTTGAGTTTGTTAAGTTATAAATTTCCTTATTCTTGAGCAATAAAATCATTAGATGAAAAACTTCCAAAAGCTTGTCTTTGTTTTCTACTTTCCAAATTCTTTCAATTCTGCTCATATTTTGTCTTAGCAACATAGCTCGAGGGCGAGGAAGGGAGCGAGGGAAGGGACAGGATCGTGCCATTAACTTAGAACGTGACATAGTGGTATCAGAATCAGTTATGGCTAAGATCAACGACTCCAAAGGCTTGAAAATCAGGTTGAGAACCTGAGTTTGGGTCAAGAAAGGCTCCTTAAGCATATGGAAGAACTAGTGGGGGCAATGAACTCCCGATTAGACTTGCTGAAAGAAGGGTTTGTCAATAGGAATTGGGGACCACATGGACAAGGTGGTGTTGGGTATGCAAGTGGACTAGTGGTTCCTAAGCTTGCAAAGCTTGATTTTCCTCGCTATGATGGCTCGGAAGATCCAACTCTATGGATTTGTCGTGCAGAACAATTCTTTAAAAATGTGTTTAAACTCCATGGCATGCCAAGTTCAGTAGTATGAGATAGGGACTCCACTTTTATAAGTGATTTTTGGAAAGAGCTTTTCAAATTGCAGGGCACTAGCTTCAATTTCAGCTCATCTTACCACCCCCAAACAAATGGCCAAACTGAAGCAGTGAATCGAACTCTTGAGATGTATCTACGTTGCTTTACTAGTTCAAGACCAAAGGAGTGGGTTCAATGGGTTCCTTGGGCTGAATTTTGTTACAACACCAGTTTACATGCTTCTACTCGCAAAACTCCCTTCGAAGTGGTGTATGGAAGAGAGCCCCCCAACTTGCTTTCCTATGTTCCTGGTACATCAAAAATTGAACCTATACGTTGATCTTAAGGTATATACATTGATCCACTAGATTCTCTTTGAAACCAAAAGTGATGAGAATTTCATGGAACTTAAGATACCATTGTTTAGAAGCCTGCTTTAGACCATATATGGACTTTTTAAGTTTACATACCATATGTTCCTTGCCTTTATCCTAAAAATCTTCAGGTTGATCCATATAAACCTCTTCATGCAAGTCACCATTCAAGAAGGCAGTTTTAACGTCCATTTGATGTAACTCTAAGTCAAAATGAGCTACTAAAATATTCTTAAGGAATCTTTCTTGGAAACAAGAGAAAATGTTTCCTTATAGTCGATTCATTCTTTTTTAGTGTATCATTTTTCAACTAACCTAGCCTTGTATCTTTCTACATTACCCTTAGAATCATGTTTGGTTTTAAAAATCCATTTGCAACCAATAGTTTTAATTCCTTTGGACAATTCTACGAGATTCGAAACTTCATTATCTTTCATTGATTTCAACTCTTCTTCCATAACATAAAGCCATAGAGTTGAATTTTCACTATTGATGGCTTGATCATAAGAAGTAGGATCATTTTCCAAGCCAACATCATAATCCACTCATTAAGATAAACTTCATAGTCATTTGATATAGCAGGTCTTTTCTCTCTTTGTGCTCTACGTAAAGATACTTCTATAGTTGGGACATTCTCATTTTCATTATGAGAAACTTCTTAAGTCACACCATATTCCATCATTGGTGTTGATACTTCATTAAAGGTTAACTTTTTAAGCTCAGTTCTCCCACTAAAATATTCATTTTCTAAAAACATAACATGTCTAGTTTCAACAATTTTAGGGCCTAACCATGACAATAAAATCTAAAACCTTTTGATCTTTCAGGATAGCCAATGAAATTATAACTTATGGTTTTAGGATCCAATTTCTTTATTTTTGTGGGTTAAATTTTTTAGCTTCAGTTGGACATCCCCATACATGTAAATAATTCAAAGTCAGTTTCTTACCCACCCATAACTCATAAGGAGTTTTGGGTATAGCCTTACTAAGAACACGATTGAGAATGTGAACAACATTTTTCAATGCTCCACCCCACAAAAATTCAAGCAAGGTTGAGTTACTCATCATACTTCTCCCCATGTCAATTAGAGTACGATTTCATCGCTCTGCTACACCATTTTGCTCTGGTGTTCCAGGCATTATGTAGTTCGCAATGATACCATGCTCTCTTAAAAAATAAGGCAAAAGCACTAAGATGTTGACCTAATTTGGTGAACCTACCATAATGTTCACCATCTCTATCAGATCTTACACTTTTAATTTAACGATTGAGTTGATTTTCAACCTTAGTTTTATAAATCTTAAAAACATCTAATGCTTCAGATTTTTCACGAATAAGATAACATAAGAATACCTTGAAAAGTCATTAATAAAACTAATAAAGTACTTATGTCCATTGATAGTTGGAATTGAATAAGGTCCCTAAATGTTAGAATAAATACATTCTAACAATTTAGTAGCCTTTAAGGCACCATTTTTCTTAACAGTAGTGTATTTCCCTTTATGCATTCAACACAACTAGTAAAATAAAAAAAATCAAGTGAAATCAAAATTTCATGTTTAATAAGACATTCCATCATTTCTCTTGAAATGTAACTCAATCGCTTATGCCACAATATGGATGAATTTTCATTCACTCAATTTCATTTTTTAGAGAATTTATGCACATGATAAGATAAAAAGAACTGTGAATATTTGCAATCTAAATTCAATGAATAAATATTACCATGTAAAGTGCCAGAGCCAACCAAACAAGAATTATAGAACAAGGAAACTCCACTTTATTTCATATCCATAAGAATCAAGTCTTGGAACCAAAATTAGGTTTCTAGTAAAAACAGGAACATAAACTGTATCTACTAAATCCATAATGAAACCAGTATCCAAAATTAAATGAAGAATGCCAATAGCCTCAATTTCCACTTTTGTTTCGTTTCCTAAAGTAATGGTTTGCTCTCTTTTACTTAGTCTCTTGCTTATAAGGTATCCCTACAATGAATTCGTTATGTGAATGCTTGCACCAATGTTAATCCACAAAGAGTTTGGTGGTATATCAACTAAATAAGATTCATAAGACACTAAGCATTGAGTTTTACCTTTCTTTTCCAACTAAGCCTTAAAACCAAAACAATCTCTTCTTTTGTGACCTTTCTTATGGCAAAATGACATTGTATCTTATTTTTGTCCTTTTACCCATTGTGAGATACATCATTACCTTGCTTCTTATTCTTACATTTTTACCTTTCTTGAAGGATTTTTTATTTGGACCAATAGTGAGGTGAACCATATCGGGCTTTTCCTCTTTAAGCCTCTCTTCTTCTTGAACACACATGGTAATTAGTTCTCTCATTTTCCACTTATCCTTCTGAGTATTATAATTAATTTTGAAATGACCAAATTGCGAAGGAAAGGAAGCCATTATGAAGTGAACAAGAAAACCTTTAGAAATTGCCATGTCCATTCCTTTCAATTGAGAAGCCACATCACTCATCTTCATGATGTGCTCATGTACACCACTATGACCATCATATTTCATTGTTATCATTTTGATCATAAGAGTACTTGCCAAGGACTTGGAAGTTCCTAAGAATTGTTCTTCAACTGATTTAATATAGCTCATTGCATTATCTAAATCCAGGATTGCTCCACGAATTGTAAGAGTGATTGAACCTTTCATAATCATTGGACTCATGCGATTAGAACGCTCCCACTTTTCTATAAATTGCCTTTTGTTCATTAGTACTTTCAGAAGTAGGCTTTGTGGGTGTAGGCTCTCTTAAGGCATAGTCCAAATCCATGCAACCAAAAATAGTTCCAATTTGTTCCTTCCATTTTTTAAATTTTGCCCCACTTAATTGTTCAAGACCAGACAAATAGCCTGTAATAGTAGTAGGATTCATTGTTGCAAAATAAAATTTAATTCAAAAGAAAAATTATTTTTCATCATAATAATATTTAACACCACACTTTACAATAATCTAACTACAACAAAAATTAAGTTAGATATCACATTAATCATAAATATAAGAAGATATCATATCATAGTTCTTTCGTTGGACCGAACTACAATCACATAATTAAAAAGTATATTATTATAATCCCTCTGTTGGGTTGAATTATAATAATTCATAAATCATATAGATATGACATAATTATTAAAATAAAAGTATTGAAACGGAAAGAAGTTTAATACCATTGGGTAAAAGCTTCATCAACATTTTATTATTAAACTCTTGTCATATAATCAAACATGGTGATGATTCTCCACTGGGTTGATCAACACTTGTTTCATAAGTTGAACAACACACACACACACATATATAATCATCTTCAAACAAACAAGTAAATAAACATACATACTAGAAAAACTATTTCTTGATATTTCCATAATCACATATTTAAATTACAAATCATTTTTTGTAATTTTCATAAATCATGCAATATATATGATTGAAGTCATGAAACATTGAAAATGTGTGTTACTACATCATTCATATGCATCACATCATATATATTTTAGTTGTCCATAAGATCAAACAATAATCAAAAAATGAAAAAATATGTTTTATGATCCAAAATTGGTTGGCTTTGATACCAACTGTTAACCAAACTTTTATAAACTTTATGCAAAAATAATTATTTAAAAAAAAAATTTTGGATGCATAAAACAAAATAAATACAAGCACTAAAATAATGATCATATTCTTACCTTGATCCATAATACCAATAACACTTTTGAGGTAAGATTGAGTCACCTTGTGAATTGTATTGTCAAGGTCTTCAACTCACTACTCTCATATAGTGGATGGGTCACTTGTGTGGTGTATGTTGTTAAAAATAAAACAACAAAAGGACATAAGAGTGAGAGTGGGGCTTGGGACCTTAAATATAATAAGTTGTACATCTCTTAGTCTTCCCATCAAAGACTATATGGGAGTTATACTCATAATTTACAACCATTATGTACAAATTAATGGGTAATGATGGGTTATTAACTTGAATGCATCTATATAATTGCATAGGTTATACTTTTCCATTTTCCTCCATTACTCATGAACATAATATACAGATTAAATTTCATAATTATGAGGTTAGAAAAGTTGTAACACCATTGATTACTACTCAAAAAGTATTATTTTATAGCTTGAAATTAACTCTTTTAAATACTTTTGAGTAGTAGTTATTACCTTTTAACTCAATTGGCTTTTTAAGGATCCTTGCAATCATTTCTAATCAAATTGTGTTAAGTTTTGGTGTTTTTGATAGCTTTATGATCACCAAAGCAATCTAAGATGAGGGAGAGTTTTATATAATCCATGACAAAGCAAATAGAAGCTCATTTATAGGAAGAATCCAAGCTTTGGAGCTTTGTAGTCCTTTGCCAAAAGCAAATCAAGAATGCAACGAGGAAAAACAGAGAGAGGAATCTAACATGAAGAAATCCAAGAGGACAGCAACTGAAGGATACATTTCAAGTACTTCTTGGAGTCCATTTTATGTATACTATATGTCCTTTCGAAGCTTGGGAAGTTAGGAGTCCAACGCTTCAAACAGTGTGAAAATCAGAGCTGAAATGAAGAAGTTATGGCCATTGGAAGACAATCGCACCAAGCTAAAAGGCAATTTCGCAAGCTGCGAAATCACAAAGTGCAAGCTGCGAAATTGACACTTTCAGCTTGCGAAATTTTTGCAGCTCATGTTGCAAGCTGCGAAATCCACCTGTGTGCTCCCAGATATTTGCGACCAACACTTTTAGATTTTTTCTTCAGATATTTGTTGTTTAAATCCCCATTTTCTCCTTGTAATCCACCAATCATAGGATTCCTTAGTTAGGAAGTAAGAAGAAAGGGTGAATAACCTCCTATATATCATTTGTAATTTTCTTTCTACAGAGATATCTTAGGAGCTTGTTCTCAGAGACCAACTTTTGTATAGTTTTGAAGAAAGTAATACACAGAGCTTTGCTCTACCTTACCTACTCATTTTGATTATATTTTTCTCACTAGCCAAACAAGCTCTGAGGATGTTTCCTCGGAGAATGAGTGGCTAAGATTTTTGTTTCTTAGAGTTAAGGAAGCTGGGTAAGGTGCCGAATGCAAAAGATTCTTGGATGCCCAATCAATTGATTCACCTACCTATCAATTGATACCCTTAAATAATATTTACACAAATATAATTATATACGACCACACATTATAGGAAAAAAGCTAACAACTACAAAAATAAAAAAGCCTTTAGAGCTTATTTATGTGGATGTGCAACCTAATTCATCCAAATTCTTTTGGTAAGAATAAATATTTTTGCTTTTCATTAATGATTTTAGTAGAGATTGTAGTTTATTAGCATAGTTGCTCTTCAAGCACTTGCCTACAATCTCACATTGGACTTTGTTTATGCTATATGAATTTGTGGAATAGTTTCATATTTGACTTTCATGTCTCATCTTAGCCTAGGTAAGGCAACATTCCAAATATACAGTTTATTTTACTTGCTTTCTTAGCACTAAAATAAATATTGTTTCATCTTGCATGCCATCTAAGCACTAAGGTGATTGCTCATGTGAATGAACCAATCTAAATCCGGTGATAATCAAATAATGTATGTTGGTGGTATCAATAAAACTAAAATGAAATCCACATCTATGAGGAATAAATGCATAAGATACCTATAAATAAAATGTGAATACAAGAGGTGCCCAAAAATAAAATAGATATAATGTTGGGATTGAGTCCCTAAAAGCAAGACATGATGTAACAAAGTTAGACTTAACTGTCCCTTTGTTTTCCTTTTGGTGTATTGACATTGATTTGAGCATTCAACTCATGTTTTTTACATTGTATATGACTTAGGTATATTAGGAGTTGCACAAAAAATATAAGGCATAGGTTCCTTGTAAGTTAACAAGTTGTCCACAATTGATTCATGGATTTGGGCAATCCAATAGAGATTGTAGTGCATCATCTTCTAATTGGAGGGATAGTTTGTCTTGGTTATCGGGATAAGCTTCCCATAGTAAGTGCAAGAGTGTATGTGATGCACATTGGTCAAGACTTATGGTGAATCATGATGCAAGATTATCAATTGTTATGATTCACCAAGCTATTATACTACATGAACTCTCAATCTTGAGGGGATATTGAGTATGCCAAAATCAATAGGAGGCTTTGACTTATTGGTGAGATCCTAAAGTAGTTATATATTCAAATGGATTAGGTCACTATCGATACAGACTAGTGACAACAAGTATTCTCAATATAGGCACCATAATATCTCATGGGATTGAGATAGTGTGTCCCCTTAGGTAATCCAAAGGACATGTGATCATGAAATCTATGGCATTGCAGTAATTTCTTAAGTGAAATTTGACATATGCCCTTTATGAGATAGAGTATGTCATTTAATCACATAATAAGTAGGGTTTATAACTCAAATATTAAAGAGGTAATCTTGATAGGTAATTGTAGACCCTTCATTTTGTCCTCTTAGCACATGTAATACTAGTTTTTCTTCCAATCTTTTTTTCTTAACTTGTAGTCATCTCTTTGTGGTCCATTAACACTTCTAGCTTTTTCTTTTTAAGCCACCTTCAAGGACCCTTCATTGAGGGGCTCATCTGGATGACCTTGGCCACCCTTTAAGCTTAGGTTAGGTTTCACTTTGAGGTGTTTCCACTTCATTCACCTAGACACTTTTTAGGTTAGCTTTCACTTTGACACTTTCCTAGACTTAGGTCACTTAGACACCTTTTAAGTATAGGTTCATTGAGAGGATTTCTGAGCTTAGTTCACATAGGTTTGTTTTTTTATTTAAATTACTTGATTTTTGACATTAGGTGAGTATTTGACTTATTTTTCATTTTTAAGGTGAATTTTCGATATTTAATTATGTGAGTTTGATATTTCATTTTTCGATTTTATCTATTGCTTCAGTTTAATATTTTGATTTTGTGATTACATGTGTTTAATATTTATTTATTTATTTTCTTATTTATATTTTAGGAAAATTGCATCAGGTTGCTTCTAATTATTTTTCTAGTTGTATAAATTAATTTTTTGATTTTCTTATATATGTATGTGATTGATTTCTTTTATTTTTATTTTTACTTTTCATAATTCCTAACTTCTATTTTTTTTTATCTGAGATTTCGGCCGGTGACTTTCCAAACAAGAAGATGGGCACCTCGCATATAATCCTTGAGGGAGTATTAACATGCACAAGGATTGATTTGATCCTGCACACTGCCATATAAATCCATGCGCAACATGCATCAAAGGAAACAAATGGCATTCTCCATATTGAGCCACGCACATCCCATAAAAGTGTGCTGCCACTTTCCATTCAGGAATGAGAAGGCACATGACACCTAAGAGATTTTGGAGCCACCACGCACATTTTTCTATGGGAGAGAGGTCTGCCATCCGAGGCATGCCGCATTCATGGAGGTTTTTTTTTTAAGAGGATTCAGCCTGCAGAAATCGGGAAGAGGCTGCCCATTGAAAAGATCTCCACCACCACATTTTTAGAGCAGCACGCACCACTGAAAAATAAGGAATTCTTTTAGCTTATGTTTGCTTACCAAAAATGAATATGAAAAGAAAAAAAATATTAAGGATTTCTATTGCACTATAAAAAATAGGAAAAAAAAATAAATATAATTAAAATTAATTTCAAATTTATATATTTTAAAATTATTGAATTTTTATATAATACAGAAAAATAAGTTAAATGAATTTGAAAAAACGTATATAAATAATTTGTTGATTTTGAATTTATTTTTTTATTTTTCTTTCATTTTTTTTTATTATTTTCTTTTCCTCAAATTTTCTTGGAACCAAACATTAGCTTAGGATTTTGAAACTGGAAATGGAAATGAGACATAAAACATGTTTTCTGGTGGCATGTTTTGAAAGCTGTTTAAGAAAACGTTTTGTAAAGAAAAGTCATTAAAAAATCTTTAAAAATGCAAGCACTATAATAATTGAAAATGATACAAAAAGGAAGTGTTTACTGGTTTTGACTTTGGTAACAAACAGCCTGAACCTTACCTTGACAAACAAACAGACCATTCTACTGCCAATGTTGGCTAGCAAAACAGTATCAAGAAAGTAATATAATAATAACATATTTATTTAAATAAAGATTGTGTTTAGTGGAATAATAAAGGGTTTCTGTGGCCTGTATCTCCCTACCCATATCACAAATTGAAAAAAAAATATAGAAAATATAAGAAAAATAAATTTTTTAATAAATATAAGTCTAGATCAAATAAATAAAAGGAATAGGTGTTAAAGTAGATTTAGCTTAAACAAAAAATAAAAAAGAAGATTCTTAGAAACAAATTTAGGGAACAAGAGTTGTACATAAAATTGGAATTTAGAAAGTAATTAATTAAATTAAAATAAATTAATAACAATAAATAATATTAACATAAAATTTATTAAGAATATCAAACTATAATTTTAGATAAATAGTTAATATTAGTAGTTGTTTTTTAGGTACATTATGCTAGGTGATGTTGAAGCTCTCAAGATTTAAAATTTTTAGTTCTTAGAGATAAAGGGAAATTAATACAAATTTTGTAAAAGGAAATATTTCTTTTGTATATATTATTTTTAAATTATATCAAAATTTTTTTTTTTCTCTACATGGATCAAATACATTTTACATTTAGATTATCTTTAACTATTTATAACAAAAAAAATTCAAATATTTTGTGAGTTCAAATAAAATTAAACAAATTGTTTAACTTTAGTTTATTTTACTTTACTTGACAAAGGAATTATTATCAACCTTTATATTCCTTTGTTGGGAAATATAATTGCATTGAACCTCAATCTCTAAGGGTTGGGTTAGAGGCTTTGGACCTTATATAGTTTTATTTCATCCACCTTAAAAAGTAAGACTACCCATTTTTAAAGTCCCATTTAATTGGGAATTGTTTTCTCTTTCTTAGTAAGAATAAATACATTTTAAAATAATTTGATTTTGATTTAATATAAAATTATTATTGACATAAATAATATGGATTGAAAATTTTGAATATCTTAACATATTTGACCTTGGAGAAGTTTTATGAAAATGATTGTAAAATCATGTCTTATTATTTGTATTCATATTTGAAAATTTTTCATCCATAGAACTATATCAATATTCTTTATTCATTTCTATATAAATTGAGAACTTTGAAACTAATTAGTCAAATTGAAATTGACTAATAATAATAATAATAAATATTAAGAATAATAATAGTAATATAAAATATTATTAAAAATGTCAAACTATTATTTTAGCTAGATAGCTAATTGTAATAGTTGTTTTCTACCTATGTTATGCTAGGTAAGGTTTAAGTTCTTTAAGATTTAAATTCTTCAAGAATTTTGAATGTTTCTTTAAGGTAAGGGAAATTAATATAAAATATTATAAGAAATGTCAAATTATAATTTTAGAAAGATAGCTAATTATAATAGTTGTTTTTGACTTATGTTATGTTGGTGAGATTTTAGTTCTTTAAGATTTAATTTTTTAGGAATTTGAATGCTTCTTCTAGGTAAGGAAATTAATATAAATTTTGTAAAAAAATATATATTTTTTATATGTTATTTTGGAATTATATAAAATATTTTTCCATATGTGTCAAATACATTTGTATGAAAAATATATGTTAGGCCATCTTTGGTTTTTTTGGTAGTAGAAAAATATGAAGATATTATATTTTCTATAAACTTGAATAAAATGACATAAAATGTTTGATTCTGGTTGATTTTGCCCTAGTTGGTCCAAGAGAGATTGAAGCTGGGATTGGGTGAGTATTCATTGAAAGTCCATTAATGGTAATGATTATTTTGGTGAAGCATAGCATGATATCAGGTGTCCACCTATTTGTATGGTCATTAGGTTTATCTAACTTGTTGCTCTGTAATTTATGTTTACTATCTTTATCTAGTGATTTTTTGTGGTTTTTTCTTTAATAATTTTATTTTTTTTTTTTAAAAAATAAGAAATATAACCTAATACTTTTCTTGGAAATTTCAAATTTAAAATTTTGAAAAATAGAATTATACTCATACAAGAAACATAACCTTCCTCCAATTTTTAAAATTGAATATGTGCCTTTCTTTGGTTGAAAAAAAACACTATCGTATATATATTTTTTTATACCCGTCTCAAATGAAAACACAATCAAAGAGATTATATTTATAATTAAAGAAGAAGAAATTATTTTATAAAGGATATTTGTCCAACCCGTCTAACCCTTTTATGAAAGGATAATTGTTATGTTTTTTCACAAATATTTCATCAAAATGGCTCCTTTTAAATCGAAGTGGGTGGAGTGATGCAAAATTGCAGAGTTCCATGAGTAGGACTCCAAACCCACTTACAAATCCTTCTTCAAACCCTCAAATCCTCTCCATCGTCAACTCCTGCAAAACCTTGAGACATCTCAGACAACTCCATGCCCAAATCATCACCCTCCATAACTCCCCTTCTCAACTCTCTGCCTTGGTGTCTCTCTCTGCCCTTTCCCCATTTCCAACCTTCCTTGGCCTATGCCAAGACCATCTTCCACCACCTCCGAAACCCACCTCCCTCACTCTACAACTCCCTCATTAGAACCTTCTCCTCAAGTAAAACCCCATTTAAGGCACTCCCATTGTACCACACCATGCTTCAAAGTGGCCTAAAGCCTGATCACATGACGTACTCTTTTGTTATAAAAGCTTGTACCGAGTCATCTTTGGGATATTGGTTCATACCCTGCTGTTAAAAGTGGTTTTGTGTGTGATTCTTATGTTGTCAGCTCTTTGATGTGTGTTCTGACAGAGATGTGGTTTCTTGGAATGCAATGATTGATGGATATGTTAAGCATGGTGAAATGGGGCATGCTTGGATGGTGTTTGATAGGATGGTGTGTAGGGACATGATTTCTTGGAATACTATTGTGACATCCCACATTGAATAGAGGGAAAAATTTCTGACGCTATATAAGTATAGACTCCTCTTAACCTTATAGATGAGTTTTAAAGCCATGAGGGTCTCCTAGGGTCCAAAGTGGACAATGTCTACATAGTTGGGAGCAGATCGTTACAAATGGTATAAGACCCAATCTTTGACCCCGGTGTGGGGGTTTGTTTAGCCCCATAGAAAGTGTTTGTCTGTTTGACCCAACAATCTCATGGGACACAATCCCATATAGAGTGTTTGTCTATTTGACTCAGCAATCTCATAGGACACAACGACTACATTGTGTTTGAATGAGGGGTGTTTGTGACATCTCACGTCGGATAGGGGAGAATGTTCTTAGGCGCTACATAAGTATGGACTCGTCTTAATTATGTAGACGAGTTTTAAAGCCATGAGGGTTCCTTAATTTCGGGTTCTAGTTCATGTTCCTGTACTTCCCCTATATCTCCACCTTGGTCTTCCTCCAACGTTGGCTGATCAGTAATGTCTTCACATACCATGGTACTCATGTGCCCCTCAAAGAGTAAGAGCTACGGTTTTTGACATCTATGCCCAGATATGAAGCATTCATTGTAGGTAAAGCAAAGACTTTAAGCCCTTCTCATTTGCATTTCATCCCATGTTAAGCGCCTGATTAAAATAGCAGGGGTAGTGGGAGCTACACGCGTAGTTTGTGAAAGACCTAGGAAAGCTCTTGTGGGTGGTGGTCGTGTGGCCCGTTTATGTCGTGTAAGCTGCCCGTCTTGCATTCGTGCCAAATTAATGGCCTCCTTAAGGGATTGTGGCTTAAACATCCGTATCCCATCAAAAATCTCAACTTTCAAACTTCCCATGAACATCCCTACCAACACCTTTTGCTTCCATCTACGTACCTTGTTACCGAGCTTCTCAAACTCCCGTTGATAGTCTCTCAACATTCCCAACTGCCTGATCCTTGAAAGGGCTTCATCAAAATCTTCGCAGCCTGATGGTCCGAAGCTAACCCATAATTCTTCTTTGAATTTTTCCCATGAAATCCCTTGTCCTTCTTCCTGTAACGTCCTACGAAGCCACTACCACCATTAGTTGGCCTTCCCTTCAAGATGGTAAGCAACCATAGGAACTTTTTGGTTCTCTGCAATGCCTTAGTATTCAAAGAATTGTTCCACTTGATTGAACCACTCTGTTGGATCGTCCCCAGAGAAGTGTGAAAATTCTAGATTGGCTAATTTGGACGAGACGATATGCCGATCTCCATTATTGCCTTCTTGATGAGGGTTGTCGTGGTTGGGGTTCTCCTGATTTGTGATCATTACACTCGAAATTCAATGGAGAGCTTCCTCCATCCACTGTAGACCTTCCTGAATTGTACCGAGTCCCAACTCCAAGTGCTCAATACACTCCTTGTTAGTCCCCATAGGTAACCTGACTCTGATACCAATGATCCATAGGTCTATAGCGTATTACTGATTAGCCAACGTATAGGAAACTGTTGATTATTTTGGTATTATACCATCAGCGTATATACATTGTATTACATACCATCCACTACGCTTCCTTGCAACATGTTGATAGTGATATCACATGTAAAATATATATAGCAATTGATAGGTATACGTATTACTATTGAAAGTTTATTCATAGGTATATTTTGGTAAAGTTATTGTATAGGAGAAACCAACCAAATTCTTGGGGCAAGAAGTTTGAAAAAAAACACTTGGTTGATAATCACAAAACCTTGCGAGACGTGTAAAACTATAACTATTGGATAAGTACAGGAAGGTCTAAGTAATACGTTGACGATAAATTAAGTAAATCAAGCTAGAAGTTATGGATCATTGGCATATGTTATTAAGTAAAATGTATATACCAATAACATACCAAAAGAGGAGGGATATCACGTTCGAAGTAGGAGAAATGGTGTTTCTCAAGTTGCATCCCTATCGACAACAATCAGTTTTTAGACATGCCCACCAAAAGCTTGCCAATCGGTTTTATGGGCCATATCCTGTGATCTAAAAAATTGGCGCAGTTGCTTACAAACTTCAGCTGCCAATGGGAGCCCGCATTCACCCAGTTTTTCACATTTCCCTCTTAAAGAAATTTATTGGCGAGCTTACACTGCTTTCTTCTGAGTTGCCACCCATAACTAATGAAGGAACAATCATACTTGAGCCCCAACACATTCTAGATACTGGCTGAAACAAATAGGGCAAGAAGTTTGAAAAAGAACACTTGGTTCAATGGAAACATTTACTAGCAGAAGAGGCCATGTGGGAGATGCACCAGTCATTGCTTGAGCAATTTCCATATATGGACCTTGCGGACAAGAGTCCACCCGATGGGGGAAGTATTGATAAGCCAAGACGTTCTCAACATGTGTGTTTTATAATGCTTCCTTTTTCTAACTGCATGCTAACAGTTTTATACTTCACTTGAAATTGTTATTATTTTTGGAGCCATTTGATTTATCTTAGCTCAATATTTGTCTTTGACACTGTATATTAGACATAATAGAGATGTTATTGTAGACCCTCAAATTTGTCCCTTTAGCACATGTTTTTAAGTTCATTTCCAGTGCTCCACAGTAGTTCCTTGGTGGCCCATAGCTACTCATACTACTTACCTTTTTTGAGCCACCTCGGAGACTATGGTTGAGGGATTTATCTAACCCCATTGTGATTCTTGTCAACCCTAATTTAGACTCAGTTTTTTTTCCCTTCTTTTTTAGGATAGTTTTTAGGTGCACTTTTAGATAGCACACTTAGGCATGTTTAGGTCACTTAGACTTATTTGGGTTACTTAGTCTCATTTAGACACCCCTAGGCCCCTTAAGACTCATTAAGCCCATCTAAGTCACTTAGGCACACTTGGCCCATTAGGCATTTTTAGCATGACTTGTATGACTTGTATGACTTGCATGTTGTATGACTCGTGTGACTTGTATGGCTTTCTTTATTATTTTTATTTTATTTTATCTTATTTTATTTTATTTTATTATATTATAAGTTTTCTAGCTGATATTTTTGGCTTTTTGGGCATGAGCAAATGGGCTACCATCTATTTGGAAGGAGGATCACCAAATTTTGGAGAAAGGAAAGTGGCAGGTTTTTTGGTAGGAGAAAGGAAAGTTTCCTTTTGGAAAAATGAAAATAGAATAAAAGAAAAGATTGGAGGGAAGAAAAAAATGGAGGTTTTCAAAAAGTAGGGACGTGCAGCAGCACACATGGAGAAGAGGGGAAAGAAAGGAAGAATTTTTTATGGCTTTAGGTGAGAAGAAAAAGAACTCGTGTCGACGAGTTTCTGAAGGATTTTGGAGAAGAACCATAGCTAGAAGAAACGAGTTGAGTCAAAGTTGTCGGGTACACTTTTTGTATTCCCATTTACATTCAATCCTCCATTATTCTCTTGGCCATTTTTGAATATTCAATCTTTGCTAATTAGTGTGGGTGCTAAGGGCCACAATTAGCTCTATTGAGATTGGTTGGTTGCTTGTTTATTTGCTCTGATTTCCTTTTTTTTTTTTTAGACTTTCATTCTTTTCAATGTCATTGATTTCATATGAGAATAATATGCATTTGGGTCTGTCCTTGAATCTGATGATAGAAATCCTACCTTGTTCATGTTAAAAATCTGTTTTGAATCACTCCCCTGTTCTAAGCCAATGGATTGAAATGTGAAATTATGGCTTTTATTGGTTATTTTCCTCTTTTTTCTGTATGTTTTTTGTTGTTTTCTTCTATTTCTGGCCCACACCTCAACAAGCTCCATTGCTGGCCTTTAAGATTTTTTTCTCTATTTTGGAATTAAAAATTGAAAATCGTGAAAAAAAAAAAAAAGACACTCTTCTTCTGCATTAAAAGGATGTATTAAGAGCTCCCATAGAGAATATGTCAGAATCTGAAAGTAATTTGGGCCATTCACCTTCAGTAACAATTCTAATAAGTTCTTCAGAGGGATGCATGAATCTGAAATCAAGGAAAGCATTGACAACGTTGATTCAGAAATTTTTAGGACTATGTAAAGAGATGGGAAATAATGAGGAGATGCAATGGGGGGTTGAGAATTTGGACTTGCAAGGAAAAAAGTCTATGGAGAATGGTTGTGAGCAGTGAGTTGTTTGGGAAGTTCTGATTATGGCATTGTGTGGTGTTGTTTCATTTATACATACCAATCAGAAAGATAGAGCCTCTCCCTACAAGATCAAAGCCCCCAGACACATTTCGTGTAGAGCATAAAGCCTTCCACATCAACACTTTTAAGGGGTGCATCCACGCGCTTTCTTCATACTTGAACAGATCTAGGGATTGCAGACATGGTGGCGTTCTAAAGATTTTTGCATTGGGGAGCTTTGCTGGATTCCTCTCTGGGTCTTATCAATTTTGCATTCTTTTGGCTGCTTTTAATGGAGGTTTTAGTGTAGGTTTTTTTAGAAAAATGAGAGATGGTGGAGGTGCTTTAGATTCAATTTCCTTGGTTCTTGCATTGACCTTATTCAGGGCAAAGACTGTGGAGTCTCTATTATAAAGACAATAGTACTTAGGTGGGCAGCAGATTGGCATCGGAGTGCGGGCAACTCTCACGGTATTGATTTACAAGAAGCCTCCATCGATCAAGTATGTTGGCTCCAAATAGTGGGAAAATCATAAATTCAGTCAATGTGGATGTGGAGAGAACTGGAGACTTCGGTATCCATGGAGCTTGGTTGCTTCCAGTTCAGGTTGGCCTGGTGGTTTGTTGATTATTTTTATGGATTTTGGAGTTGGATGATAGTGGTGAAGAAGTAATTGCAGCCAAAACTATCTAGTATAGTAGTTTACTTCACCGGAAAACAGGGGCGCAGAACTTTAAGCACAGAGGCTGCATACAGGGGCATATAGGATTATCGGTTCAGCTAGAGCAAATGATGGTTCAATATTCATTGAGTGAAAGCTCAAGACATGGTGATGATGAATTGTACATACATAGGAGGCTTTTTGAGGTCTTGAAGGCAATAGGGTCTGTCATTTACGTCTCCTTAATTTCAATATCTCTATCATAACGAAATATGCAGTAATAATGAGTGAAGCAATTGTTCCCTCAACTAATGTTATGGATGAGCTTTCATATTCGGTATCTTCATTAAGGAGCACCATTCTTGACATGGCCACTGAAACCATCAACATAAATCGCTTCAATAAAGGATGATGATGTCGGGGGGTCAGTAGGAAGATTTAATGGGAATGCCGTAATTGAAATTGATTCTGAAGACGAAGAGAAGATGACCATTGCTGTCTGGTTGGTTCAATAAATTCAGCTGCTGTAGAAATCAGTGACAAATGATTTGTCCAATTTTGTATCTTTCATGTGTCAGTTCTAGTTCACATAATATAGAAACTTCCTGAATTTGCTGATTATTTATGAAGGAATCTGAAACTGAAGCTTAGTTCAAGCACATGGGAGTGGAAATTCATTTTGAATATGCTTCAAACAACATGACCATAGAGAACTTAGATATAGATTGGGAAGTTATGAACCTGCAATTGAAAATAGTACAGGGAACCCTGTTATAGGAGGAAAATATTCATGTACATCTATGACAATATCTCTCAGAGATGCAGATATATCTTCACACGATGTCAATCGTACAGAGTCCAGCATCTGTCAAATTCCTGATGTTGTATATGAAACTAGTGAGGATTATTCAACTGTGTAGTATTGCATCAGTGCCGATGGTTCACCTTTTTTGGTCCTTCAAGTCAATACGTGCCTGATTGTTTTGATCTTCAATTTATGCCAAGCAGTGAAGAAATACTGATCAACATGAAGGATGAAAACGATGAGCTATGAAAGAGCAGGTAGAATTTATATGGAAAAATGTAGGGAACCTAAGCTGGATAAAGTCGGGGAACGCTTTTCTCTTGCAAGATGCTACAAGAGTGCAGTTGAGGCCCATGCTAAAGGAGACTATTTCTCAGAGTGTTTGGTTGTATGCATTAAAGGAAGACTCTTCTACAGGGTTTTGTAGGTCATTCAGCAGTGGAAATAAAACAGTGAGGGTGGAGCTTAAAGATCTCACAGGCATGATGAAGTATGTTAGAGTTTTCCATTCCTTTGAGTCGATTCGCACTTTCTAGAGGGACTTATGTTGTCTTGATGAGCTTCTTTGATTGAAAAAGAAAAGGAAAAACTTTGTTGAAGCTAAAAATATTGCAAAGTGCATTGGAGATATATTATTAGAGGTTGATATGCTAGTGAAGGCTGGATGTTTGGAAGATTTGTCAAAGACTATTTTGCAGTATGTGTTAGTCAATTCTCTCTGGCAACCTAGAAGTGAAGGATGGCCTTTGAAGCAGTTTATATGAAAGAGGAACTCTTGGAGCCAATAGCCAACCAGGAGGCTGGTTGGGTTGACAAGCCAAATGGAAAGGTTAGGGAAGATAAAAAGGCAAATTCTCTTAATGATGCTTCTGTTTACCTGAGGAAAGATGGCAATCGCAAAGGGGAAAAGACTTATAATTCAATCAAAGCTGACTCAAATGCCTCTAAAGAGGGTAAAGTGCTAAACGCTGAACTCATAGATCCTCCAAAGCTTAAGGCCGGTTAGAAAGCCACACCTTATGAGCAAGATGCTGTGAAATTACCTTCTGGAAAGGAGCACACATCTTCTGGAGTAAAAAAGAAGTCAAAATCATGGCACCCAAGCTGGCTCTTCAAATTCCGGAAAGATTGGTTCTTCGTCGATCCACAAGAATAAGAAAAGCTGCCTTGTTGACAATTATACACCTAAAAGTGAATTGGAAAACTCAAAATTGCGGAAGGATTTTGGAAAGCCGAATGATAGATATAAAGATTTCTTTGGGGATATTAATTTAGAAGAGGAAGAGAATGTAATCGATTCATTGGAAATACATTCTGATGATAGTTGAAGGAATCTGACATGGTTAAAAAAAAAAAAAAAAACATCTGCATTAAACAATGCACTGAATGAGAGATCAAGTGGGAAGAAAATTTGGAAGCCACCTTGTGGACCCCGTATTTCGGCTCATGCACTTCCACTCGATGGCGAGCTCGATTTTTATTTGAAAATGATTTTTTTTTTATAGAAAATGACTTGGATTCGCCACTTATTTTTGTTTTATTTTTAAAGGGTAAACAAAATAAGAAAGAAAACCCTAAGTGTGACTTTTAATTTGGCAAAGGTAGTATGTGAAAAACCTGATCAAGGCTCGGGGGTCAGGTTACTTATCAGAAAGGTACGGTAAAAAACATAGCACCCCTCTAAGCCCCTAAAATAACGGGTCTCTACTAATGAGATGAAGCAAGCATGATAATTGATTAATCGAGCATGAATACCAAATGAATATCATTCAAAACAAAATAACTGAATTAACAGGAGAGGCAGAGAATATACTTGAGTGATGATCCGGTTTACTTCAAAGAAAACAAATGTCAGTAAGCAAACACAGAATAATCGCATGTATGTAACAAAGTGGAATAATTCAAACAAATATAGCAATCAACCAGTCAATCAATCAATCATAAAATCACATATGTTGGGTCCCCACCAAAGCCCATTTTATTTTGCATAAATCAATTCTGTAAATTCCATCACTTGGAATTACAAAATTGAATTATTGCTTATTTTAAAACATTAAAAAAAACATGAGTTATGAAAATTACGTGCCAAAGAGAATGACAACAAAATTTTATTAAAAATATGATTTTTGGGACCTAAAAACTCTTAAGGATGAATTTTTTTTTTTTTTTAAATTGAAGTTATTTGAAAAATATTTAAAAAAAAAAAACTGGAATTTAGGATTATTTAAAAACCAGAATTTGAAGATTATTTACAAAAGAGGGTTTGAGTCGAAGATGATGAAACAGTAGGTAACACAGGTGGCCATGCATATATTACACTATGCAATGAGTGTTTCTTCCTGCAGCTTATTTTTCCAGTTTTCTCCTCTATGGTCTGCAACTCTCTTAAGAGTTTCCTGGATCCTAAGCATCATTTCCTTCTTGGCTTAGGTAGTGCCCGCAAACGGATCTCATTCTGAAGACCCCAGAAATATGAAGATCAGGTGGCTTGCCTTCAAAACTGTTGAGACGGCTGTACCGATCTGCTCATGGGCGTCCTGTCACTGCATAGAAAAAATCCACGTCTGTATCTTGGCATCTTCTGGACTAGACTCTTAATTTCCAAAAGGATTATAGGCAACTATCATTTGCATTCCACGCGCAACTGATTTGAAGATGCTCCCAGAACCGTCACAGGTTGTATGTTCTTTCGAAGGAAGGTATTTGGCTGCCTACATATACAGAGCACGGACTTGATCCTCTCCCATCAACCAAATGAGATCACAGTCATAGCAGAATTTCCCAATGTCAAAAGCGAGCAAGCCGAATTTGAGGAGCATGAACATGTTATTATTCTATTGCATGTCCTCATGATAAAGATAGAGGCCATGACCAATAGATATCTCCCCTTTGCTATTCCACTTACTGCTAACAAGTTCAACACCAAAAGGTTCCTTCATCATATCGGGATTTTCATTGGAATCAGATGACCTAAACGGTTGAGAAAGAGTGTATAACAGTTGTATCTAACATTCCTCAGCATCCCGTGGCATGAAATTACCGTTATACAGCTGGCCAAGTTGAGGATATATTCTTCACGCAATACCATCTAGAACCGCATGGGCCCTACAGGCTTGATATTCTTATTAAACTCGCTGATTAAAGCTGATTTCAATTCCGGAACTAAATACAAGCACTGTACTGTAGGGTTCATGTAGCAGGTGTTCCCCAGATTAAATAAACTGGCATTGTGACCCACAGCCACCACTTGCTCTTCTTCAGGAAAATCCTCCATGAAAACAAGGCCCTTCTCCAATATACTGATTTGTTCCACTTGATGAGCCTTCAGATATCGATGCCCTCAACAATGGCTTATTAAAATAAAGAGAAATTGGACTGTTTCGAGATGCTGGAGATGGTTTGAAGGGCATTTGGAAAATGGGTACGTGGTGTGGTGTAGAGAGAGAAGATATAATGGATGAAAGATGAAATGGGTTCATGGGTATGAAAGAATTGGTGACATGCAGAGGTATGGAAAATGGGTATATACATGGGTATGAATATGGATAGGAAGATGCGGGCATGAAACGGTATGAGCACGGAATGGGCATAATGTGGCCATGCATGGCCATGCAAAGGTGGGAAGAAATGGGTTTAGCGGGCATATGAATAATGAAAATGTATGAGGGAATATGGAGCGTAGAACGGGTACGTGGTCTCGTTCATGATTGGCATGGATGGTGGAGATGTAGTATGAGAAATGGATAGTAGGGTGATTAGAAAATGAAGATATGAATGGGAATGGAATGAGATGCTATAGTGAGGGAGATAAAACAAAGAAATGAATGTGATGATGGGTAGGGGAAAGTATTAAGGTTGGAAGAGTGTGCAATGGATATTAGTGTGGACACGTATGGCCATGCGAAAGTGGAGGGAATGGGTTTAAAGGGCATTTGAAGAAAAATGGGTGCATGATGTGGTGTAGAGAGAGCAGGGTGGTAAGAAAAATGGGTAAGTAGGGTGGTAAGAAAAAAGGTCCTAGATCTGCTCCCTTAGATCCTCTAAGCCCTTCTCCATGCCCTGCTCGATCAAGTCCACCCCTTTCCGTGTGTCTGCCATGGCTAGCTCCACCTTGGCTAGCCTTGCCTCCATGTTAGCCATGGCGTCATGAGATTTATCCTTCCTACCCCTGCCCCGTGTAGTAGGCTAGGTTTCCCTCCCATGGGTTTGCTCGCTAGTCTCCTCTACGTTTGAGCCCGAAATGCTTCCTTTACTATGCCCGCTTCGTAACCTAGCTCTGATACCACTTGTCACAGACTTAGTCGTTTCCTAAGCTCGTGCGGCACTTAGACAATTCAAGATGTTTGATCTTGTTAAGTCAACCTTGCTCCAATGCTTACCTTGCTAGGCCAAGACGCTCACGACTCGAAAGCTTAAGAAGCTTAGTAGGCAACTCTTTAAAGAATGGAAGCTCTTATTAACTCAAGGAAGCCTTTACAAGTGCTTGGAAGCTCACTTGCTTGGTTAGGAAGTGATTTGGGTGGTGCCCTGGCCAAATGAGGGCCTCACCTATTTATAAGCACCAATGGAACTCTCTGGAACCTTAGAGGGTTCCTTATAAATCAAGAATATTCTAGAACTCCCTACACTGATCTATGTACAACCTTATGTACAAGAATATATAAGAAATCTCTAGAATTCTCTAGAAAGCCTTGGACTCCTCTCATGCCTTCCACCATAGTGTAGAGATGTGTGGACAGCATCTCTAGAACCTTCCATAATCTTCCCACCAATGTCTTAGTGTAGATGGCTCCAGGAGTCTCTAGAAGCTTCTCTCATCCTATATAAGCCCATGGGAAGGGTCATTTGAAGCATCTTGTGACAATAGGCTCTAAAATAAATATGGTCGGATTCCTTAGAGACAAATCTCACCACGAAGAAGATGGTATTCAAGAAAGGGTGGACAACTCAGACTCTGAGACGTCAGAATGACTAGAGAAGCCCACGGTTCATGATGATCTCCAGAATGTTTCTGCTCAATCCTATGTCAATGTAGCTGAAATTTTTTAGGCCAAAGCAACTTTGTTAGATGATACTAATCCAACAGCTTTAAGGATCTGAAAGCCTATTGAGGGAGTTGCTTGATCAGAAAAGTATTATGAAGCAGGCATTACATTTCGGAATGGAGAGTTTAGGAAATTTCTTGTATAAGATTCAGAATACTATCACAAATATTAATGAGAAGGAAGTTGATGACATCCAATCATAAGATGAAACTCTTTGTCTCTCCTATCATTCATGTTACAGTGCAATCTAAGGCTGCATTTGACATTTCCGAATTTGTTGAAGTTTTGAAGCACTTAGACAAGTCAGATTCTGCAGTGACTTATATTACTAAAGAATCTAGGGAGAATATCATTGCCGAGCAGACTAGGGAATGAATGCCACAAAGAGAATATTGATACAAAATTCATTGAGGATGACATGTTTATTGGACAATTATTCCTGGAATGAGATAGATATCTTAGTCTCAGATTAAAGAGTAAATGGATGCAGTAGTTCAAGTACCTCCAATGTCGATTTAGGCACTTCATCAAGTGATTCGGACCTGGGCACTTCTTCAGATAGTGAATCAGAAGGTACTTCCACAATTTGGTAATGACCCTGCTGAAGATATGTAGTTACTGTGATCTTACAATGAGGACTCCCTATTCCGTATAAGGAGAAGGTCTTGATCCGAGGTAGAAAGAGACATGGTTTAATCAATGACCAAGAGATACCTAGTTTTCGAAATGGCTTGGTTCAGATTCTATAGCTATAAATAAAGATATTTTGGCCAGGATTGCATATTCTAGATTATTTGATTGAAGATGGTGCACCCCAGATTGTGTCTTGAGCCTCCACCCATGCATGGCCATCCATGGACATCTTGGTACACGTCAACATCTTCCTTTTTAGCATCTTAGGTCCGGTCCACTATCATGGGATTGGAAGCTCTTAAAATGTTTATCATTACCCGTTTAGAACCTAAATGGCTTTCTATGATTCATAGACAAACTATGGACTCCACCACAAAGGATGCCACAACTATGAGTAGCTGGAATGGCCATATTCGAATCTTTCTCTAGGACACCTTGAACAAGAAAGGTTGTTCTGATCACTTGGGTTATCATTTCTTTATTCCAGCAGGTCCAACAGGTCCAACAGGTCTTATGAGTTTTGGTGGTGAGATCCGTTCAGCAATGGGGGGACTACAACAGGATATATAGGCCTCATCCTGCTGCAACTCGCCTGGACTGCATAGATGAGTTTACAATCACTGTGCCAATTTTGAGTCTTGCTGGAATAAGTGATAGCTTACCAGTTGAGGAATAATGGCTGCAGAAACTAAAAGTGGAAATAACAGAGCAGTTTTGTTTTTAGACCTTTTATGATCGTCATGAAGAAAAGCAACTCATTAGTTGAAGTTGAATATATTGATAAACTTGAGAATGCACCTCTAACTGATGGAACTGAGTAACAGCGCAGGAAATCTGATATGGAATTAAGACCTACTGCCACACCTTAAGCTCTAGTTGATGATTCGAATTGTGATCTTGAGAAACTAAAGTTGAATTTGAATGACATTGCTGATAAAGTCATGTACCAAACCCAGTGAACATCGACTCTGAAAATGAATATTGCCAATCTCTTTTCAGACTACTAGCAATCTACAGAAGACTCCTCATGTAACCACCAGCAATGTAGTCCCAATCATACTCTCGGATCTCACTCCAGCATGGCCACCTTGCCACACATCATACTCCTCCTAATGTTTCTCTTTCTTCTTTTCGTAACATTTTAAATCTAGATTTCAAAACATTTTTCTGTAAAAAATAACTCTAGTTTTTTTTAAAAAAAAAAAATTCCTTAGGAGTTTCTAGGCATAAAATTCAGATTCTAACATACTATTTACTGCCATTTTCTTTCCGGCACGCATTTTCACTATTTTCTTTGATTTTCAACTGAATTTCTTGATTTTCCACAAGCATGAACAAACTTCATGATTCCAAACAATGGAATTCGTAGAATCAATTCATGCAAAATTAATTAGGGCTTTAGAGGGGGGCCCGACATTCATGATATTCTCTTCGATATTGTTTGCTTGATATCTGATTGATTTTTTATTCCTCTTGATGATATACATGAATTTGTTTTGTATTTATTGTTGAGCTACCCTTGTTTCCCATAGAGCTTTGGATGCTCACTAATCAGGTACGCTCTTTCTACCCTCCAACTCTAAAATTCTATGAATGTGTATGTTAGCATGAGCCATCTTTGATGCCATACTTGATTGCCTTGATGCTTGTTTGATCATCTTTGATAAAAATTCATGTTGTGTGTCACATTTTCAAACTATTGATGTCTTTTGATGGCGCTTAAGGAGGGGTTCAGGTACGCACCCTAACTCTCCTTTATTATGATTTGATCTTATTTGGCATGCTATTTTTTGAAATCAGCTTAGTCTACCTAGGTACCCTCAATCAATCAATTAATTGCCTCATTTCCCTCAACTTAGTAAGTAGAGACCTTTGAAGGGCTTAGAGGGGTGCTACTTTTTAAAGGTACCTTCTCAATAGGTAACTTGATTTTTGAACCTAGACTCGAGTTTTTTTTTAAAGACACGCTTTTCCAAAAACTATGGACTCACTTTTTTTAGGGTTTTCGTTCTTGTTTTATTTTCCCTTTAAAATAAAAATAAAATAAGTGGCGACTCCAACTTTTTTTTTAAATTATTTTTTCACCAATAAAAGCAAGTTTCGCCGATCGAGTGGGGACGCACATGAAAAATGTGGGTCCAGAGTTATATAATTTATACTTATCCTAACCACTCTAGCCTTTTTTGAGGAATCTTATAAATTATGCATGCTATCCAAGTACACTCTCTATCACTTACTTTTCAGAATTCCATGAACATGCATGTTGTTATGAGCCTTATTTATGCTTGATATGATCCTTAGATGCTTAGATGTATGTTTGATTTGCTTGGATAAAACACATGTTGTGTGCTATATTTCTATACTAACTTTGATGTTTTATGATAGCGCTTGAGAAGCAGTTCAAGTACGCACCTTAACTCTCCTTTATTGCGATTTGATCTTGTTTGGCAGACTATTTTTTTAAATCACCTTAGTCTACCTAGGTATCCATGATCAAACAATTAATTGGCACATTTCCCTCAACTTAGTCAATAGAGACCTTTGTAGGGCTTAGAGGGGTGCTACCTTTTAGAGGTACCTTCCTAATAAGTAACCTGATCCCTGGACCTAGACTCGGATTTTTCAAATACGTGTTTTTCTAAACACTATGGAGTCACTTTTTGTAGGGTTTTCTTTCTTGTTTTATTTTCCCTTTTAAAATAAAATAAAATAAAACAAGTGGCGACTCCGACTTTTCCAAACCTAATTTTTCACCAAATAAAAGCGAGTATCGCCGATCGAGTGAGAGTGTACGTGAGAAATGCGGGTCCACAAATTGGTGACTCCGCTGGGGATCTTAAGGATCAAGCTTGAACACTAGTTAAGGAAAATGTGGTGTTTAATTGGTCAATTATAGGGTACCACTTTTTTTTAGGCAATGTGATTTAGTTTGCTTGCTTGATTGGTTTGATATCTTAACATGTCTTTATACTTGTTTATCTTATGAATGATCACTTGATTGCTTGCTCACTTTAGCATGACTCACTCTCACATATGATAGATAGGACTTTGATTGTTTGATATTTATTTGCTTCGCATGACTGCTTGTCGCATGACAACCCTCTCTTTTGCATGATTGCATGATTGCTTGTCTTTGTTCACTATCTCACTTTAGATCTTAAGTTTTTCGGATGCACCCACATCCTTTACTGTGCACTTTAGATTATCCTTGAGTGTTGAGATATGAGAGAGCCTTCACCATTAAGAAACTCACTAGGAACGCGAGGAAGTGCATGTGTGGAGGTGATGACCACCTTGCACGGAAGTACCCCGTCTCCTTGGAGGCGTGCAGAGGGTTGCGTATCTTCGGAGGGTACGATTGCTTTTGCTATGGATCCTTTAACCCACCCATTTTATCTTATAGACCCACCTCAACCTTATAAGTTAGCCTAGATCCAATTAAGATTTCACTCCTACACGTGGGTGCATCTGTGAACCTTCAGAGCTGCCTTAATCACAATTAGGTTCAGTTATCCTCTTCATGGTCTCCTTTTAGTGTGCTCAGAGATTGGTATATGTTTAAGTTTTAGTTGGGCCACCTTTTTCAACATTGTGATTAGTGCGTTTCCATCCTTTCTAAGCTTCCTTCATGTCATTTCTCCTTCCACGTCTTTGTACCTTATAGGAGTGTTATTCGTTTTAGTTTGGATTCAACTTCTTAGATTAATGTTGGATATAGATTGATTAGAGTTTCAAAGCAGTCAGGTATGGATCCTCAACATGATACAGTTGATTGACTTACAATCACCATGACTCTATTCAGGAGGCATTAGCAGGTTTGAGCTTGAGGATTGATGGACAGTAAGATAGATAACATCTAGTTCATGATGAGATGCCATGTGATTCATTGCCTCCCACCTCCACCACCTAGTTAGCCAGTGACATTGTTGAGGGTGACATCGTACATATGATCAGTTTAGTGGATTATGGGTCAAAGTCTATCAGATGAGAGTTCTTATAGAGGATGTTAGTTTTTTCCTCTAAGATGGGAGATTTGATTGACATGGTTTTCTTCATGATGAGCCCGAGATGGACGTATTGGATGATAGTTGGATGGTTAGCACAAATTAGCTAGAGATAGTTCACTCTCTTAATATGCTTGAGATCTTCAGTGTTGAGAGTTCAGGAGAGATTCAGTTTATTTATGTTGGGGCATTCCACTTATGTTGATGATATGTTTGAGGAGGATGTTAGCCCAGTTATAGTCATGAAGATTCATCTATTCCATGAGACCCTAGGGACTTACTTGGAATACACCACTTGTCATTAGAGAATTGACCCCAGAGAAGAAATATGATTGACATATCTAGATAGAAATCAGTTCTTAGACCCTACCAACATAGATCAACTGAAGAAGTATTACATTTGAGACCATAGTCACAGGATGAGCGACCATTATTTCAGTTAGCCTTATACTTTATCACCTCTATTTATATATTAGACCGTTGCTAGCCCGTTGAGCCTCATGTGGTACGTTGAAGTCTTTTTTCTTTCTTATAGCCTTGATTACCATTTCTACACTCGGGTTGGGGCCCTTTGATGTATATGCATGCTTTACTAGGAAAGTCTCATAAGCTTTAAACTTATAGGCCTATCTTCTCATTCTTGTTACCATCTCCTTATCACCCCGTTTGTTCTATTTTACTATCATCACATTTTCATTCTTTTTCTTGTTTTTATCATTATTTGTTTCATCTTATCTTTTCTCTTCCCTGGGTTGATGATTCTTCACATCTTGGTGCAAAAAGAGCAGTCATATCACTCCATTCATCCCATCATTTGACATTGATTCGAAGATTTTAGTTTGAGAGGTTGTCTCATAAGATGGGGTTCATGTATTCATCAGTGATTTGAGAGAGTTTGTTCATTTCTTATATCTTTCCCATTGGAATTTGATTTATTGATGATCATGTGCATTAAAAAAAAAAGTACAATGATATATTCGTGTATGGTATCTTGCTCCATTAGGCACTTATGTCATCTTTTGAGGTCTATTTATTGGGTACATTTGTCATTGTGGATTCTTGTGAGATTATTATATGAGTTTTCACTCATTGAGCCACTCTTGTGATGCATTTGGAGTGTTGAGGGTTCACATGAGAGTTCTATGAAATCCTATGCTTCTTGGATCATGGTAGAAATGTATTAGGTATGAGAGATGAGTGACCTTTTACTAGGGTCTCCAGATCATTGTCTTATCCACCATTCCATCATTGGTGATATGACTTTCCTCTATTGTAGTAATATGGGTTGATCATCATTCATTCCACTTTCTCATTGTCTTCTTTTGTATCTCATCACCTCTTTCCAGATCTTCAATCCTCCTTTTATCCATTTCCTACATATTGATACACATTTCCGATTCGATACCTTCTTCACATCATTCACATGTTTCATTGATGGTTTGACCACTTATCCTTTCTCTTGTTCCACCATTGACATTTCCTTTAGTTACCTTTAGTTCCATGGCTTATGAGATTTTTCTATGCATTACATCTTGTACACTTGGGTATGGGTTTGATCATTGGGTATTTAAGCCTAGTTTCCTTCCTTTCATTTCTTTCACCCTATCACCTTGGCCTACGTTACGTCCCGTGTCTTAAGACCACCCTGAGGCCATGAGATCAGATGTTATCTTTGACAACCTCTACTTAGGCTGGTGTTTGGGATTTTGTTGACATATAGACGTCGTCCAATTTTATTTCTTCTGGGAAATGCTTCTTTGATGCTTGGAAGTGATTTAGTGATGGATGTAAACGATTGTTTCATCTTATAGATGATATTTGACGTTGTTTGGCTTCCTATTCTACTGTATATCAGCTATCATACTAGGGCATATCCCCCTTTTATTTGGTTGAGATGAGCCTTTACTTTAAGCCTGGGCATTTTCATCAATCGGAGATCCCTAATGGAGTATGTTGAGATGACATCAGTTCTAGTGGAGCATTGTTGAGCTAATTGATAGTTTTCATGATTCTAGGTTCCATTTATGGAGTATTTCTGATATGGACTAGTGGATTATTGTTGAGTTGGGGATAACTAATTGATGATGTTGGATTCATTCTTTGTTGTGCACCAGATATCCACACTGGGGCATATTTCCCCTTTCTCTAAGATCCTTAGACGTGGTTGGATTGTATGGCTATCCTTGATCTTGATTATTGAGATGTTTGATTGATGTTAGCGGATGGTTAATTGACGATGACAGATGTTTGGTTAGTGATGTCATATTCTTTGTTGTGTATCAGATATCCATACTGGGGCATATTCCCCCTCTCCTTGTTAAGATTTTGTTTGCACAGTGGTATGAGGATGGATGATTGATGTTGGTTATTTACCTCATGACTTTGACATAAGATCTTATATTGGGGCATATTTCTCCATTTCTTTGAGTATCCTTGAGATTAGGATAGTGACCAGCTTGGTTTTAGATTGAGTACTAGTCTGGGGCTTCTGATGATCAACTATATCAGGACCTCCCTACATGGATTTGTTGAGACAAAGATGGATCGCATCAGGTTTCATCCGAGGAGCATAGGTGGATCCTTTAGCCAGATGCTCATGAGATAGATTGCTTTCGTCATTGTTACATTGCGGATTAGGTTATCTAGCTGAGTAGTATTTTTACGCACTTCGAGATATGCTTTTAAATGAGTTTCAATACACACTCTGAGATGTACTTTTCGAGATCCGTTGATAGAGCAACTCTTGAGACATAGAGAGTTCTTTCAGTTCAGATTTTTCAAACGTTGCCATGATGCATTGGTTTCTGACCCACTGATTTCAGCGGATGATTGATTCACTGGTTGTTTCAACAGTGCGAGCACCCTAGATACTGGGGCATATTTCTACTCCTAAGTTCAATATTCCGACCCTCGAGATTTTGAGTATACTGATTTGAGCCCATTTCCTTCCTATCCACTTTTGAGTCAGTTGCCATTTCTTTTTCATTTAGAGCCAAGAGTTCTCGACTTAGAGTTGATTTTCATTTATTACCCAGAGTCATTTCTTTTCCATTTACAGCCCAGAGCTCTCGACCCAGAGTTGTTTTTTTCATTTATGACCTAGAGTAATTTATTTTTCATTTCGAGCCTAGAGCTCTCGACCCAGAGTCGCTTTTTCATTTATGACCCAGAGTAATTTCTTTTCCATTTAGAGCCTAGAGCTCTCGATCCAAAGTCGATTTTCATTTATGACCCAGAGTCATTTCTTTTCCATTTAGAGCCCAGAGTTCTTGACCTAGAGTCGTTTTCATTTATGACCCAGAGTCATTCCTTTTCCCTTTTGAGCCTAGAGCTCTCGACCTAGAGTTGGTTTTCATTTATGACCTAGAGTCATTTCTTTTCCATTTAGAGCCCAGAGCTCTCGCCCCAGAGTCATTTTTCATTTATGACCCAGAGTCATTTCTTTTTCATTTAGAGCCCAGAGCTCTCGACCTAGTGTCAATTTTTCATTTATGACCCAAAGTCACTTCTTTTCCATTTAAAGCCCAGAGCTCTCGACTTAGAGTCGATTTTTCATTTATGACCCAAAGTAATTTATTTTTCATTTAGAGCCTAGAGCTCTCGACCTAGAGTCGATTTTCCATTTATAACCTAAAGTCATTTCTTTTCCATTTAGGGCCCAAAGCTCTTGACCCAAAGTCGATTTTCATTTATGACCCAAAGTACTTTTCTTTTCCATTTAGAGCCCAAAGCTCTCGACCTAGAGTCGATTTTCATTTATGACCCAAAGTCATTTCTTTTCCATTTAGAGCCCAGATCTCTAGACCTGGAGTCATTTTTCATTTATGACCCAAAGTCATCTCTTTTCCATTTAGAGCCTAGAGTTCTCGACTCAGAGTCGTTTTTCACTTATGACCCAGAGTCATTTTTTTTTTCATTAAAGCCCAGAGCTCTCAACCCAGAGTCAAATTTTCATTTATGACCTAGAGTCTTTCATTTTCCATTTAAAGCCCAGATCTCTCGACCTAGAGTTGTTTTTCATTTATGATCGAGAGTCATTTCTTTTCCATTTAGAGCCTAGAGCTCTCGCCCCAGAGTCGATTTGTCATTTATGAGCCAAAGTCATTTCTTTTCCATTTAGAGCCCAGAGCTCTCAACCTAGAGTTGATTTTCATTTATGACCTAGAGTCGATTTTTCATTTATGACCCAAAGTCATTTCTTTTCCATTTAGAGCCCCAGAGCTCTCGACCTAAAGTCGATTTTCATTTATGACCTAGAGTCATTTCTTTTCCATAGAGAGTCTTGAGCTCACAACATAGAGGTTTTCCATTTTTGTGATTGCAACCTCGTGTTCTGAGCTTACTCTCGTCATGTGCTAGAAAAAAATCTTTGGCCCTTTTCTTTTAGTTCTTCTGTATAGTTCACTTCGTTCCGCTCACTATTCATATTTTTACTCACATTCCCTACACTCGTGATCTCTATCGAAGAGAGGCATATTTGTAGACCCCCCATTTTGTTCTCCTAGCACATGTCCTATTAGGTATTTGTTCGATACTTTACAACAATTTCCTGGTGGCCCATTGCTATTTGTGTAGCGTATCTTTTCTAAGCCACCTTGGAGACTTTGGTTGAGGGATTTACCTAACCCCATTGTGACTATTGGTAGCTCTATTTAGACTTAGGCTTCTTAGGCCCACTTAGACACACCTGACCCATTAGGCACAACTTTAAGCCCACTTAGGCATCCTAGGCCCACTTAGGCACCACCCAAGGCCTACTTAGGCATCCTGGACCCACTTAGGCACCACTCTAGACTCACTTAGACATCTTAGGCCCGTTAGGCACCACCCTAAGCCCAGTTAGGCACCTTAGGCCCACTTAGAATCCCTTGGGTAGTTCTTTAAGCTTAATACACTAAGGTTTGTCTTCTGGAATTCTATTTGTTTGATTTTTGTTTTAAGTGGGTTTTAGTTTATTTGTTTATTTAATTGTTCTTTTATTTATTTATTTATTTTTAGGAGATTATATGATACTAATGTTTCTTTATCATGAAATAATATTTTGGTTATCTTGTACATGTATATGATTAATCATCTTTAGTATTATTATTATTTATTTATTTATTTTTATTTTTTAATTGGATGATTTTGTTTTTATTATTTTTATTGCATTGTTCTATGGAAGGGAGATTCAGCCGTGATTTGAAAGAGCATTCAACCCAAGACGGATATGAAAAATGGAAGAAAGAGAGAGATGGGAAGGTTTAGAAACTTACCAAAGCTGGTTTTGGCAGGTGAAAAGAAGATGTTCAGTGTGTGTAGGGATGGAATGAAGGCTAGGTTCAAGATGAGAGGGTTCTAATCATGTTAGATTAACGCGAAAGATTGCGGGTTTTCTCGAGATTGGTGAGGGATTTTTTCAATGTTGGTAGGGTCAACGGGATTGATTAGAGGAACCACGGATTGACTGAGATAGGAGAACCTAACGGAGTTTTAAAGAAATGAAGGAAAAGAGAGTGGGGAGGTGGGGGGGCGTGAGAGAGGATTTTTTTAAGGGATCAATAGGGGGGATTTTTGCATCATGCTCAGCTTACTGTCTTCTAAAAGACTTCACGCAATAACCTCGGAGCTCTCGAAGGGACTAGTCGTACCATTTGGAGACTGGCAGGACGCATCGGAAGAGGGTTTGAGCGTAAGAGGGGACCATTTTTTAAGAGATCGGTAGATGGGATTTTTTGGAAGAAAGGAGACTTGGACAGCATGATGGGGATGATGGCTGAAGGATTTTTTTAAAGATCACTGGGATGCTACTAAGTTTTTAGGGGGATCACTAGGCTACCATTTTTTGGATGAGAGAGAGAGAGAGATTTTGACAGCATGAGAGAGTGCCATTTTGAAGGTCGGTAAGGGAAGTTTTTTAGAGTGGGAGGAGTGCCATTTAGAGGAGGTTCAAGGAGTTTTTCAGAGAGAAGGGTGCTGTTTTTTTTTAAGAAATCAGGAAGGAGCTTTTTTTTTAGAGTGAGAAGAGTTGTTTGAAGGGATCGAAAGAGAGTTTTGAGAGTGTGAGAAGGGTTGTTTGAGGGGATCAAGAGAGAGAACTTTGAGAGCGTGAGAAGAGGTTGCCGTTTTGGATCGATGCAAGGAATTTTTTTTTCATAAGGCTACTGATATTTTCATCATCGGGCTGTTGATTTTTTTTATTTTTTATCACCAGGCTGTTGATCCATCATAGCATTAACTCCACGTCACAGCTGGTGCTCTTCCACTCATCCTTCACCGTACTAGCTTCACACCACCTTCTCTGGTATCTGCAAGTCTAGATTATTTTTTTCAAGTGGAATTATTATTATATTGGGTGGTTTGACTTTTACTAGTTCTGGCATGTATTGGTTTTGATATGGCAGCATGAGTTTAAAGATTAGAATTGTTATTATATAGGTTTTCAGTAATAGTGCAAGTTTGGATTATATTTTTTAAGTGGAATTATTATTATACTAGGTAAGTGGTTTGAATTTTATTACTAGTTCCAGCATATATTTGTTTTGTTTTAATATGGCAGCATGAGAATTGTGTTTAGGATTAGTTTTTGATTTATTATATTAAATTCGGAAAACATAATTTTTTTTTATGTAGTTTTACTTTGAGAAAAAAAATAGTTTGACCTTTATTTAATTTAGTTTTGATTATTGATTATTGATTATTGATTATTTGTTTATTTATTTGCCACCAATTTAATGCTTTGTAATCTATTTATTTATTTATTTGTTAGTAAGATTGGTCCTAGGGGTTAAAATTTCAGTTTAAAATAAATAAATAAAAAATCTATTGTAGGTTATTTGAATTGGTTTTAGGTTTAAGTAAAATTTTTAGTTTGTTGAAATGATTGATTTTTATGTGTTAAATATTCGATTTTAAACTTACCTTAATTAGTTTTAAAAACGTTTGTTAAGCTCAAATTTTATTCTAGTAATGTAAGTTTATACAAAAAAAAAAAAACTTGATTCCATGAGTTCGTATTTTGTTTTAGCTATACTTATTTATTCACACGTTACCTGTTTCATTTATTTATTAATAAAAGTAATTTTTATACGTAAGAGATTTAATTATAAAAATCTGTTCTGGTTTGTGATTTTATTTAACTTTAGGTTTAGGTACTCTTGTAAAATTTTAGTTTGTTAAAATAATCGATCATGTGTGTTAGAATTTAAGTTTAGATTGGCTTTAATTAGTGTTTAATTCATTTTAAGCTTAGATTACATTTTTATAATGAAAGTTTATTTAGAAAATTGATTCCATTAATTCATATTTTGTTTTTTTTTATTATATTATTTATTTATGTGTTGTCTACTTATCCATATGTCAATAAGATTAATTCTATAGGTTAGAGATCTCGTTTTAAAATATATTACGGTTAGTGTTTTTATTTAACTTTAGGTTTAGGTGCACTTGTAAAATTTTTGTTTGCTAACATAATTAATCTTACGTGTTAAATATTTGATTTTAGACTTGCCTTAATTAGTGTTAAAAATATTTTTTAGGCCTAGATTTCATTTTAATAATGTAAGTTTATTTAGAGAGTAGATTTCCATAATTCATATTTTGTTTTTTAGTTTGTTTTCATTTAAATTGATTCATTCTAATTATTTTAGGCGTGTTTATAATTTTAAGTTATTAATAAAATCAACTCTATATTCAAAAGTGCATGTCCTTAGTTTATTCTGATTTAGCTTCACTCATCTATACTCATCTATTCAGTTTAGGTATTTTCTATAATATTAGTTCACTAATAAAATTATTTTATGATTGAAAATTATTGTTTGCCTTGATTTGATTTGGTCCATTTTAATTGGTCTAGATGTGTTTGTATGTTTAATCGATCACGTGTTAATTCGTTATTATTACTCTTAATTGATATGTTTTTTTGAATATTAGTCATTAATTTAATTGGTTTAAGTTTGAATAGTTTATTGCTTAGGTAGTCTCTGATAAAATTTAATTTTCGAAGGCCATCGGAAAGTAGTGAAGATTGGTCTCCATTCTCACCATTTCAATTTTTTTTTTGGGTTATCGAAAATTCTACTTGGTAATTTTGTTTTCTTTTGTTTTGTCTAATATTTTGTCTTATACATTTTGTTGTTTTTTCAATATAATTTCTTTTATTTTAAAATAAGATACTTTTCTCAAAATGTTCCTCATAAAAATCTATTTTAAAAATTCATTTAGAGTCCTTAGAATTGAAATCTCATTTTCTTAAAATAATATGCAATCATTTTTTTTTTTTATTGGTTTACATCCTTCTCAGTTTTCAATGAAAATTTTGGTTTTGAACTAAACACAATCAAAGCTTTTGATCCCAAATAAATGGGATGATTCTAGGCAAGATTTGTGTATATCAATTGGGGAATTGGTGAAACCCTACATAAGAAAATTTTTCAAAATTCTTCCTTGCTGCTAGTTTTCACTCAGCCACTGACCCTTTAAATTGAACATTCATTTTAGCAGCTTCAGAATGTTTTTAATTTTCTAAAACTTGTATGACTTTCCTCACTTCTCGAACTTGAATTTAAACTTTCGTTTGAGTTAGAAAGCCACTCTAGAATAGAAGATATAAACAAGTCTTTAGAGGAACTCCGATTTCACCCAATTTTAGACACCTGAGAGCTTTTTGCAAAAATAAAATACCAGATGAATTTCAAAATTTAATTCAATATTTTTTCTCAATTCTAGGCTTCTTGAAATTGATATTAGGTACATAAAATATTAAAAAATATGCCTTATTGAGGGAAATATGATTTTTCAAATTCGCACCTACTGTGCATGATGGAATCTGGACATCTGATTAGTTAGAGCATTTTAAAAATATTCTTAAATATTATCCAATCCTGAATTTATTTTTCTTGTGATGTAGACACCTTGAATGATGTATGTGATTTTTTTTTTTTTTTTTTACGAATTTATGTGATGTCTTATTATTATTTTTTTAAATTCGTTTATGCATGTCATTTTTTCTTATCTAATCTGGACTTTGTAGAACCTTTAGGTGTCTTCGCTGCAATCTGTCATTTGAATGAGTGTTTGGCTTTTGGTATGTTGATCTAGATGTGTAGGAGCTGTTTCTTGACATTTTTCATAATTAAATCCCACTCTAAGCTATTTTTTTTTCTTTTAGAAATTGTTTTATAATACTTCATTTTCTAACTGCATGCTGATGGTTTTATACTTCACTAGAAATTGTTATTATTTTTGGAGCCATTTGATTTATCTTAGCTCAATATTTGGCATTGGCACTGTATATTAGACATAATAGAGATGTTATATAATTTATACTTGTCCTAACCACTCTAGCCTTTTTTGAGGAATCTTATAAATTATGCATGCTATCCAGGTACACTCTCTATCACTTACTTTTCAGAATTCCATGAACATGCATGTTGTTATGAGCCTTATTTATGCTTGATATGATCCTTAGATGATTATATGTATGTTTGATATTCTTGGATAAAACACATGTTGTGTGCTATATTTCTATACTAACTTTGATGTTTTATGATAGGACTTGAGAAGCGGTTCAGGTATGCACTCTAACTCTCCTTTATTGTGATTTGATCTTGTTTGGCAGATTATTTTTTTAAATCACCTTAGTCTACCTAGGTATCCATGATCAAACAATTAATTGCCACATTTCTCTTAACTTAGTCAGTAGAAACCTTTGTAGGGCTTAAAGGGGTGCTACCTTTTAGAGGTACCTTCCCAATAAGTAACTTGATCCCCGTACCTAGACTTGGGTTTTTCAAAGACACCCTTTTCCAAACACTATGGAGTCACTTTTTTAAGGTTTTTTTTTCTTGTTTTATTTTCCCTTTTAAAATAAAATAAAATAAGTGGTGACTCCGACTTTTCCAAAACTAATTTTTCACCAAATAAAAGTGAGTGTCGCCAATCGAGTGGGGGCGCACGTGAAGAATGCGGGTCCATAAATTGGCAACTCCGTTGGGGATCTTGAAGATCAAGCCTGAACACTAGTTAAGGAAAATGTGGCGTTTAATTGTTCGATTATAGGGTACCACTTTTTTTTAGGCAAGGTGATTTAGTTTGCTTGCTTGATTGGTTTGATATCTTAACATGTCTTTATACTTGTTTATCTTGAATGATCACTTGATTGCTTGCTCACTTTAGCATGATTCACTCTCACATATTATAGATAGGACTTTGACTGTTTGATATTTATCTACTTCGCATGACTGCTTGTTGCATGACAACCCTCTCTTTTGCATGATTGCATGATTGCTTGTCTTTGTTCACTATCTCACTTTAGATCTTAGGTTTTTCGGATGCACCCACATCCTTCACTGTGCACTTTATATTATCCTTGGGTGTTGAGATATGAGAGAGCCTTCACCATTAAGAAACCCCCTGGGAACGCGAGGAAGTGCATGTGTGGAGGTGTTGACCACCTTGCATGGAAGCACCCCGTTTGCTTGGAGGCATGCAGAGGGTTGCATACCGTCGGAGGGTATGATCACTTCTGCTAAGGATCCTTTAACCCACCCATTTTATCTTATAGAGCCACCTCAACCTTGTAGGTTAGCCTAGACCCAATTAGGATTTCATTCCTACACGTGGGTGCATTTGTGTACCTTTAGAGCTACCTTAGTCACAATTAGGTTCAGTTATCCTCTTCGTGGTCTCCTTTTGGTGTGCTCAGAGATTGATACATGTTTGAGTTTCATTTGGGCCACCTTTCAACATTGTGATTAGTGCGTTTCCATCTTTTATGAGCTTCCTTCATGTCATTTCTCCTTCCATGTCTTTGTACCTTATAGGAGTGTTATTCGTTTTAGTTTGGATTCAACTTCTTAGACTAAAGTTGGAGATAGATTGATTAGAGTTTCAAAGCAGTCAGGTATGGATCCTTAGCATGATATAGTTGATTGACTTATAGTCACCATGACTCTATTTAGGAGGCATTAGCAGGTTTGAGCTAGAGGATTGATGGACAGTGAGATAGATAGCATCTAGTTCATGATGAGATGCCCTGTGATTCATTGCCTCCCACTCCCACCACCTAGTTAGCCAGTGACATTGTTGAGGGTGACATCACACATACGATGAGTTTAGTGGATTATGGGTCAAAGTCTATCAGATGAGAGTTCTTATAGAGGATGTTAGTTTTTTCCTCTAAGATAGGAGATTTGATTGACATGGTTTTCTTCATGATGAGCCCGAGATGGACGTATTGGATGATAGTTGGATGGTTAGCATAGATTAGCTAGAGATAGTTCACTCTCTTGATATGCTTGAGATCTTCATTGTTGAGAGTTCAGGAGAGATTCAGTTTATTTATGTTGGGGCATTCCACTTATGTTGATGATATGTTTGAGGACAATGTTAGCCTAATTATAGTCATGGAGATTCATCTATTCCAGGAGACCCTAGGGACTTACTTGGAATACACCACTTGTCAGTAGAGAGTTGACCCCAGAGAAGAAATATGATTGACATATCTAGATACAAATCAGTTCTCAAACCCTATTAACGTGGATTAGCTAAAGAAGTATTACATTTGAGACCATAGTTGTAGGATGGGTGGCCATCATTTTGGCTAACCTTATACTTTGTCACCTCTATCTATATATTAGACCGTTGCTAGCCCATTGAGCCTCACATGGTATGTTAAAGTCTTTTTTCTTTGTTATAGCTTTTATTACCATTCTACACTCGGGTTGGGGCTCTTTGATGTATATGCATGCTTTGCTAGGAAAGTCTCATGAGCTTTAAACTTATAGGCATATCTTCTCATTCTTGTTACCATCTCCTTATCACCCCGTTTGTTCTATTTTACTATCATCACATTTTCATTCTTTTTCTTGCTTTTATCATTTTTTGTTTCATCTTATCTCTTCTCTTCCATGGGTTGATGATTTTTCACATCTTGGTGCAAAGAGGGCAGTCATATCACTCTATTCATCCCATCATTTGACATTGATTCAGAGATTTTAGTTTGAGAGGTTGTCTCATGGGATGGGGTTCATGTATTGATTAGTGATTTGAGAGAGTTTGTTCATTCCTTATATCTTTCCCATTGGAATTCGATTTATTGATGATCATGCCTATTCAAAAAAAAAAAAAAGTGTAATGATATATTTGTGTATGGTATCTTGCTCCATTGGGCACTTATGTCACCTTTTGAGGTCTATTTATTGGGTACATTTGTCATTGTGGATTCTTGTGAGATTATTATATGAGTTTTCACTCCTTGAGCCACTCTCATTATGCATTTGGAGTGTCGAGGGTTCACGTGAGAATTCTATGAGATCCTATGCTTCTTGGATCATGGTAGAAATGCGTTAGGTATGAGGGATGAGTGACCTTTTACTAGGGTCTCCGGATCATTGTCTTATCCACCATTCCATCATTGGTGATATGACTTTCCTTTATTGTACTAATATGGGTTGATCATCATTCATTCCACTTTCTCATTGTCTTCTTTTGTATCTCATCACTTCTTTCTAGATCTTCATCCCACCTTTTATCCATTTCCTACATATTGATACACATTTCTCATTTGATACCTTCTTCACATCATTCACATGTTTCATTGATGGTTTGACCACTTATCCCTTTTCTTGTTCCACCATTGCCATTTCCTTTAGTTACCTTTAGGTCCATGGCTGATGAGATTTTTCTATGCATTACATCTTGTACACGAGGGTATGGGTTTGATCATTGGGTATTTAAGCCTAGTTTCTCTTCATTTCTTTCACCCTATCACCGTGGCCTACGTTACGTCCCGTGTCTTAAGACCACCCTGAGGCCATGAGATCAGATGCTATCTTTGATAACCTCTACTTAGGATGGTGTTTGGGATTTGGTTGACATATAGACGTTGTCCAATTTTTTCTTCTGGGAGATGCTTCTTTGATGCTAGGAGGTGATTTAACGATGGATGTAGACAATTGCTTCATCTTATAGATGATATTTGACGTTGTCTGGCTCCCCATTCTACTGTGTATCAACTATCATACTAGGGCATACCCACCTTTTATTTGGTTGAGATGAGCCCCTACTTTGAGCCTGGGTATTTTCATCGATTGAAGATCCCTAATGGAGTATGTTAAGATGACATCAATTCTAGTGGAGTCGCCAATTTGTGGATCCACATTTCTCACGTGTGTCCCTACTTGATCAGCAAGACTCGCTTTTATTTGGTGAAAAAATAGTTTTGGAAAAGTCAAAATCTCCACTTATTTTATTTTATTTTAAAAGGGAAAATAAAACAAAAAAGAAAGCCCAAAAAAAAGTGACTCCATAGTGTTTGGAAAAGCGTGTCTTTGAAAAAGCCAAGTCTAGGTCCGAGGATCAGGTTACTTATTAGGAAGGTACCTCTAAAAGGTAGCACCCCTCTAAGCCTTACAAAGGTCTCCACTGACTAATTGTTTGATCCAGGGGCATATTTCTCTATTCTCTTCAAGTATTCTTAAGATTGGGACAACGGTTAGCTTGGTTTTAGATTGAGTACTAGTATGGGGCTTCCGATGATTAACTGTATCATGACCTTGCTACATGGATTTGTTGAGATAGAGATGGATCGCATCAGGTTTCGACTGAGGAACATGGATGGATCCTTTAGCTAGATGCTCATGAGATAGATTGTTTTCATCATTGTTACCTTGCAGATTTATGTGCACTTTGAGATCGATCTGCTTTTAAATGAGCCATGATAGACACACTCCGAGATGTACCTTTCGAGATCCATCAATAGAGCAGCTCTTGAGACATAGAGAGTTCTTTTACTTCAGATTTTTTTAGAGATTCGCCATGATGCATCGGTTTCTAACCCACTGATTTCGGGGGATGATTGATTCATTGGTTGTTTCAACAGAGCGATCACCCTAGATACTGGGGCATATTTCTCCTCCTAAGTTCAGTAGTCAGACCCTTAGCATTTTGAGTATACGGGTTTGAGCCCATTTCATTTCTATCCACTTTCGAGTTGGTCGTCATTTCTTTTCCATTTAGAGCCCAAAGCTTTCGACCCAGAGTCATTTTTCATTCATGACCCAGAGTCATTTCTTTTCCATTTAGAGTCCAGATTTGATTTTTCATTTATGACTCAGAGTCATTTCTTTTCCATTTAGAGCCTAAAGCTCTAGACCCAGAGTCGTTTATCCTTTATGACCCAAAGTCATTTATTTTCCATTTAAAGCCCAGAGCTCTCAACCCATAGTCAAATTTTCATTTATAATCCAGAGTTATTTTTTTTCCATTTAGAGCCTAGAGCTCTCATCCTAGAGTCGTTTTTCATTTATGACCCAGAGTCATTTCTTTTTCCATTTAGAGCCTGAAGCTCTCAACCTAGAGTCAATTTTCGTTTATGACCCAAAGTCATTTCTTTTCCATTTAGAGCCCAGAGCTCTCGACCCAGAGTCATTTTTCATTTATGACCCAGAGTCCTTTCTTTTTCATTTAGAGCCCGGAGCTCTCGACCTAGAGTCATTTCTTTTCCATTTAGAGCCTAGAGTTCTAGACCCAAAGTTGTTTTTCATTTATGACCCAGAGTCATTTCATTTCCATTTAGAGCCCAGAGCTCTCAACCCAGAGTCGATTTTTCATTTATGACCTAGAGTCGTTTATTTTCCATTTAGAGCCTGGAGCTCACGACCCAAAGTCGTCTTTCTCATTTATGACCTAGCGTCATTCTTTCCACGTAAAGCTTTAAGCTCATAACATAGAGTTGTTCCATCTTTGTGATTGCGACCCCGTATTCCGAGCTTACTCTCGTCATGTGCTAAAACAAAATCTTTGGTCTTTTTCTTTTAGGTCTTCGGTATAGTTCACTTCATTCCACTCATTATTCGTATTTTTACTCACATTCCCTACACTCGTGATCTGTACTGAATAGGGGCATATTTGTAGACCCTCCATTTTGTTCTCCTAACACATGTCCTATTAGGTATTTGTTCAATACTTTATAGCAATTTCCCGGTGGCCCATTGCTACTTGTGTAGCCTATCTTTTCTAAGCCACCTTGAAGACTTTGATGAGGGATTTACCTAACCCCATCGTGACTCTTGGCAGCCCTATTTAGACTTAGGCACCCTAGGCCCATTTAGATACCTTAGGCCCACTTAGGCACCCTAGGTCCACCTTAGGCCCACTTAGACACACCTGGCCCATTAGGCACCACCCTAGGCCCATTAGACACACCTGGCCCATTAGGCACCACTTTAAGCCCATTTAGGCACCCCACTTAGGCACCACCCTAGACCCACTTAGGCACCACCCTAGGCCCACTTAGGCACCATCTTAGGCCCACTTAGAATCCTTTAGGTAGTTCTTTAAGCTTAGTATACTAAGGTTTGTCTTCTAGAATTCTATTTGTTTGATTTTTGTTTTAAGTGGGTTTTAGTTTATTTGTTTATTTATTTGTTCTTTTATTTTTTATTTTTTTTAGGAGATTATATGATACTAATGTTACGTTTCTTTATCATGAAATAATATTTTGGTTATCTTGTACTTGTATATGATTAATCATTTATTATTATTATTATTATTATTATTATTTATTTTTATTTTTTATTATTATTTTATTTTTTATTTGGATGATTTTGTTTTTATTATTTTTATTGCATGGTTCTAGAAGGGCGATTCAGCCGTGATTTGAAAGAGCATTCAACCCAAGACGGATATGAAAAATAGAAGAAAGAGAGAGATGAGAAGGTTTAGAAACTTACCAAAGCTGGTTTTGGCAGGTGAAAAGAAGATGTTCAGTGTGTATAGGGATGGAATGAAGGCTAGGTTCAATAGGAGAGGGTTCTAATTAGATTGGACTAACGCAGAAGATTGCGGGTTTTCTCCAAACTGGTGAGGGGTTTTTTCCATGTTGGTAGGGTCAACGGGACTGATTGGAGGAACCATAGATTGACTGAGATAAGGGAGTCTGACGGAGTTTGAAAGATTTGAAGGGGATCGATAGGGGGGATTTTTGCATCACGCTTAGCTTACTGTTATTTGAAAGACTTCACGCAATAACCTAGGAGCTCTTGAAGGGACCAGAGACCATTTGGAGACTGGCATGACGCATCAGAAGAGGGTTTGAGCGTGAGAAGGGGTTTTTTTGAAGAGACAGTACGAGGATTTTTTTGAAGAGGATATTCAGAGTTTTATTGAGAATGAAAGAGAAGAGGAAGAGAACATTTTTTGAGGAGATTAGAGGATGTTGTTTGGGAGGAGATCAGTAGGCGTTTTGAAGGGATTAGAGGTTGCTGTTTAAACAAATATCAGTCCGCATTTTGAAGCGTGAGAGGCTGTTGTTTGAAGTGAGAGGATAAGCGATTTTTCAAGGCGTTTGAGGCTGTCGTTTGGGAGAAGATCAGTAGGCGTTTTGAAGGGATCATAGGCTGCTGTTCGGACAAAGATCAGTCCGCGTTTTCAGAGTGTGAGAAGTTACTGTTTGAGACGATCAGAAGAGAGTTTTGAGAGCATGAGAGGGGCTATTTGAAGAGATTAAAAAGAGAGTTTAGAGAGCGTGAGAGGGGCTGTTTTGAAGGGATCGAAAGAGAGAGCTTTGAGAGCGTGAGAGGGAGCTGCCATTTTGGATCTATGCAAGGAGTTTTTCAGAGGGAAGGGTGCCATTTTTTCATCACCGGGCTGCCATATTTTTATCACAGGGCTGCTGATTTCTTTTCATCACCGGGCTGCCATTTTTCTTTTCATCACCGGGCTACCATTTTTTATTCATCACCAGGCTGCTCATCCATCATAGCATCAACTCCACGTCACAACTGGTGCTTTTCCACTCATCCTTTACCGCACCAGCTGCACACCACCTTCTCTGGCATCTTCACGACCATTAGGTAAGTCAATTGTCTTTTATTATATATATATATATATATATATGCATGGGTTTTCAGCAACAGTGAAGGTTTGGATCATTTTTCCAAGTAAAATTATTATTATACTAGGTAAGTGGTTTGACTTTATTTTCTAGCTCCACCATACATTTTTTGTTTTAATATGGTATAATGAGAATTGTGTTTAGGTTTGTTTTGGTATATTATATTAAATTCATAAAATAAAAATTCATGTAATTTTACTTTTTGAAAAATAAAAAATAACATAGTTTGATATTTATTTAGTTTAGCTGTGATTCATTTAATTATTAGTTGTTTATTTATTTATTTACTACTAATTTAATGTTTTGTAACTTATTTATTTATTTATTTATTAATGAGATTGAACCTATGGGTTAAAAATTCAGTTTAAAATAAAAAAGAAAAAAATCTGTTGAAGATGGTTTGAATTGGCTTTGGGTTTAGTTAAAATTTTAGATTATCGAAATGATTGATTTTTATGTGTTAAGTATTACATTTTAAACTTGCCTAATTAGTGTTAAAATGTTTGTTAAGCTTAAATTTTTATTTTAGTAACGTAAGTTTATTAAAACAAAATTAATTCCATGAGTTCATATTTCATTTCATTCATACTTTGTTTCATTCATATTTATTTATTTATGTGTCATCAACTTATCTATTTGATTATGAATTTAATTTTATAGGGTAGAAATTTAGTTTTAAAATTTGTTTTGGATTGTTTTCCATTTAATTTTAGGTTTGAGTGTTCTTATCAAGTTTTAGTTTATTAAAATAATTAATCTTACGTATTAAATATTTGATTTTAGACTCACCTTAATTAGTGTTAAAAATGTTTTCTTTAAGCCTAGGTTTTATTTTAATAATGTAAGTTTATTCGAAATTAGATTCCCTGAATTCATATTTTGTTTTAGTTTCCTTTCATTTAAATTGATTCATTTTAATTATTTTAAGTGTTCTTATAATTCTTAATAAAAATAAATTTTGTATTTAAAGGTGACTGTCCTTAGTTTATTCTGATTTAGCTTTCCTCATTGATTCAGTTTAGGTATTTTCCGTAATATTAGTTCGTTAATAAAATTAATTTTTAAATTGAAAATTATTGTTTGCCTTGATTTGATTTGGTTCATTTTAATGAGTCGGGATGTGTTTGGGGGTTTAATTGATCACGTGTTAATTCTTGATTATTACTCTAAATTGACATGTTTCTTGAGTGTTAGTCATTACTTTAATTGATCTAAGTTTGAATAGTTTATTGCTTAGGTAGTCTCTGGTAAAATTTACTTTTCAGAGGCCATTGGAAAACAGTGAAGATTGGCCTCCATTCACACCATTTCAGTTTGCTTGGTTGCCAAAAAATTTACTTTGTGACTTTGTTTCCGTTTGTTTTGCTTGGTATTCTGTTTCTCGTACGTTTTATTGTTCTCAAATTAATTTCTCTTATTTTAAAATATAACACTTTTCTCAAAAGATCCATTTAAAAATCTATTTCAAAAACTCATTTAGAGTCCTTAGAATCCAAATCTCATTTTCTTAAATAATATGCAACCATCTTTTGACTAGTTCACATCTTTCTCGACTTTCAATGAAAATTTTAGTTTTGAACAAAACACGAATCAAAACTTGTGTTCCCAAATAAATGCGATGATTCTAAGCTAGACTTGTGTATACCAATTGGGGAATTGGTGAAACCCCTACATAAGAAAATTTTTCTAAACTCTTCCTTGCTACCAGTTTTTACTCAACCACCGACCCTTTGGAATTAAAAATTCGTTTTATAACTTTAGAATGTTTTTAAAAATTTTCCAAAACTTGTATGGCTTTTCTCACTTCTTGAAATTGAATTTAAGGTTTCGTTTGAGTTAGAAAACCATTTTGGAATAGAAGATATAAATGAATCTTTAGGGGGTCTCCGTTTTCACCCAGTTCTGGACACCCAAGATCTTTTTGCAAAAATAAAATTCCAGACGACTTTTTAATTCGATTCAATATTTTTCCTCAATTCTAGGCTTCTTGAAATTGAAATTAGACTCATAAAATATTAAAAAGATATACCTTCTTGAGGGAGATATGATTTTTCAAATTCGCACCTACTATGCATGATGGAATCTAGACATCTGATTAGTTAGAGCATTTTAAAAATATTTTTAAATATTACCTGACCCTGAATTTATTTATATTGTGATGTAGACACCTTGAATGATGTATGCGATTTTTTTTTTTATGAATTTATGTGATGTCTTATTATTTTTTTTTAAAAAAATTTGTTTATGCATGTCACTTTTTCTTATATAATCTGGACTTTGTAGAACCTTTAGGTGTCTTCATTGCAATCTATCCTTTGAATAAGTGCTTGGCTTTTGGTATGTTGATCCAGATGTGTAGAAGCTGTTTCTAGAATTTTTTCATAATTAAATCCCAATCTAAGCCATTTTTTTTTTTAGAAATTGTTTTATAATGCTTCATTTTCTAACTACATGCTGATGGTTTTATACTTCACTTGAAATTGTTATTATTTTTGGAGCCATTTGATTTATCTTAACTCAATATTTGGCTTTGGCACTGTATATTAGACATAATACAGATGTTATATAATTTATACTTGTCCTAACCACTCTAGCCTTTTTTAAGGAATCTTATAAATTATGCATGCTATCTAGGTATGCTCTCTATCACTTACTTTTCAGAATTCCATGAACATGCATGTTGTTATGAGCCTTATTTATGCTTGATATGATCCTTAAATGCTTAGATGTATGTTTGATTTGCTTGGATAAAACATATGTTGTGTGCTATATTTCTATACTAACTTTGATGTTTTATGATAGGACTTGAGAAGCGGTTCAGGTATGCACTCTAACTCTCCTTTATTGTGATTTGATCTTGTTTGGCAGACTATTTTTTTAAATCACCTTAGTCTACCTAGGTATCCATGATCAAACAATTAATTGGCACATTTCTCTCAACTTAGTCAGTAGAGAGCTTTGTAGGGCTTAGAGAGGTGCTACCTTTTAGAGGTACCTTCCCAATAAGTAACCTCATCGTCGGACCTAGACCCGGGTTTTTCAAAGACACATTTTTCCAAACACTATGAAGTTACTTTTTTTAGGGTTTTCTTTCTTGTTTTATTTTCCCTTTTAAAATAAAATAAAATAAGTGGCGACTCTAACTTTTCCAAAACTAATTTTTCACCAAATAAAAGCGAGTCTTGCCGATCGAGTGGGGACGCACGTGAGAAATGCGGGTCCACAGTGTGCTTATTAGAAATCCACGGTACATGTAAGTAGGATAGACTGCGTATGGGAAGATGGATGTGCTATCAAAGACTTAGTCCAAGTTGTTCTTTAACGTTCACATATTTGCAAAGGAGTGGAAAGAGTGGGTCATGCAGTTATAGCTATTTATTTGCAACTTGTTAAGTAGTTGTTTCCTTATTTGTAGCAACTGTGATCTTAAGTTTTGGGAAGTGGTTAAACTTTATGTTTTTAAATTCTACCAGATTCAATAAGAAGGCAGCAAATATTTGATCCAAATTCTGTGGTTTATTCTCACCCTAAGAGAATTATATTTTGGCTTTAATTATTCCACCTGATTGAACCACCCTGTTGGATCATCTCCGGAGAAGTGTGGAAATTCTAGCTTGGTTGATTTGGACGAGACGATCTGTCGACCTCCATTATTGCCTTCTTGGTGAGAGTTGTCATGGTTGGGGTTCTGCTGATTTGTGATCATCACACTCGAAATTCGCTAATTTACTTTTAGATTTTAAATTGTTTATTTTTCTACTTTTTCATGATTTATTATAATTTTTTATTAAATAAAAAAATAAAATATTTGACTTTTTTTAAAAATGGAAATGACAATTTGTTATTTTTTATTTAATATTTAATATAAATAAAATATTTAAAAAAACAAACAATCTAATACTTAACACTATTAAACACTATTTAATTTTAAATTCTAAACAAAAAAAAAAAAAAAAGAGAACACCGCTCAAAATTCAAATTTATTATTGATTTTTTTAATATATATTTTTAAATGTTCTAAGATTCAAATAAAGCTTAAAAATACGGCTTTTTTTTAATATCTCCTATTCCGTATAAAAGGAATATAGCTCTATATTATTATGCCAATTAAATTATTATTATTATTTTTCATAGAATAAGATCTAGATGAGCTTTTATTTTTTATTTTTTTTATTTTCCATTAGAGAAATAACATAACTTAAGACACATGGACATAAAATATAGAAATTTAGATCTCATGCATTGATGTCATAATGTCATGATGAGTTAACATGAAAGGTACTTTAAAAATAAATAAATAAATAAAAAAGGAAAAAGAAGAAGAAGAAGTTGAAGAAAGTGATGAACGTGAAATATTTTAATCACAAGTCATTTCCCTGCTTTCTTAAAAGCTTAATGATTGTATGATAGAAGTTGCTTGGTGAGTTCCTCACTTCATTTTTCTTCTTTGTTTCCAAGCGTCCAAGGTAAGATAAAAAAAAATTGAGGAGAATAAGAATTTATTATTAAAAAGATAAGGAAAGGCAGAGGATATGGGAATGGAGATTTGTTGGGGGAATCTTGTCAAGTGGGAAGTGGGGCCTGATTCATTTTGGGGCTTCTTGTCCCTCCATCACCAGCATTGGACCTTTGAAGAATCAAAATACATGAACCCACATTTCTAGGTTGCTTTCATTCACAACCATCCATCTCTCCCGGCCCCCTCTTTTTGGTCTATCCTTCATTCAGATAATCTAGCCGCGTTTTAATACCAAAAAGAAAGAATATAAGTTTGGGTCTTTTCTCTTTCTAGTGCTAGAGTTGTATTTGGATTCTTACAAGAAATAATAATAATTTCTTTAGTTTTGATTTCTATTTTTTATCATGATCCCGTGAAATTCACTTCACTTCACTAATTATTACATCTTCCAATTTTAATTAGAATATTTTTTATTTTAAGGATTAAAGTTTTCTGTTTGGTTCTTAGAAAATGTAAAGAAAAAAAAATAGAAAGAAAAATTAGGAAAAGAAAATAAAAAATATATTTAAAGTCAATAAATTATTTTTATTTATTACTTCAAATTCATTTCACTTATTTTAACTCTTCGATATAGGTTATATTTGGTTCCTAAAAAATAAGAAGGAAAGAAAAAAATACCAAAGAAAATCATTTTCTCATGTTTAGTTTCATTATTGTAAATATAAAAGAAAATAAAATATAATTAATATAAATTAAAAATTCATATATTTTAAAATTATTTAATCTTTATATAATAGAAGAAAATAAGATAAATGAGTTTGAAGAAATTTTTAAAAATAATTTATTGACTTTGAATATATTTTTCATTTTTTTTCCTTCTACTTTTTCTTTTTATATTTTTTCTTCATATTTTCATTTAAATTTTCTGGACCAAACACAACCTAAATAATTTAAAAATATATAAATTTCTAACTAATTTTAATTATATTTTATTTATTTTTAATATTTTTCATAAGACAACCAAATAAGAGAAAATAATTTCCTTTAACAGTTTTTTCTTTGGAAAAATAGACAACCTTCAAAATTTTTATTGGTATTTTCACAAAATTCTCATATTATAGATATCGATAATTTTGATCATTTATGATGATTTTTAGCATGGGGAAAAATTGGATCTTTTATACCTATTTGCCCTTATTGTTTATACTTGTATAAACACTATGATGTAATAAAGTAACACTATGATATATATTTTTCAAAAAATTAAATATTAAAATAAAATTTTAGTAAGTAATTAATTTTAATTATCTTATTTTAAATTTGATTTAACGTCTAAACATATAAAACCATTATGAAAATTTTATAATAAGACCTTTCTTTAATCTTTTTGATAGTAATTAAATATAAGAAAAACATAAAGTTGTAAATAAAATTATACATATTTTAAAATAAAAAATAATTATTATTATTATAATTTTTTTTTTATATCAACACAGTCTGTCCTCCTTACACGTACTGTGGATTTCTAATAGGCACACGTTGAGAACGTCTTGGCTTATCAAAAAAATGAGACGATGAAAGAAAAATGAGGAACCTTATGAAGGTCAATGTCATCTCCAAGGTGCTAGGAGTGAGCGGAGCTGAAAGGCATGGTGCATTGGTTTGTGGCTGGTGACTGGTCACACCCGGAATCAAATAGGATATATGAGAAGTTGAATGAGATATACACAAGGCTGAAGAGTGCAATTGGGTATGCAGCAGAAACTGGGCATATGTTGTTGGACATGGAAGAGGAAGATAAAGAGCATGCTCTGGCTGTTCATAGTGAGAAGTCGGCCATTGCATATGGGCTACTACACTTGGATTCAAAGGAAGACATTAGGATTGTGAAGAACCTTAAAGTTTGCAGAGATTTTCACCATGTTAGCAAGCTGATTTCAAAAGTTTATGGTCGAGAGATTATTGTAAGGGATCGAAATCGGTTTCATCATTTTAAAGATGGTGAATGTTCCCGTCTTGATTTTTGGTAGAGTAGGTGTTAAATATTAAATATGAGTTTATTTATTATAATTTTAACTATTTGAGTAAGTGATTGCGGAAATAAAAATAACCCATCACAAAAAATTGTATTTGTAAAAAACATTTTAGGAAGAAAATAATAATTTTTTAGCATTTTATTAGACATAAGAGTGCTCACATGAGCTACTTCTTGTTTTATCGGTCTCATATATCTTGCCATGTTTTGTAAATATTACAGATATTGTAGTTTGCCTCGTGAGTCTGATACATTTTACTAAACTAAGATTTATTTTGGACAATACTTTATGCAATAAAAAAAAAAAAAGTGATTTTTGACTTTGGACGCTACAATTTTAAAAATGATTTTCAAAAAAAATAATTAAACACTTCATTTTTCAAAGAAAGTGCTCCAAATAACTCTCAGATTGTGATATTTATTCATTTTATTATTAATTAATAAAATTGATTTTTACTTTGCTTCTTTATCAAAATATCAATGTTCGTATATCAAGTTTTTATTCTACTATACAAACCTTAACAGTGGCGCATGATAAAATTTAATCAACTTTTAAATTGATTTTTAATTAAAAATAATAATAATTTTTACATATGATACTGGAATTTTTAGAAACTTACATTGAAAGGGTAATAGTTTTAAGAACAGTTTAAAAAATTGAAGTATAAAAAAAATTCATAATCTCAAATTTAATTTTTTTAAAAATAAATATGAGGTAAATTTATATGTTTTATACTTTTATAATGTACAATTTCTTATTACTTTCTATTTAAAAAAACAAAGAATAAGAAGTTTGTCTAAATAAATATTTATCTAATTTTTTTATTGGGATTTTTTTTTATTATTATCTTCAAACTTTTTCAAAAATACTCTTAGAAAATAAATTTATAGTTATTTTTTATAGTTAAACTTTGTTAGGGTATGACCAAAAAAAAAACCGATGTTTTTATTTATAAAACCTCTTTTTGCAAATTGCCTTAGATACAAGTGCTACTACTATAGCCTATATGAAAAATGGGTATTGCTTTGAATTCCACTAATATAACTACCAAAAGCCCAATAGGGAATACCCAGAGGGCGTGAGGGGGGATTTAAAAATTTAAAACAATACTTATATATTATACCTAGATAAATACTTGAATTTATGGTTGATTGATATCCAAAGATTATTTAGGGATAAAATCAACTAATTATTAATATCCAAAAGATAAATATTGAGATATGTTAGGGATAATGAAAATCACCAAAATAACTATCCTAACAAACTCAATAACAATATGAACATATCAATCAAAGGATATCTTGAGAGAAGTTAGGGATAATAATATTTGGTTATAAGAATAACCACTATAACCACCAAGATAACCGACCCAACAACCTCAAAAGCAAATTAATCAAATGCTCCAAACAAACTAATCAAGTAAAATATGTGTAGGAATAAATAGATATATATCTTTTAGAAAAACCCTACAAGATATTAGGGATAATCAATTTGACTTATTTTAGACCATTCAAACATAATATCAAATATAAAAGATATAAACAATGTGACACAAGATTTTTTACGTGAAAAAGCCCCACAAACTGTAGAGATAAAAAACCACAAGGTTTAAGATCTACCAATCTAAATCCATTATTTGAAATCAAGTTACATAGATTTACTTGGTTGCTTTATCTTAAAGACTTACTCTCTAGCACCTACAACTTGATCCACATTCGTAACGCGACAACTCCCTAGTAGATCCTTCAGACACTCCAAAGGAATTAAAGTCTTTAACCAACAATTCAAAGAATCAAATCATTGCATGAGAAATCGGGAATGGTGTGGCAATAAGGCTTTCTCACAATGAGTCCCTCTTTCAAGAAAAGTCTCTAATCTTTAAGATATCTATGATCTCCAATCTCTACACAATCTTTAACCCTCAAGGGGTTATAAGAGAGATATTTATAGGCAAAAACTATAAGAGTTTCGGTATCTCAAGTTTTCAAATCAGAGTTTGAATAAAATTCATCCAAACTACGTTTCTAAACTCAACAGGACTAACATGTCCACTTGAGTGGACTTGGACCGCTTGAGCAGTTCATACCACTTGAGTGGCCCTTACTTCTTGAAAAATCATTTTAAACACATTTTAAGTCCAAAAATGATATCAAACCTTTTTATACCTCAAAGAAACCTTATATGCCACAAGCCAAACCTTTTTAAATGTACCTGTGACTTCTTGGTTGGACAAATAGAATCTTTTTTATCTTCAATGGAGAGCAAGTCACTATCTAAAAAGACTTCTATGGTCAAACATTAATTGGAAAAAAATTGCAAACAAATTACACAAGACTCAATGTCTTAATAATCTTCTCCTTTGACAATTTTGTGACAAAACATTGTTACATAAACCCACCCGAAGTCTCATAATGGATTTTACATAACACACATTAACGCTCAATTAAAACTAAGCTAAGAGAATGTTTTGCAATGCTTGGTAGTACTTACCTTCCAACCCTGTAACTTGCACACATATAAAAAACTACACCAAAGGTAAAGTGGTGTAAGGGATAAAATAATATCGTGAAAACAAAACAAGATAGTTGGAGGTTTTGCTTGATGCCTTGTGAAAGCATGAAAAAGAACAAATTCATGTAACGACAATAAGGTACAAAGCAAAGCTTGAGAGGAATATAGATGTATGCAAATCAACTCAACAAAATAAAAGCTTGATAAGACACAATAGATCAACTAAGATGCCTAAAGGTCTTCATGGTTCCTTATTCAATTCCACAATCTTTAAGCATTTGTTTCATCTATAGGAGTTGCGTCTAATAGCTCACAACAGTAATAAACTTATCTTCGATAGTAGACAAGGATATAGAGTTTTGTTTCAACTAAGCCAAGACACAAGACAATCACTAATAAAAAACCAAGCACCAGATATGTTTTTTTTATCCTCAACATTTTCGGCCTAATTAGCGTCAGAATATCTAGCAATCACAAAATAAGAATCATAGGGATGCCACAAACCAAAATCAAGAGTCCCATTTATATAACAAATAATTATTTTAACAAACATTAAATGTAACTCTTTAGGGTTTGTTTGATAGCTAGCACAGACTCCAACACTAAAAGATATATCAAGACAACTCGCTGTGAGGTAGAGTAAGCTTCATATCATACTTCTATAAAGCTTTTGCTCAACATCTTTTCCAGATGCATCATTTCTAAGCTTAGTGGTATTACTCATAGGTGTCCTAGAGTGTTTGGAGGATTCTAGACCAAAATTTCTTAACTAACTCCCTAACATACTTGGATTGAGAAAGAAGGATTCCATTTTTCAGTTGCCTAATCTACAATCCTAGGAAGAAGGTTAATTCACCTACCATGCTCATCTTGCATTCAGTCTTCATCTCCTCGGCAAAACTAAGGTCAAGGTCGCTAGAGATAGCTCCAAAAACTATATCATCAAAATAAATATGAGCTACTAACAACTCATCATTACACCTATTTATAAACAAGGTTATGTCAACCCCCCCTCCCCCCCCTCTTTCAAACTTTTTCTCTAAAAGATAGGTTGTAAGCCTCTCATTTCAAGCTCTAGGAGCTTGCTTTAAACCTTAAAGGGCTTTCTTTAACCTATAGATACGATTGGGGAATTTCAAATCCTCGAATCCCTTAGGTTGCTTAACATAAACTTCTTCACTTAGAATCTCATTTAGAAATGCACTATTGACATCTATTTGATAAAGCTTTATCCTCAAGGAGCATGCTATTACCAAAAGTATCCTAATTGATTCTAATCTAGCTACATGTGCAAATGTCTCTTCATATTCAATCCCCTCTATCTGTGAGTATCCTTGGGTAACTAGTCTTGCTTTGTTTCTCATAATGACCCCATTATCATATTGTTTGTTCTTGAATATCCATTTTGTACCTATGACATGTTTATCTTTAGGCCTAGGGATTAAATACTACATATCATTCTTAGTGAATTGATTTAATTCTTCTTGAAGTGAGGTAGTCTAAGATTCATCTCTTAAAGCTTCCTCCACATTCTTTAGCTCTAATTGGGAGGTATAACACACAATATTCATCTCACTTAATCTTAATACCCATCCTTTAGGTTTTAAGCCCTTCCTAAACCTGTTTTTGGGTTTGATGCTTTGAGAGAATCAATCCTAACTTGTCTATCATTCCTAGAAATTCTCAAGAATTCACCAATTGAATTCTGGGTTATTGGAAGGACATGCATCCCCCTTAAAGGCTAAGGCGAATCCATTGGAGCTTTGGAGGTACTGCATCACAAACATGGATCACAATATAGGTATTGGAGGGTAAGTTTATATGATAAGTGGCAGGTAAATTTATGTATTTTAATGTCATATAGTGGATTATTATATTAGAGGTATCAAACTCTATGGTTTATTTTTTTCTCCATAGTTAGTGTGAAGCTTTTCCATGTAAAACTGATTATCTCTTATATGATTATGTTTACTTTGGATATATTCATATTATTATACATAATTCAATTGTTTTAAATTAACTTAAATCTTTCTCATAGGTTAATTTAGGTTAAGACTTTTGATTGTTATATTAAAATTTTTAATTTTTACCCATTCACCCCTTGTGGGTGCTATCCTACTAACACAAGGTTTTTCAAAACATAAAACATGTTTTGAAAGTTATTTCAAAAAATGTTTTGTAAAGATAAGTCATTTAAAAATCATTAAAAATTTGTTTTTAGCATTTTTTTTTTTAAATGCAAGCACTATTATAATTGAAAATGATCCAAAAAAGAAGGGTTACTGGTTTTGATTTTGGTGACAAATTGCCCGAACATTAACCTTCTATTATTTAGTACCTTAACAAACAAACAGATCAGCATTCTACTGAGACTATCACTACTAGCAAAACAATATCAAAAAAGTAATAGAATATTAGAATAATATCATATTTGTTTAAATAGATGTTGTGTTTAGTGGAATAATAAAGGTATAGATTAAGTTCAGTGGAATAATAAAGGGTTATTGTGGCCAATATCTCCCTACTAATATCACAAAGTGAAAAAAAATATATAGAAAATACACGAAAAATAAAATTATAATAAATATAAGTCTAGATCAAATAAATAAAAGCAACGGGTATTAAGAGAGATTTAGTTTAAAAAATAAATAAAAGACTCTTAGAAACAGACTTAGGGAACAAGAGTTTTACATAAATTGTGAATTTAAAAAGTAATCAATTAAATTGAAATTGATTAATAATAATAATAATTAAATATTAAGAATAATAATATTAACACAAAATATTATTGGGAATGTCAAGTTATAATTTTTTATAAAGAGCTAATAGCAGTAGTAATTTTTTTATGTGCATTTGGAATTTAAATGTTTCTTTGAAGGAAGGGAAATTAATGCAAATTTTGAAAAGGAAAATATTTTTTTTAATATGCTATTTTCAAATTATATTAAATATTATTTATTTCTCCACATGGATCAAATATATTTTGTGTGAAAAATATGTTAAATCATCTTTCATAATTTATAAGAAAAAAAAAACCTGGAGATATCATATTTTTGTGAGTTCAAATAAAAGGAGACAAATTGTTTAACTTCGGTTTGTTTGACCCAAGCTGACAAAGGTCCTTTGGTAGGAAATAATTGTATTGAATCTTAGTCTCTAAGGGTTTATTAAAACTTATACAGTTTTGCTTCATCCACCTTAAAAAGTAACATATTTGAGGCTACCCATTTGTAAAGCTCCACTTAATTGGCATTGTTTTTTACATCATAGTAACAGTATAATTTGATTTTGATTTTGATTTAATATAAAATTATTATTAATATAAATAATATTGGTTGAAAATTTTGAATATCTTAATATGTTTGAATTTCAAGATACTTTATGAAAGTGATTGCAAAATTATATCATTATTTGTATTCATATTTGAAATTTTTTTATTCATGAAATTATATCAATATTTTTATTCATTTTTATATAAATTGCGAATTTTGAAAGTAATTAATTAAATTGAAATTGATTAATAATAATAATAAATATTAAGAATAATAATAGTAATACAAAATATTATTAGAAATGTGAAACTATCATTTTAGTAAGATAACTAATTGTAATAGTTGTTTTTTACCTATGTTATGCTATGTAAGGTTTTAGTTTTTCAAGATTTAAATTCTTCAAGAATTTGAATACTTCTTCAAGATAAGGAAAATTAACACACAATATTATAAGAAATGTCAGAGTATAATTTTAGAAAAATAGCTAATTATAATAGTTGTTTTTGACCTATGTTATGTTGGTGAGGTTTAAGTTCTTCAAGATTTAATTTTTTTTAAGAATTTGAATGCTTCTTCCAAGTAAGGAAATTAGTACAGATTTTATGAAAGAAAAAATATTATTTTTGTATGTTATTTTGGAATTATATAAAATATTTTTTTACATGTATCAAATACATTTTGCATGAAAAATATGTTAGATCATGATCTTCGGGTTTTTTTTGTAGTAGAAAAATATGAAGATATTATATTTTTTTATAAGTTTGGATCAAATGAAACAAATTGTTTGGCTTTGGTTGATTGGCCCAAGTTGGTTTAAGAGAAATTGAAGCTGGGATTGGGTGAGTATTCATTGCAAATCCATCAATGGTGATGATTATTTTGATGAAGCAGAGCATGAGATTAGGTGTCTACCTATTTGCATGCTGACTAGGCTTATCCAACTTGTTGCTCTCTAATTTATGTTTACTAGCTTTATTTAGTGAATTTGAAAAGGTACCTATCGTGGTGCCAATAGACCTTTGAGTGGGAGTAAGGAAATCTTTTGTGACTTTTTTCTTTTGAATTATTAATCCAATTTAACTAATTACCCAAATTAATTACTTGTTCAATGAAGCCAATCCGTGAAGAATGTAAAAGGAACCATCCCAAATAAATATAAGTACTAGTACCAGTACTTCCCATTTGGATCCACTTCTTATTTTTAAAAATAGAAGTCAGTAATAACTTCTATATAAAAGACAGAAACTCTAAATAAAAAAAATGTTTAGATTATCTTATGTCCCTAAAAGTTATTTTTAAAAGATTTTAAAATTTAAGATAGTAAATTTTTTTGATATCTTCTATATAAATGTCATTTGTCGGTTGAATACCCTGTTCTTAGTGGGACGTTTGTGTGTGATGCTGCAGCTTTAGAAGCTTTTAAGGGGCTATTATTGTGACTCTCTGAGGGGCTTCTTGCTGAACAGGGCATTTCCTTTTGCTTATAGTACACCATATTTTTCTTCTGTTGCTTTTATGGATAAGCTCTTTGGATTTTAATATTTGATATTAGCAGTAGCTTTCACTAATACTATATATCATCCAATATCTTCTATCTTTTTCTGAAAAAAAGTTCTTTTTGAAAATTTCCAGTAATATGGGGACAAATTAACAAAGACTAATCATGATGTAAATCTGCGACCAATTGAAGAGTACAACGTCTATGGATTGTCAACTCTGATACTCTTAAAAAATGGACAGGAAGTTCCAAAAAGCATAAGGGAATGTGAAATTACAAAAACCAAGCTAAAAGAATATGTGGTGGATGCTCTTTTGGAGTCGATATTAGTAGCATAGTCCACTTCTAGATTACAAAAAATTTGTTGTGTAATCATCTCCTTCTTTGTATATTAATTCTTATCCTAATTCATTTGTGTTGAGTAAAACCAGCCTTGAACTAGGGACTATTAGAGCATAAACTAAACCAAAAAAAGACAACCAGTTTGCAAGAACTTCTCTTAGGAATAAAACCAAACAGCTTGTACACAATCAACCAAGATTAAGAACATAAGAGAATTATCGTGGTTCGATCAACTTGATCTACATCCACAGTGATTTCCTGAAGCCTTTAATAAACTGTACCAACCAAAATTTACACAAGAACAAAAAACAAAGAAATTACAGTTTTTCCCAAGAACCCTCATCACCTCTGTTTCTTTCTTTCTATACCGAAACAAACCTGGGGTTATGGATTTCAAAGCTCTCTTCTTTTCTTGCTCTCTATTATGTACAATTGAATGCCCTCTAATAAGTTTTCCCGAGTCTGCTCTTTATGTGACAGTCCAAACCTCTAACTAACTAACAATACTCCCAACCATTATTTCCTACCCAAGTCAGTAAGCTTTATTGTTTGTTAGTTGAGCTTAGTTAGTAGCCTTGCCACTTGTCACTTGATAGTTGGCAAACTCTACAAAACTCCACCTTGACAACCTATTAAGTGACAAGTGCTTGAACTACCTTTAGGTCTCAGTATTTTCCCTAATGGGAAGTCTTTAGCAGTCTCCCATGTTGACCAAATTCAAATAGTGTTTGAACTTAGTCACATTTAGAGACTTGGTCAACATGTCGGATGGGCTGTCTTTAGTAGGAACTTTTCCAACTCCAATCTCTCCTACAACAATGATATCTCTCACAAAGTGCAGTCTTACATCAATATGTTTGGACCTTTCGTGGAAGGATTGATTCTTGGCTAAATGGATTGCACTTTGGTTATCACAATATACAACAACTTTACCTTTGTACATGGCTAATTCTTCTGTAATACCCTTAAGCCAAATTGCCTCCTTCACAGCCTTTATCATTGCCATGTATTCAACTTCAGTGGTGAAAAGAGCTACCATTGGTTGAAGGTTGGCCTTCCAATTCATTGCTCCTCTAAACACTGTGAATACATATCTAGTAAGAGACTTTCTGATGTCAATGTTCCCAGCATAATCAGCATCTACAAACCCTTGTAACTGAGTTCCTAACTGACTATTACCTCCATAAACCAGCCCCAAGCATTTAGTACCAACTAAGTATTGAAAAACCACTTTATTGCTTGCCAATGTGGTTTTCCAGGACAGCTCATGTATCTACTTATCATGCTAACCGCATATGCAAGATCAGGCCGAGAACACACCATAGTGTACATCACACTGCCCACCATGCTAGCATAAGGTATCATTTCCATAAACCTTTTCTCTTCATGAGTCTCGGGTGCTTGTGTTATGGAAAGTCTAAAATGTTGTCCTAGAGGAGTAGTCACTATCTTTACATTATTCATCTCAAATTTTCTTAGTACCTTTGAGATGTATGACTTTTGAGAAAGCCTAAGTACCCTCTTGCTCCTGTTTCTTTCTATCTCCATTCCCAAAATCCTCTTGGTTGAACCAAGATCTTTCATTTCAAATTCAGCCTTAAGCATCTCTTTGATCTGCTCAAAGTGCTTTCTTTCCTTACATGCCACCAGCATGTCATCCACATATAGTAAAAGATATACCATGCTGCCTTCAGTTAGCTTAAATATACATATCCATCATGGTTGCTCCGATTGAAACCAATATCTAGCATGTACTTATCAAATCTCTTATACCATTGCCTAGGTGATTGCTTTAGGCCATAAAAAGATTTCTTAAGTAAACATACCTGACCATCCTTGATTCCTTCTCCAAAGCCTTCAGGTGGTTGCATATAGATCAGCTCATCAAGTTCTCCATGCAAGAATGCTGTCTTCACATCCAGTTGATCCAACTCCAAGTCTTCATGAACTACAAAAGCCAGTAGCAATCGGATTGAACTGTGTTTGACTATAGGAGAAAACATCTCATTATAGTCAACACCTTCCTTTTGTTGAAACCCCTTAGCCACCAACTTTGCCTTGTACCTTGGAGCCTCCTCCCCTAGTGTCCCTTATTTTCTTTTGAAAACCCACTTGGGGCCTACTAGCTTTCGGTCCTTAGGTTTAGTGACCAATTCCAAAGTCTCATTTTTCCTAAAGAGATCCATCTCCTCTTATATAGCTTTTACCCATTGATCAGCCTCATTGCTATTGATGGCTTCTTGGTACATTTTTGGCTCCATATCCATTATTTCTTCAGCTACACTAAATGCAAATGCTTTCATCTCAACTTGGCCATACCTCTTGGGAGGTTTGACTTGTCTTTTCTCCATGTCTCTTGCTAGACTATAGGATTCAGCCCTTGAGTTAGTTCATCTTGTCTTTCCTGTACTGTTTCTTCTTGAACTGTCTCTGATGAAGTCTCTGTAGACTTTTCAGGTTGCAAATTCTCATGTTCCACCACAAACTATAACTAATCTGACCCTATCACATCTTTGGCTAGAGTTTGTTTTGACATATCTTACTCATTAAAAGTCACGTCTCTGCTAATTATACACTTTCCTTTGCCTTGTGTTTCTATCTACAACTTGTAATCTTTAACTCCTTTCGGATACCCCAAGAAATTACACTTTACAGCCCGTGGTTCTAACTTATCTCGTTTTGGTGTGTACATAAGCTGTGCATCCAAAAACTTTGAGATGTTGATAATCTGCAGCTTTTCCAATCCACTTTTCTTGAGGGGTTTTGAATTGTAATGCTGATGATGGGCTCCTATTGATCAAATGGACAGTCGTTTCTATAGCCTCAACCTAGAAAACCTTTGACAATCCTAAACTTAACAGCATACATCTCACCCTCTCCAAAATGGTCCTATTCATGCGCTCAGCTAGGCCATTTTGTTGAGGTGTATATCTGACAATTCTATGTGTAACTATGCCTTCCTTTTGACAAAATGAATTAAAATCATTTGATAAGAATTCAAGCCCATTATTTGTTCTCAACTTCTTCACTTTTCTACCTACTTGAGTTTCAACCAGAATTTTCCACTCTTTGAACTTTAGGAAGGTCTCGTTTTTATTTTTAAGAAAATAAATCCACACTTTCCTATAGTAATCATCAATAAGAGTTAAGAAGTACCTTGCTCCACCTAACGACGGTACCCGTGATGGTCCCCACAAGTCAGAGTGTATATAGTCCAGCTGGTTTTGTGTTTCATGTACTGCTTTGGCAAACTTCACCCTTGTAGCCTTGCTAAACACGCAATGTTCACAAAAAGGCAAATATGTCAGCTTGTAGTTTCCCAACACCCCTTGCTTTTGTAGCTCTTGTAGTCTCCTGTGGTTGATGTGACCAAGCCTCTAATGACATAGCTTGGTTATCCCCACATCCTCCTTCAACACAGTAAAAACCTTTCTTGTCACAGTCTAGCCTATAAGGGTATACAACCCATTTTTAATTGTCCCTTTCATGACAGTAAGTGAGCCTCTAGCCACTCTCAAAGAGTTAGGTTCTGACTTGAATGTATATCCTGACTTGTCCAACATTCCAAGTGAGATAAGGTTCCTTTTTAACTCGGGTATATACCTGACATCTTCAAGAACTCTTTCAATGCCATCATAGTGCTTGATCCTAACAATACCAATCCCAAGAATCTTGCAATGTTTATTATTGCCCAATAAAACATGACCTCCATCAACTTCTTTAAAGTCTTCAAACCAAGCTTTGATAGGACACATGTGAAAAGAGCACCCTGATTCAAGTATCCACTCCTTGCCCAAGTCCACATCTACCATATTCAGCACCTCAAAACTGTCATATCCATCCAAAATCACAACAGCATCACCCTCATTCACAATTTTCTTGATTGTGTTTTGTCTCCTATTTGAGCAATCCTTCTTGAAGTGTCCTTCCTTATGACATATAAAACACTTGAACTTCTTGGTCTTGGATTTTGATCTAGCCTTTGAATTCTTGCCCTTCTTTTCTCGTTTGTCAGATCTACCCCTGATGTTTAAACCCTCACCCGTCTCATCCTTGGATTCTTCTTGTTTCTGTAATTCTCTAGCATGCAAAATGGACTGCACCTCATCAAAGGTCAGGCTGTCTTTCCCATACATTATGGTCTCTTTCATGTTAGTATATGATGCATCTAAAGAAGTCAGTGACAGAATTGCTTTTTCTTCATCTGATACTATGATATCAATATTTTCCAAATCCAAGATTATCTTATTGAAGTGAGCAAGATGCTCTTCAATTGACATACCCGAGGTCATCTTGAATGTGTATAACTTGATCTTCTTATGTAATCAGTTTGCTAATGACTTGGTCATGTATAGGCTCTCGAGCTTGAGCCACAACTCACCTGCAAACTTTGCTTTGACCACCTCTCTCAGCATAGTATCACCTAAAGAAAGAATGATGGCACTGTGAGTTTTCTCCAACATTTCTGTCTTCTCCTTTTCTTACATGGTATTGGGCAGGTTTCTTTCTCCAAGTAAGGCATCTTAGAGCCCCTGTTGAACCAGAAATGCCCTCACCTTTAGTCTCCATAACTCGAAATCATTTTTGCCTTTAAACTTTTCTACATCGAACTTTGCAGTCCCCATTATAGCCCAAAGGCTCTGATACCAATTGTCGAGTAAAACCAGCCTTGAACTAGGGACTATTAGAGCATAAACTAAACCAAAAAAAGACAACTAGTTTGCAAGAACTTCTCTTAGGAATAAAATCAAACAACTTGTACGCAATCAACCAAGATCAAGAACATAAGAGAATTATCATGGTTCGATCAACTTGATCTACATCCACAATGATTTCCTAAAGCCTTTATTAAATTGTACCAACCAGAATTTACACAAGAATAAAAAACAAAGTAATTACAGTTTTTCCCAAGAACCTTCTTCACCTTTGTTTCTTTCTTTGTATACCAAAACAAACCTGGGGTATGGATTTCAAAGCTCTCTTCTTTTCTCGCTCTCTATTCTGTACAATTGAATGCCCTCTAATAAGTTTTCCCGAGTCTGCTCTTTATATAACAATCCAAACCTCTAACTAACTAACAATACTCCCAACCGTTATTTCCTACCCAGGTCAGCAAGCTTTATTGTTTGTTAGTTAAGCTTAGTCAGTAGCCTTGCCACTTGTCACTTGATAGTTGGCAAACTCTACTATTTGTATAATATATATTTCTATAAACAATGGAAATATTGATCTTGAGATTAGATTTGAGGTGTAGGTCAAATGTAATTTTTCATGCCTATTGATTTTGTGGTATCTACTCCCTGAATATTTATAGAAAACGGATGTTATTGTGTTTTTTGTGTTGGTGCATGACCAACAAAGAAGTATTTAGCTAGCCTTTGTGTGACGTAGACAACAATTGCACCTACACAAAGGAATGTCTGAATGGGTTTTCCAAGCACGCCTCTCTAAAGCTTAAGTAAAAATTGGAAGACTTGAGCAAGAGCTTTTTTGGAAAAAAGTGGTAGCATACCTTTCCTTTGGGGAATAATGGCTATTTATCCTTGCCCAAAAGTAGCATCTTCTCACTGCCTTAATCGTTTCTTTGATTACACTTTTACCATCTTTAATGCTAATGACTACCGACTCATAACGGTTGTTATGCCTTGATGAGTCGTGAAGTATGATGTTTTGACTTCATAATGGTTGCGTCAATCAATGCACTTAATGTCTGTTGCAGTTAATGCTTAGCAGGCAAGAATGCACCGTGCCCAATTGGTTTGTGTCCATCTATACCCCGGGGTAGATGAAAATGCTAAATGGCTCTTGTGCAGAACATGCATTGCGTTGGATGGCATGTATGGATCATGCTAGATGGTAGTGAGCGTCCCACAATCCTCCTTAATTCTTACAGTTGGGTCCAACTAGGTTCTAGATGGCTAGGTGGAAAAATTTTGTTGTCCATGCATTTAAATTATTAGTGCCATGGGACATGTCTCCATTGCATGCGTCGCGAGAGGTTACATCATTAGGACATGTGTCCACACCACACACGCCTTGATGCATGCACCCATGCCTTATATAGGAGGTTGATTTTTGGGTTTCCTTTTCCATTTCATTTTGAGGGTTCGTTTTTCGTGTCTCCTCTATGTTTTGTCATTATTGATTATGACTTCAACTTTGTCATTGGATTTCAACACCGTTGTCGACAACCCTTCTTCTTTCAAGTTAGTTCTTTCTATCTCGTGGTCTTCATTGTAGTGTAGTATTCTGCTTCTCTATTCATATTGCTTTTTGTTTGAGTTTTTTTACCTTTGAAGACTGTTTTCGCCATTTTTTCTTTTGAATGCTCTTGGTTGTTTTTTGTTGTGAGGTTGTGTATGTATAAACTAGCTTTCTGGTGTTGGAATCCTCTAGGCTTCCTACAGGGAGTTTTTTATTTGCAAAGTTTTGACAATTTTAGATAACTTGCCCAAAAAGTCTCTATTGGTTTTGGTTCGTATAGGTTGAGATGGTATTTCATTTTGGGAAAACAACCCGTTTACAAGCTTGTTTGATTAGGGCATCATTGTGTTGACCAATTTATGTTTTTGCCACGCTGGTGTCTATACGACTTTGTTTCTTATGGTGTCATGGATAGAAGAGGGGTTGCTTCCACAAACAGCAGGTCACAGTGAGGTGGGATGAAGGTTACTAGATCCAAGTGCTCCAGAACAAAATGCCTTATGGACGAGCTATCTGAACAAAAGTTTTAGGCTCTTTTTCACATCCTCAACTCTATACCCATCCAGTTGTTAAGCGGAAAAGCTCTATCAACAGACGGGCTTTCCTATGATATGGCTTACTTCACGAAGGAATAGTTCGTAGCTAGACTCTGTTTCCCAATTCCATCTCTTCTCAAATAGTTCTTATATTTCTCCGAGATTCTAGTCACCTATATTCATCCAAACATCATCCAGATGTTCATGGGATGCAGCATCTTGGATGCACTGTATCAATTTGACCTCTCATTCTTGGAGATTCTCTTTGTTTATACCATCAAGATGAGCCCTAAAGAAAGGTTTAGCTCATCATCTCATATCCTTTCTCTTCAATTTGTAACCGATCTTCCCAATTCCAACAAAGATTGGGCTAAAGAGCACGGCTTCGTATCCAACCCTTGGAGTGGTTCAACAGAGGGTTCAGATCAACTGTTCAAGCCAAAACGATCCCTTGAACTACCAAGTATAGTTTTTGTTTGCATTGTTTTGCTATTATTGCTCTATACAATTTCATTGATTAAATAACTAATGTTTTCTCCATGCAACAGAGAGGCACAACCACTTGGTTAAATGGGTGGACAAATCTTCATGGACCCATCTTAACAAGTTGTTTGAGATTGACAAAGTCGAACGAAAGTTCTCTATGCTATTGACTAGGAAAAACTTGGAAAGTTTATTGGAGCACTATCAAGCGTTTGTAATTTTGGTGTTTCCAAGACTTGCTCCTCCTACCTTTGTTCCTAGTGAGCATTTTGTCTTGAAGGATTTACCATTCTACGAAGTTGTCAGGCTCACTAATGCTAAGGCAAATTAAGCCTATTTGGACAAGCATGAAAAGAAATGCCAGGAGGGCACTCTGCATTAGACTCTTGTTTTTGTGATCAGTCTAGCTTCGAGCTCCACACCTTGGTCGACTAAGGTAGAACCTACACCTTGTCCGACTGAGAAGAATTAAGCACAAACTCAAGCGACTGCATCTAACAAGGCTATTGTATCAAATGGCATTGAGCATAGCGAGGCTCTCGATCGCGTTGTTCCACCCATAATCATTGAAGAAGGAGAAGAAGAAGAAGAAAAAGAAAAAAATGACTACCAACTTATACGTCAATTTTTTAGAAAGACACCAAAAAAACTATCTGAAGCCCTTGAGGTTGCATCTTCTCTAACTAAGAAGGAGAAAATGGGTGCTGAGAAGGGTTCAGCCTCAAAACCTTCTCTTGCTCTTCTAGTTGCTGCTCCCTCATCTACTCCACTAAGCCGTTTGTTGAGGAACTTCCTTTCTACTTTATAAGGGAGCTTGTGGTTATTCTGGCTGGATCCACTCCAAGCTCATAGCCACTCCCTGCTACAACGAAAGACATGCCTAGCCGAGAAGAGTTAGACAAACTGCTAAAACACTTCCATTCATTCATAGACATGGAGCCTTTTGTCACCATTATGAATGACCTCTTTCCGGCTACTTAACGAATCTTGGTTGAGGTTGACAGCAACCCTGAATAAAGTTTCACTGCTCCTGCTCCCTTTGGGACTTTGAACAGTGCTATAGAGGTAATCATGCCTATGAAGGGGTATTCTGTCATGCAGATGGCTAAAGTAGTAAGAATTGTCCTATCTTTCCATTGTTTTTCTTTCTTTTCTCCCATACTATCTCCTTAAATTGAAGTTGGGGTTCAAAACTTAATGAGACAGCGCGGCCATCCATTCCATAGGCTAGAGATGGTAGAGAAGATTAGGGCCTACACGACTCACACTATAGATGGACAGTAAGACTTGTGCGCCGAATTGGAAACTGCCAAGGTTGCTTCTGCTGCGACCTAAAAAGATGCTAAGGAGGGAGCTAGTTTATTTTGCAAGGTAGGGCAGAGTTGGAGAATGTGGTGTTTTAATCGAAAATGTGTAGTTTGAAGCTTGACAATTCTTTTTGGGATCCGCCAAGGCTCAAGCAAAGGAAGAGACACCTGGCAAAAGCTTGAGCTCGAGTAAGTGTCAGTCGACTTCATCAAAGAAAAGAAAGAACTAGAAGTAGCTAACCAGAAGCAAGTAGATGACATGTTCTTCTACGACTACAGTTGTTGCATAAGGAAGCACAAAATTACTGATGACATTCCTAATATTCCGTATGATGACGATGATGAAGCTGACCTGAGTGAAGACACTCCGGTAGCATACAAGCAGGACACTTAAGGCAAAGATACTGAGACTCAGTTAAGTACTTCAACTTAGTATACTTAGGCTACTACTGCTAAATTCTGCTTTGTAAATGACAATTTTGGTCATTTAAGCCTTTGGTTTTATAAAACCATTATTAGTCATTTAGGTATTTTGTTGTAAGACAATGGTGGTTGTTTGGGTTTTTAAATATTCTTAGCTAACAAATCCATTTATTCTTTTACTTGGCATGCTTTGTGGTACATGCCCCCTAGTGTTAACCTTATCTTTGTTTTATGTAGTTTGCCTTCTTGATTAGTAGTCGTTTAATTTTGACTTTACATCATTTAGTTTTGTCATTGTTAGCCATTTGGCTTTGTGGCTTATGTCATTTAGGCTTTGCCCATTTGGAGTTGCCATTTGGCTTACCCTATGAAGGGTTATCTCTTATCTTTTAGTTGATTTTGAACACATAATATTTGTAAAACATCATACTTTATTTATAGTACTTTTACAAATTTACTACATTCCATGGTTGTAATATGTGCATTCTGTCCATAGTTTGTAGATGATATGTCCTTGAATCTCCTGCCTTAGTTACAACATACAGGCTTTCCCAATTAATTAGCTTGGAGCTAAAAAATTTCATCACAAGGATTAATTTTTCATATTGTCAACTATTTAGTTATCTAATAAAAATAAATAAATATATGAGATGAATACCCGGAAAACTAATCCCAACCTTGAATTTAAATATAAAAAAATTTTAAAAATTAAATCTATTCCTAAGCTACTCAAAACAAATGAGCCAAAAATATCAAAAACCCATTCTTTGCCCTTAAATTGAGGGATAAATAGGAATAATAAAAATTCTTTTTATAATTTAAAATTGATTGAAAAGAATGTGTGAACCTACAGTAAGGGAAATTGACATATGGGCAATTGATTGATTAGGTCAACATATGAGTACACTAGGTTACCAATCTTTGACCACCTTGCACCAACAAGCTATTAATGGATTCTGGCCTCCTTTTAATCCATTTCCATTTGAAAACGAACAATTTTTAAATCTATTCAAAGGGGTAATGATTTTTTTTTTCCCAAATATTATATCTACACACAGTAAAGTAAAGTTTAGCATTATCAATTTTTAAATTCATGTTTTGACAAATTCAAACTTAAGGTTTCTTTAATAAGTTTATAAAAATTATTTTCAAAAAGAATTTTAAGGCCATGGTCTAAGCAATTTTAGTGGAGACGTTTTCTATAGAAATATTTTAGGACATGTTTCGTTTAAAACTATTCTTAATGGAAATATAACTACTTTTGGGAGAAAAACACTATAAATAAAATTTTAATTTTTTTAAAATGTTTTTTAAATTTTATCAAATACCTAATTTAAAAAAGAAAAAAAAACTTGTTAGGATAAAATTACTTTTTAAAAACACTACCAATCAAAATCAAATAATAGAAATAACGAAATGAAGAATTCAAGAAAAAGGGTTAGGATTGGTTGTGCTTGCTCTTTTTCTCTTAGAAATTCCCGTAACAGATGACCCCTGATTAATAAGATCCAAAACAAACCAACAACTTGTTTGGCTTATTTGAAAATTTCATAATAGTTTTTTGAAATTATTTTTAGAGATAAAATCTTGTCTATAAAGTATTTTTCTTAGCTTATTTTCTATGAAGATATTATAAACTATACTAACCCAAAAAATTTTAAAATATCTTTTATATTTTCAATTATTGTTAAGAATATTCCATAAAAACTTGAAAATAACCCATTTTCAAAAGAAATTCTAAAGAAAGGAAAAAACATTGTGCAAATGGGCTTTAACTATTACCAACTATGTAAATTTTATTCGATCCTCAAGATGATCTGCAAAGCAGGTAAACAGAATTCAAAACTAGAAGGCCAAGTGTTCAGCAAAGCCACACATAAGTTGTAGAAACTCCATAAATAACTCTAATCACCAAAAAGCTTCTTATATTGGGTTCAACCAACAGCCAATTGTCCTTAAAGATCCCTTGTTTCCAACCTTTCTCCAGTGTTATTCTACACTTTATAACCATCTTGAATTGTCTCACCAGGTTTTCTCAGGCTTTCTACCAGCTAGTCTGATTTGTCTTAGTTCCTCAACATCCTCAACATCCATGACACTTGATCTTCCAAAAGAAAAAAAAAAAAGTTGGGATTGTTACATAAAATCTCCCCTAGCTGCTAGAAAAGATTCAAACTATATGCTACACCTGCTTCAACCTTGATATAATCCCCCACATTTTATTAAACTCTGAGTTATACTTAGACTAGGTTGAAGAGAAATTCTCATTCTCACTCAAACCTTGTGTCAATTTCTATTGGTACTACTATATCAGACATGCCTACAAACTTATTCAAAGAGAATGAAGATATTTAAATATTAATTATAAAGTGTTGCTTTGCAAAATAATATGAAGAGATAATAGCCTAAAAAATGCAACAAAGAAAGAATTCTCTTCTAAACTATCATGTCCTATTTTAGATGATTCATACAAAACCATAAACAATAGTTTAACGCATATAAGGGTGAGAAAAACTAATAGATAAAAGGAAATAAATCTGTTTCTTGTGCGTACACATTAAGCTAAGGTGCCATAAGAAAATTTTAGATCTGCTGAATCAAATTCCCTAACCATGTAGTATAAAGTGACTTGCCTGATTTCAAAAGTTTCAACTTTATAATTTTTTCCCTTGATAGGTCTAACATAAGCTAGAAACAAAGGCATACTTCCTCCTACTGGTATAGAACTTCTAGATGGACCTGCACAACTTAGAATAACTCAAACTGCCTGGCTACCAACTCTGGGCATTTGAGATGAGATTTACCAAAATCAAATAGTTAATTCCAATTTTGTGCTGCTATTCCACCAAGATTTTGAAGTCTTTCCAACCAAAATATTTTTCAAAATAGCAGTGCTTTAAAAGAAAAAATATGTTCTTTTAAAACATTACAACAAATCTACAGTGTCTTATTTAGAATTAGGGAGTATGGAAATCCCTTTCCAAGAGATTTCTATAGCAAGGAATTCACCAATCACCTACTTTGCCTCAACTATTCATTTAATGTCCTCAAAATAATACTCAACATTCACTTCGTAAACTGAAGATTAACATAAAACGAGAATCCCTCTCCTCATACCAACGAGGATTAAACAAAATATAGGACTAATCAAATATAGGCCAAGATTTAAGCAACCTACTAACCTCAAATATCCAACAAGGGTTTGCACCGAGACGAACATGCCGAACTGAAATCGAGAGAGAGATTACTTTAATGTATTTTAGGTTGAAATCAAATGCTTGGCAGAGATGAAATCGAGAGAAAACAAAATTAGAGGACCTATTAACCTCAAATAGCCAAGTACGCTCGGCACGAACGGCAACATCGATGGGGATCGATGATGGAACAAGATACGCCCAATTGAAATCGAGAGATTAATTAAGACAATATATTTGGCCTTAAATCAAATTTTCGAGAGAGACGAATGCGAGAAAAAAATGAAAGAGGCCTAGAGATGAGATGCAAGCGATGGAGGAAATTGGAAGGAAGAGAGGAAAATGATTGTCTAGGGTTGAAATGCTAAAGAGATAGCAAAATTAGGGCAAAATTCCAACCTGGATATTTTGGTTTTTTTTTTTTTTTTTTTCATAATCAGCAAAGGCTATTTTTGGAAATAATAAAAGTGCATATCCTTCTTCTAAATTTTGACACTTTCTCTAGGTTTTGAGCTTAAATGGTTTAGTTATATGGACTAAAACTTAATTTTTGGGCCCAGCTAGGCCCAAAACACAATTATCCCAACTTCTTATTGTTCTTAAAAGTGATGACATGTGTCAATTTCTAAATTTATAGTTTAAGAAGATGTGATGCCAATTTGTTTTCAAGAAAAAAATTATATTATTTTTTATTATTTACAATTAATAGGAATAAACACTTTTACTATCAAAATAAATATTATTTATATTAAATTTGATAAGCATTAAAAAGAATTATGTTTTTCTTAATTTTCAATTTTATCTTAAAAATTAATTTATATGACTTTTTTTTTTTAAAAAAAAAAAAAGAATTTAGTTTTATATGTTTTTGTTTTTTTTACCAAGGAGAGGTCTTCAAACTCATGAATAAAAGGATTAGAATTTAAGAACTTAAAAAATTGTTCAATACACTCAATACTTTTATTTATTAGGTTTGCTTAAAAAATTGGAGAACTTAAACCTTTGTTTCTTTATTTTTCTTTATGCATTATCGTTCTTTATCCTTAAGAAATTCAAGTGAAATAAAATTTACAATGATTTTAGTTTTAATATTTTTTTTAAAAAATAATAATTAGAAACAGTTAAATATAATGTAATTTAACTTGTGAAAAATGAATGTGATGTTTTCAAACATTAAGTCATCATCTTCATCTGAAAAGATAGGAGATGTTTTTCTTCCAATGCAAATTGGACGAGAGTAAGAGAGTGAATATATGTGAAGTTTACTTGATAGTAAGTATGATCTAATTGAAAATGACATACTAGTAACCATATTCAAAACTAATATCAATATAAAAATTTATAAATATTTTCAAATTTATAAAAATAAATTTAATTTTTAACAAATGAGTTCCCATTTTCCCTTTTTTTCAAATAAAGGTGCCAAAAAGCACAATTCCCAAAAGAAATTTTTTCTTATTTTTGTAAAACATAATATAAAATATATTAAATTTAATTAAAAAAATTCAAATATAAAATTATTGTTTTGTTATGATACCAATAAGGTACAACCAATCAAGAGTGTGATTTGTATACCTTCGTTGTACCTTAATTCCTTTAATTTGTACTTAGGATTCTATGACTTTGCATTTTATCATTATTTTGTACTTAGACGTCATTATTTTTGTACTGTGATCACTATTTTTTCATATCTTGATTTTATGTACTTGTACCCTCATTCAACGACTCAAATATCACCATATATTTTTAGAACTCATATAAAAAGATATCATAGCATGGAATAAAATTAGTAATATAATAACATTAGTATTTTATAACCCTAAGCAGCCTATCTAATATAGGTTAACTTAAAAGAAAATCTAATAAAATTTCAAAGTTGAAAGAAGTAGAGCCCTAACTCTCTCATTGTCAAAGGTATTCAATTTTTTGAGAACAAAAAGTTAGAGCTTGTTTAAAAATTAATTTTTAAACTATTTTTTATTCTCTCTAGAACAAAAACCATTTTTTTACTTAGAAAACATATTTGAGAAATCTTTAATAGAATATAGTTCTTTTTTAAGAATTTATTTTGAAAATAAATTGTTTTTAATAATAACTTTGAGGTGTTTTCTATTGTTTTTTTTTTTTTTTTTTTTTTTGTAGAGTGTTCTAAATAATAATTGAAAATATAAAGAATATTTGGAAACTTTTGCATTTTATACCTTCATGAAAAATAAGTTGAGAAAATATTTCTCAAAATTTGATAAAAAATACTCCTAAAGAAAATATCTTACTTGTGGCTAAGTCTATATATTAATTATCAAATAACATTGGAAAAATAGTAAACAAGATTAACAAAGGTCCACTTCCTTGCCCTCAATATCAATTCTTACTCCTCTTAGCTACCTCATGAGGGATAGATCCCTACTAAGACCTGTGTGGAGGGGTTTTTTTGTTATCTCTATTAAAAATACTTTCTAACGTTTGGAAGCACATTTGAAAATCACATAAAAATTCAAAGAATCGCCTTTAAACAATCACTTCATAGGTGATTGAATCTTCCAAAAATATATTTTTTGTTATATTTAGAGTGCATTTGGTAATGATTATAGGAAGTGTTTCTAGCACTTTTAATATTTGAAGAATGAAAATTTCCAAGTGTTATAAAGGTTAGAAACACTTCTTAAAATCACTACCAAACACACTTTTAACTTACAACAAAACACTAAGTGTTCTTCATAAAAATGTTTCTAATGTGAGCAATACTAATGAAAATGTTATAGATCAAGAGTTCGATTGAGAGTGATTTTGAGATAAGTTAGCCATAAATACTTTCTTGCAAAAATTAAGTGTTTGAAAATTTTTTATAATAAAAATCATTTAAAGTGATTCCTAAACAATTATTTGGTAGATGATTGTTCAAAAAAAAAATTTTTGGTAGATTATTTGGTAGTTTTTTTTTTTTTTTTTTTTGTTATATAATATTTTACCAAAAAGTTATTAAAGCACTTTTTTTTTGTATTCAAATAATAAGTGACTTTCCTTAAAAACATTTATGATAGAAGTGATACTAATTAAAGTGCTATAAGTGGATATGCACTTTGAAAAAGTTGATGTGGACTTAGACAAGTGTTTTCAGTGGGATATTTCGGCTACTACCAAGACCACAACCAAATAAACCTTGACCAATTGACTCACTTCCTCTTATGTACATATTAGTCCTCACTAGATTAGTAGTTGTATAGTTAGGAGTGTCGCACTAATGTGTAGGATTGACTTCAACACTATTTGTAATGATCTACTATCTTTTATGTAGGATAGTCTACTCTGGATCTAATATGCCCTTATGACTTTAAAATGTGACAACATAGTGTAAAGGGCTTTTATGGGATATCAAACCAATCTATACATATACGAAGGGTTGGTGAAATTTTGAATACCCCTATATTTGTATCCTATATAAGTGTTCATGGTACGAGATATCACCATTGAAGAATTTGGTAAAATAACTATAAGAAATTACTTTAGAAAATATTTTTGAATTTGGACAAATATACATGATCTTCAACGAAACATGCTATATTTAATATCAGTTAACATAAGCAAAAATAATGCTAATAAAGCAGAAGGTGCACAAATTCATAAATTCACACACATTTTATATCATAGGCAATTGAATTATAGCAACTTATAGAGTTCAGTCTTTAGAACAAAACATATATATACTAAAGATATCCAACTTATTTACTAAAAAAAACAAAAAAAAAATTCAAGACAACAAGAGATAAATTCCCTTCCAAAGTTGATTCAAACAAAAGAAACATCATTAGTAGGCATCTCTTTGCCAAGTATGTTAATCTATGCATCTCCTCAAAAGAAAAGTCCAGCATACCTAAAATAAAGACATTAAGAATAAAGACATTAAGAACAAAGGCACTCGTAAGATTTGAGAATATATATGCAAGAAAAAAAAATGAAGAATAACACAATTAAAGGCAGTGTTTCACTCACATGGATTATGTAGAAAAAACAAACACCTCTTCCTTGTTCTGCATATAGAAAATGAATCACATTTTCTTCAAAATTCTCTTCCTTATGATCTCAATCATGAGAATCCAATTTCTTATAACCTTCCTCTTTATAATTCTAGGTATTCAACAATCATAGAGCCTTATATCAAGTATGAAAGATGAAAGTTAAAACATAATTACGACGAAAATTCATTTGGAGAGGAGGGCAAATCATAGAATACTATATCAAACTATTACTCATATTATCCTTGTGTTATCTAAAAGTGATAGTTATTTATTTAGTGCATACTCTTGGTTACAGTTTGGCAACAATATTGATAAATATTATAAACCACCTCAAGTCTTGACTAGTTCTTCTATACTCAAATAAGACCCTCTATTTAGAATCTTGATGTAGAACTTCAAATAATTGTCTACCTTTAACTTTTGACAAAAGGAAAAATATTATCAATGACCTATGATATCTCATATTGGATAAGGGAAAATAGTCCCAATAACTTTATAGTGGTTCTCTTAACTAGTTGGACGACTTTGAAAGGTGTGAGAAGTCATTGGGACCAAAGTGGATAATATCTATATAAGGGGAAACAAATAGTTACAAAAGGTACTAGAGTCAATCCTTAAGCCTGGTATTACATGACCATATAAACTATTTTTTTTCCAAATGCTTTATGTTTTTGTCAACAAAATCAAAGATGATTAAAGAATGAAGATTTGACAATTCTTATACCACTTTTGTCACTTAAATGATGTCTACACCGTCAAGAAATTAATTCTCAGATCCAAATCCAAGTAAAACATATTTCCTCTTTTTCTTTTATTTTAGACTAGCTAAATTGATACTTTGCTAAACCCAACAAAAGTATCCTTCACTTTTTAGGTTTCAACAAGAATTCAATTTTCTTATCCAATTACACTTCTTAATCTACAAACCAAAATGAAAAGGAGAATATTATCTATAATAGGTAAATATTTCCCATCCAGTGTCCCATAGTAGTCTAAATCTATATTAAATCTCAAACAAATTCAAGAATGATATCCCTTCAAACATTTGATAATAACTTAGGCCTTTCCCTCAAACTCTAGCTTCAAAAATAAAAGTCAAATAAGATTTTTTTGAATTTCCTAGCTTGCTAAAGTAGGGCTCAACCAGATGCCCCTAACTCTTGAACAATTCCAACTTGTAAGACATCTTTTTATCAATGCTAACATGGTTATTCAATGAACTTAATTATCAAATTTCTTATTCTAGTTATTCTAAGTTCATTATTTTATCAAGTTAGATGCTAGATTAACTCTTATGTCTATTCTAAATTAAATTTTTAACCACAATACTAAACTCCTCACTCTCCACCTTTAGATTTTATTACATATACACATGTATTCGTACATACATATATAAACTTTTTGACAAGCATTTTGTAGTTGTGGCACCAACTTGGGTCTTCAAAATTTTTTGCCAAAACACAATAACTTGAACCTTCCATTTCTTGAATAATCAATAAACTTATGTGTTGTTTAAAAAAATGATAGTAACTCCCATATAAAATGTAAAAAATTTTAAAGACTTACCTTGAAAGGAAAATAGTTTCTAAAAAAATTGAGGTATTAAAAAGATTTTACTATCACAAATTTTAAAATTTTAAAGAATATGAAGTAAGTTCACGTTTTTTGTATAAGTGTTCCTATATTTTATGTAGAATGTACTATTATTTTTCCTTAAAAAACAAATAAATAAAGAAAGTGTATCTAAATGAGACCTTAAGTATCAAATTTCTTTGTCTAATTATTCTAACTTGATGTTCTTCTAACTTTTGGCTTCAACTACAATGTTATATTCTCTTTTTATAATTATGTACCTAAATTGACTGGTGTGTGTGTATGTGTGTGTGTGTGTGTGTGTGTGTGTGTGTATAGATATGAATTTTTTGGCATGCACTTTTTACTTCTTAAGTCACAAGAGAGCCTCATGACTTCCTAAATATATTAAGAAATTAGAACATGAAAGACTGATGATGTCACCAAGGCAGCAAACAATATCAACACAAATTGCTTATATTAAGAAATTAAACATGTTTTTTTAGACTTGAATAAAATGAAAATTCTATGGACTTGCTTTTTTTATCTTTTTCTGCATAACAAAATAAATTGAGAAGCCTTTTGAGATTGATTTTAAAAAGGGTTAATAGTGTTGTTTCAAGGATATAATAAAGTAGTGAATCTAACCTAACCCAAAACAAGCGAACAAGAATCAAAAAGGAAAATATGAAAACTTATCGAAATATGTCAATTGAGACATGATAGGGCACTATCCTTAAAGTAGATTTGCCCTCCTCAAAGACGAACTTGGTGCACAAGGGAACCAGCATTCTACCTCCAAGATTCAATAGCCAATAGAATCTTGCCTTAGATGCACTTTTTAGGTGAGATATTGTGCAACTTGGAATTTTGAGATACCCCTCTAGATACATGAGTTCAAGAGCAAAAGAAAAAGAGCAAAGGTGAGTGCAACAGCAGCAGTAGCAGTAGCAGTAGCAGTGGATGTGATTAATGGTGGATGTAGTTGTTGCAGCAGTGATGGAATCAAAAGGAACTGCAAATGGTAAGAGATGGCTACAAGCACTACACTGCAAATGAGAAGGAAATGGATGTAGGTTTAGGTGGAATGATGGTTGCAACAGGAGATCAGAAGCATATGTGGCTTCGAAAGTAGAGGTTAAAAACTTAGGAAAATACTCTCTCTAGCTTAGTAGGAAAACTCTCTAAAAGTTGTTATGCTTGAAACTACGAGAGAGTTCTGCTTTTATAGGCATAGTCCTAATGGGACTCTCCTATAAAATTAGAATTAATTAACAAGATTAATTAAATATAAATAAAATAAATTAACCACAAATGCACAAACTAGAACCCGAAACTACCCACTTAGTCTCTTGGAAGAAATGACCTACTCTAAAAACTCAGGCTAACTAAAATACTAAATCAAAAGAAATTAAAGAATAAATTAAAGTTACTTTAATTTAGATTTGTAAAAAGCAATTGGATTCTTGCGTATATGCAAGATGGACCCTTCTTCCTCCTCACACGCATGCGCACAGGATGCATGTGCAAACACAATGCACATTAAGGGTATTTGGCCCAAACCATTAGAAATTCCACTAAAATGGGCTTGTGTTTCGAGTGCGTGAAGCTCTCCTATACCTCTCCACAAGCCCATGAGGCTAAAGAAAGTGGGTTAGTTAATATACCCACTAAAGGTGTTTCTCCTTTTCTAATATGGGACAAGCATAAAACTTTGAAACACACACACTTCATTGTACACTCTTCCTACAATCCCCATAGAGTGTATGAGTGAAGGAAGGAAAGATTGAAGGGTAAATGGATTGCAATGCATCAGTATTGGTTCCCATAGACTATGAGCTTATCTTAGGATAAATAAGCATTGAATCATAGAAACATAGTGAAAATAAATTTCTATGAACCAGTGTTGCTTGATGTAATTCAAAGAACCTATTATCCACATTGGTTTTTCAACTATAAGCTGTATAAAACGTGTTAGTGCAAATAGGTCATGAGCCCACTAGTGGATTTCATTTCATCTGAATCTAAGATCTAATTGGCATCACTAAATCCTTCAAGGACGTTTGGAAATCCACTATAGCACGGACCATAGTCAATGGTGCCTCTCAAGTACTTAAGTCCTCTATGAATAGCAACCCAATGATCTTGATTAGGACTCTGGGTGTACTGACTCAATCTTTCTATTGCATAAGCTATATCAGGTCTCATATAATTTGTTAAGTACATCAGGCTCCCAATGATCTAGGCATACTCAGTTTGGGCAACACTATGTTCTCTATCTTTCTTCAGTTATGAGTTGAGATCATATGAAGTTGACACTGGTTTACAGTCAAAGTATTCATACTTCCTTAAGATCTTCTCAACATAGTGTTCTTCAGAAAGTTTAAGCCCATTAGGTATTTATCCTGATCCCTAGAATCACCTTAGCCTCTCCTAGGTCTTTCATATCAAACTTAGATCCTAGGAATTTCTTGCTCTCACACACGACCTAGAGGCTAGTTCCAAAGATAAGCATATCATCAACATATAAGCAAATGCCAACACGTGTTATTCTCAAACCTGCTGTAAATGTATTTATTAATGTCATTAATGGAAAATCCAGTATATATTAACACATAATCAAATTTACTATGTCATTACTTAGGTGCTTGTTTTAACCCATAAAGTGATTTGACTAGCCTACAAACTTTTTGCTCCTCACCTAGGACCACACAACCCTTAGATATAAATTTCTTCTTCCAATTCTCTATTCAAGAATGCAATCTTGACATTCATTTGGTGTATTACCAGGTTATAAACAAAAGCTAGTGCAATCAATATTTAATTAATGTCATGCCTAACTTATTTATTTCCAGTTTCCCAAGTAGGCAAAAAATCATATTTATCTTTAGGTTTTGGGTTAGTCAAAATATATCCCAAGTTCACTACATCAATTATCGAAAATACCCTTTCCCGCCATCTCTTGAAGAATGCCTTGTTGAAATGATCAATCTTATAGGTGTCAAGACATGTGTGAACTAGGGAAGCCTCCATATTGATCTACTTTAAGATTATTATTTCAAGGATATAATAAAGTAGTGAATCTGATCTAGCCTGAAACAAGCAAACAGGAATTAGAAAGGAGAATCTGAAAACTTATTGAAAATATGTTAGCTAAGGCATGATAGGGCACTATCCTTAAAGTAGATTTGCCCTTCTCAAAGCCGAACTCAGTGCACAAGGGAATCAACATTCTACCTCTAGGATTCAACAACCAATAGAATCTCATCTCAGGTGCTCATCGTAGGCGAGATATTGTACAACTCGAAATTTTGAAATATCCTTCCAAATACTTTAGTTTAAGAGCAAAAGAAAATGAATGAAGGTGAATGTTGAAACAACAACAGTGTATGAGATTAGTGGTGGATGCAGCTACTGTAGTGATGATGGAATCAGAAGGAATTGAAAATGGTAAAAGATAGTTGTAGGCACTAAACTATAGATGAGAAGGAGATGGATGCAGGCTCAGGTGGAATGATGGCTACAATAGGAGATTAGAAGCATAGGTGGCTTCGAAAGTAAATGTGAAAAACTTGGGAAAATACTTTCTCTATCATAGTGGGAAAACTCTCTAAAGGTTTTTATACTTGAAACTGAGGGAAAGTTCTACTTTTATAGGCAGAGTCCTAATGGGACTATCCTATAAAATCATAACCGACTAACAATATTAATTAAATATAAATAAAGTAAATTAACCACAAACGCAGGAACTAGAACCCAAAACTACCTACTTAGTCTCTTAGAAGAAACGACCCACTCTGAATACTTGTCCCAACTAAAAGACTAAGTCAAAATAAATTAAAAAAACTAAATGAAATTGATTTTAATTTGGATTTTAAAAAAACAGCTAGATTCGCACAGGATGAGTGTGCGAATAATTTTTGGAACTGGTAAAAAATTTCAAGAATTACATGAAGTGATTCTTGGACAATAAGTTGGTAAAAAATCATTTTGTTATATAAAACAACACAATCAAAGCATATTTTTTTAGTTTACATCCAAATGCTACTTTTTAAAAATGTTTCTAATGGAAATGTTATTGACAAAAATGTTAAAGATAAAAGCATTTAATTTGACTAGAATCACTCCCAAATAGCCTTTAAGAGATTATACACAAACAAGATTAGAGTAGCATTTATGATATTAATAGAATATCCAAAGAAAAAGATATTGTTAAGAGTAGAAAGAATTAGTTTGGGGAATTACTCCATACGTACCTGATTCATGAACTTCATGTGTATGGTGGTATTCAAGTCACCTTCCAACATTGTTAAAAAAAATGATAACCCTTTTGTCCACATTTTAGCCTTGGTGTCTAAGACTCCCTTGCAAAAAAATTCCATCTTAGGGCATTCTACCAACATAATTGTTTCCAAGGATGGGAATTGGAAGGTGTATCTTGTTGAGCAAAAGCTTTTCAGATTTGGTAAACAATCAAGTTTCACTATTGTTAATCTAGTAAATTCAATCTTATGATTTGTTGGTTCATCTCCCTCATTTCCCACTATTTCTTTCATCATGTGGCATTTTCTTATAATAAGCGTTTTGAGTTGCCCCAATCTTTTAGCCATTGAGGGTGTTTCCAAATATATCAAACTCCTACAACCATCTATCTTTAGAGTTTGAAATCTTGGAAAATATAGGCCTAATCCAAATAGATGCATCAACATAGGTAGATCCTCTAGGTATATTTCAGTTAATCGTGGAAGTGTGTTCACATGAAATTCTTCACTTTGAAGCCTTTCCACTTGGATAACCTCATTCACTAAATCACATCTTGTCACCTCTAGTCGTTCTAAATTATGTAATACTTGAACGATATTAGAGGAAATCACAATCGAAATACCATGATGCTCTATTATATTCAACACTCTTAGTTTGGAAAAGGACACCCTTGAAAATTGGCCCCGCCATATCTCCATAGTGCTCTTTAAGGTCAATCTTAGTTCTTCCAAATTAGGGAATGCTTCTTGGCAAATCCAAATTACACAAGAGGAATGATATTTAATTTATGTGAACAAAATTTTTGGTAAATAAATAAGTTATATATATATATATATATATATATACACACACATATAGAGCAATCTTCTTTGAGCTTGCAAATAACTTAATAAATGATAAAAAATAAACAAGCCTTAATGTTAAACTCATAACCATCTATAAAATAAGGCTTTGATACCATAATAGTTGGTAACACTACTCATCAAACTCATTTCATTTACAACCCTAATATTTATATATTTCATAATTATAGTTATTATTATTGTTGTTGTTGTTGTTGTTGTTGTTGTTGTTGTTGTTGTTGTTGTTATTATTGTTTTTGTTGTTGTTGTCGTTGTTGTTATTGTTTTCCATACAAGGCATAATGAACTATTGCATCTAAATAATCAAGGTACAATTACCTACTACATGTAGATGATTAGGGACTCCTTGAATCATTAGTAATTTGATAGGTTTTGATGCAATGTGGTTAAAAATAAATAGGCTCCACTCTACAAGAGCCTATTTGTAAGTCCTCAGGTTGCACAAGGGCTTTTGCCACAGAAAGGGGAAAAACGTTCAGTAATTTGTCACAATGTAAGTTCTTTAGTTTGGAGAAGGAATCTGCTGGAAGTTGGTTGTGCCACAATGCTATCACATTATGTAGAGATTCTACATGCAGAGACTCCAAGACATGGAATGCAACCTGTGCAATTGATGATCCCTTTGGTTGATACATTCCCAATAACTAGACACATGTAAATATAGAAGGTCAACATGTGAATATGAATTAAAAGCACAAAATAAATTCACAATTCTAAATATTTTCTAAATAAGAAACTTTACTGTTATGAGGGGTCTAAAACTACTAGCTAGAGGTCTCATTATATAATACTTTGGTATTGTTATTTTTCATTTATACATTCTCCAATATAATTTTTATCGACTTAAAATGAGTAGATAATGTGACTTTGTCACATTTAAATTATTAAGCATTGAAATGTTGGACTTTAGGTTTAGTTAATTCACATTCTATACCCATCAATCTATCTATAACTTATTCTTGATTTATACCTAATATGTATATGATTATTCAATGCAAGAATTTTTTATTTTATTATTTATTATCTAACCCCCCATGTCCTAAGGAAGCGTATTATGAGTTATCTATACTATCCAAGTATGCTCCCTAACACCCACTTTCTAAATTCTATAAATATGATTGTCATTATGAACTATGCCTATGTTTGATAGTGCTTGGGTGTCTTGATATTTGTTACATTGTTCGATCATTTATGATAAAGTGCATGCTTGGTGATATACTATTTAAACTAACCTTTGATGTTTTGTGATAGCGCTTAAGAAGTGGTCCAGGTATGCACCTTAAATCTTCTTTATGATTGGTTTTCTTGTTTAGCATACTATTTTTCAAAGTCACCTAGCCTACCTAGGTATTTATAATTAACCAATTAATTGCCACGTTTCCTTCAACTTTGTCAATAGAGGCCTTTATAGGGCTTAGAGGGGTGTTACCTCTTAGAGGTATTGTGGACCCGCATTTTCACGTGTGTCCCCACTCGATCAGCGAGACTCGCTTTTATTTGTGAAAATTTAATTTTTGGAAAATTCGGACTCGCCACTTTTTTTATTGTAAATAGAAAATAAAACAAGAAAGGAAACCCTAAAAAAATTACTCCATAGTTTTGGAAAAAGCATGTCTTTGAAAAACCCGAGTCTAGGTCCAGGGATCAGGTTACCTATTGGGAAGGTACCTTTGAAAGGTAGCACCCCTCTAAGCCCTATAAAGGTCTCTACTGACTAAGTTGAAGGAAACGTGGCAATTAATTGGTTAATTATAGATACCTAAGTAGGCTAGGTGATTTCAAAAAATAGCATGCCAAACAAGATCAAATCACAATAAAGGAGAGTTAGGGTGCGTACCTGAACCACTTCTTAAGCATTATCACAAAACATCAAAGGTTACTTTAGATATTATATCACCCAACATGCACTTCATCATAAATAGTCGAACAATATAACAAATATCAAAACACCCAAGCACTATCAAACATAGGCATAATTCACAATAACAATCATGTTTACAGAATTTAGAAGGTAGGTGATAGGGGGCGTACCTGGATGGCATAGATAAGTCATAATATGCTTCCTCATGACATGGGGGATTAGATAATAAATAATAAAATAAGAAATCCTAACATGTTTATCTAATTAGCATAGCAAAAATGATCAAAGAATACAAAATCATCAATTATCACACACATCTTATATACAATTTCAAAAAAATAAATAGATATGATTACAACAATTATCAAGGATAGTAGTAAAAATAAGTTTTGAAAGGATTTTCTTATGTAGCGGATTCACCAAGTCCCCAATTAATATACACGAATTTAACCTAGAATTATCCCATTTATTTGGGACCACAAGCTTTGATTCGTGTTTTATTTAAAACCAAAATTTTCATTGAAAACCGAGAAAGATGCAAACCGATCAAAATATGGTTGCATATTATTTAAGATAATGAGATTTTGATTCTAAGAACTTTAGATGAATTTTTTTAAAATAGATTTTTAAAGGGATCTTTTAAGAAAAGGGTTTTATTGGAATAAAAAAAATTAATTTGAAAACAATGAGACATAAGGAAGGAAATATCAAGCAAAAACAAAAAAGAACAAAATACCAATCAAAACAAAGAAAACGAAAATCACAAAATAAATACTTTGTCAATCATGTCAATTAAAGTGGTGAGAGTAAGGCCAACCTTCATGGGTTTCCAATGGCCTTCAAAAAAAAAAAGAATTTGACTAACAATTAATAAGGCAACAAACTAATGACCTCCTAATCAAACACACTAACACAAATATTCTCCAAGGCTAACATTTAGATTTCAAGAAACGCATGAATTAAGGTAAAAAAATAACCAATCACAGATTAAAGTCAACAAACTTAGCATATGGAGATGATAATATGGGATCAATTAAGATAAATTGGCATTCTAACAAAATATGGTAAATCAAAAACCAAAGTTTAACAATCTTGGAAATAGGAAACAATAACATGCAATTGACTAGATTCCAAAAAAAAAAACTCATACTAAATATTGACGAATCAAAGCTGAAATTTCCATACTTAAAACGTGAATATAATATCATGTGATTGACTAAATTAATTAATCAAAACTCTAAAAACACTAAAACTAAATATTGAATTAAAATTACATGATATTATATGTAATTTTAAAATTACCATACTTACAACATGAAAATAATAGCACGTGATTAACTAAATTAATGAACTAAAATTATAATCAACTACAAAATTGGATATAAACAGATTAAAATCAAAATTAACGAATTCAGAAACGCACAAACACATTCAATACTAAAAATAATTAATACTAGATTAAATTAAAAACATCAACATCATCTAATAAGATTGGCTAAACTATCAAATTGAAATCACGAATATATTTAAACTAAAGCAAATAAATAAATTAACAAAATAAAATTAAACTAAAATATGGAATTTGTCTAAGAGGGTTAATCAAACAATTGAATTAAAATCATGAACGCATTCAAATTATAAGATAAATTAAAATCAAACTAAATTGAAATTAAATTCTATTTACTAAATTATTGGAATTAAAAACACAAACTTTATTTGATACGATCATTTAAACTAAAGAATTAAGATCAACGAATGCATTTAAACTAAAAAAAAATTAAAATTAAAGTAATTGGAATTAAAATCACAAACTTTATTTAGCGTGATTATTTAAACTAAAAATGAATTAAAATCAAACTAATTAGGATCACTAACACTTTCAAATTAAATCATAAACTAAAACTAAATTAATCTAGAATTAAAAAAAAAAAAAAAAAAAACTTTATCTCACAAATGATTTAAACTAAGGAATTAACATCATTAACACATTCAAATTAAATTATAAACTAAAACTAAATTAATCCTAAATTAAACTTTATCTCTCAAATTATTTATACTAAGGAATTAAAATCACTAACACATTCAAATTAAAAATAAATTGTAACTAAACTAATCAAGAAAAAAAATAAACTTTCTCTCACAAATTATTTAAACTAAGGAATTAAAATCACTAACTCATTCAAATTAAATTATAAACTAAAACTAAATTAATCCAGAATTAAAAAATAAATAAACTTTATCTCACAAAACTATTTAAACTAAGGAATTAAAATCACTAACTCATTCAAATTAAAAATAAATTGTAACTAAATTAATCCGGAAAAAAATAAACTTTATCTCACAAATTATTTAAACTAAGGAATTAAAATCACTAACACATTCAAATTAAAAATAAATTGTAACTAAATTAAATCAAAATTAAAAATACATGCTTTGTCTAACAATATCAATTAAGTTAAAGAATTCAAATCACAAACAGACTTAAACTAACAAGTAGATTAAAATTAAACTAGCGTGGAACTAAAAATATAAATTTTTATAATTATTTAAACTAATGAACCAAAACTATAAAAAAAACATCTAATCTAGGAGATAAATAGAAATTATGCGAATTAAGATTAAGGAAATTTATCACTAAGAACCAAATTAACCAATGAACTAAAAATTAAAAAAAAAAATGCTCCATTGAAAACTAACCTATGTTGTAGAAAAATAAAAAATCGCCTCTTGATGCAATCAAAGTGGCAATCCGATGCTTGTCTGAAGTCCCCCGCTGCTCCTAAAATTCTTTGCATGCTCTCCAAAAGAATCCTCTTGTGTGTTCTCTCTACCAAAGAAAAATCCCCCCCCCCCCCTTTTCTATTCCCCCACTTTTCTTCTTATTTATAAGGCAGCCCCTTCCTATGGAATATTTTATTCCCTTTTCTTACGTGCGCGTGGATATGGGAAGTCCATATATGTGTGGCTCACTTGGAGATTTCCCCAAGGATGCAACCGTATCTTGTTTGGTAAGTGATCAGACCCCCTTTAATCTTTTTTCCATATGTTCCTGGATGTGCCTCAGCCGTGATCTACCCACTTTCTATATGCAGCCCGGCTTCCTTCTTCAAGCCATGATCTTACTTACCTTAATATAGGTTGTCTGTGGTGGATCCTCAAAGTGGCAACATATTCCTTTGCCAATGTCAAATCTGTAACCATCCCCTCCATCTTGGAGGTGAACTGACCACCACATTGCTACTTCAGCTTAGTCAAAATACTTCTCTCATGGTCATCATTAGCACTCTCGTCAAAAAGAAGTCGCCGAGCAAGCTTTTTCCTATAGAACTCAGCAAATAGATCTTTATCACTAATATAAGCAAGCAGCTTTACTACCTTCTCAAGTGTTTCCTCAATGGCCTCATCGCTCAGTTTCTCACTCCCACATTTCTTAAGAATATTATCATAAAGAGTGGCTAGTAGTTCAGCACTTGAGCTTCCAGCAACACCCTTGTTGTAGAATACCTCAAATCCTTGAGTTCCTTGTGAAAAAGTGTGTGGTTATTAAAACAATAATTCACATATGCCAGATACTTGTCATGGAGCTCAATTACTTTTCTAACAAAAACCTGTTCTTGCAAGCCGACCACATCCCTTTTATCTGCCTTCTTGTTGCTTGCTGCATCTTCAGCTTGTTTAACCAAGTTTGTACCTTTGGCAGTAACATGCTGTTTAAATATATTAGACACAGGCTCTAAACCGCGTGGTATTTTAGAAAAGAACCTGTACATCCTTGATAAATCATCCACCTTGTCATCTCTAAGCAACGCATGGTGCCCAGAGTGCTCCTTCTCAAGCAGTTGGTTTGCAAATACCGACAGCAACTCATTCTAGACTTTCTCAAGTAGCTTTGGTTCACTACTAGAAGGTAGATAATGAGAAACCCTATCTTTCTCTCGTTTCAAACACTCCTCAGCTTTTAACATATAATCTGGATATGAATCTTCCAGGATCCAGTTTGAAGCCTTTCAAGAATAATAATATGCAGCAGTGTCTTTGAGCATGGCTGCTTCAAAATCATTTTCATATTGTTCCATTTGCCCCATTCCAATTTCAACAAATATATCTAAAACATTCTTCAATAAAGCTCACTCAACCTGCTCTCCCTCGCGCTCTTGATCAATCAGAGAAATCACGGCATCCCTGACTTTACTATATAACTCTTGGTAGACCAGATCACGGAAGCAAGTGAGCCCAACCTCGTTAAAGGCAAGAAGTGACCTCCGAGCAATAAAATATCTATCAAGATAATGGAAGAAACGAGAAATCCATCTAACCATAACTTTATGATTTGACTGCCTGTATAACGGTCAGCCATGGTTTATGTCTTCCAAAACTTAACTTGTCTCTCACTAGGCGAGCATGCTTCCTCAGAAAAGTATGAGGACCGAGACCAACCATGTAAGTCTGTCCTTTAGGAATGGCAACGGGCGGGTTTGGGACAGGTCACCCCTATCCCATTCCCGTCCCAAAATATTTAGTTATTTCTCATCCCGTCCTAAACCCGGGGCGGGGCGGGGCATTCCCATCCCCGTTATAGAGTTAAAATTAAAATCCCATCCCCGGCCCGTCCCGACTCGGGTATGTGTTGTCGGGGCGGGGCAGGGCGGGGCTAGGCTAGGCTGTGCTGGGCTGGGCTGGGCTGTGTTGGGCTGGGCTGGGCTGTGTTGGGCTGGGCTGGACTGGGCTGGGCTGGACTGGGGTTATTGATGAAACCAAATAGTTGTCAAATATCTTTCTTTAACAAGAATAATTGTAAAGCATTTGAAGATACCCGTTAACATCAATGTCCTTCATGTTATGAATGCACCCACTACAAAGGCAATGAACAACCCAATAACAATAAAGAGCTCCAAAGCAAGTAAATTGCCAATAAAAGGCTTGATGATGATGAACAAAAAACCAAATGCCCATTACAAGCTATTCAAATCCAGATTATTTCTAAAATCAAGTTCAAGGAATAATACAAAAATTTAGAAGTATGGCATCCACCTTAGCCTGTTTCTCAAACATTGATGTGGCCCTAAAACATTCATGTATAGACACCCCAGAAGCAGAAGCATCCACAGCTCCAGAAACATTGCTTTGGACAGATTGCGACATTGCACTTTGAATTATGCACCGATCAGTGTTCCCATTGAACTCCAAAGGCAACACAGATGATTCCATTCTTTCACAAATTTGATCAATTGGAGCCTAATAGAGCAGGCATCACCTCTATCTTCATACCTGTTGATCATAAATCCTAACCATGAAATAATGACACTAGCTTAGCACTGAAATGAGTTCCATTGCCATTCATAAATATCAGCAAGCTTTTCCTGTTGGTATTAACCTATAAAATACCTCAAAGAACCACAGCAGATATAACCCTCATTACCTTAAAAACCAGAGCCCTAGGTAGCCCACTTTTATTTGGTTGTAGAAAACTACTTATAAGTGTTGTTTTTATCAGTTTCTAATGTTTCAACTTTGATGGTAAAAACTATCATTCCTTTACTTGATTTTGCATTAGCATTTTTTAGCTAATTTGTTGCATGAAAACCCAGCTACGGACTATATTCCTAGTATAAATTCCAAACAGCAAGACTAAGGAAAATTAAACATAAAAAAAGAACACACAATTATTAGCTGTAGCAATTGTACTAATTTTGAAAGGAGAGGCTCATGAATATTTAACTTACTGGGACATATAGAAATAGCAGATATTAGAGGACAATATCTTCCTCTCTTAAGGATACATGTTGTCCCTTTCCCAGCCCAATACAAGCGAATCTCTAGGGTATTGTTCGTCACAGTCACATTAGTTTGTTTAATGACTTCTTTACCAATTCCATTTGCCTCCTCCATGATATTGAAATCCTCCCACACCAACTTGCCCTGAAGTAAAATGTCTCAATCAATAATTCTCCTTAAAATAGATAAATATGTTCTTATGATATAGTAACTGGCTACCTGAATATGTTGCAAGCTTTCTCATTGGTGCAGTCCATAGCAATGTGGCCTGGCTTGTAGCAGTTGTTGCAGAGTCTCGCATCATGAGCATGTAGACCTGGGCATGAGCAATCCCGAGCTAGGTGACCCATTTTGCCACACATATGGCACACTGGATCATTAGGACATTGGCTTGCAAGATGTCCAGACTCTTTACAGTTCCAACAAATGGTTGTTGAGTTACACTCAGTAGCTATGTGGCTACAAAGGAGAACATATTAAATCAGGTTTTTGCTAGAAATCAGTTTGGTGGGTGAATCAGGGTTTAAACTATCCTAAGGAACCACCATACATGATACATCAACCAAGTATTGACATATTTTAATTCTAGAAATCATTCTCTCATAAAACATGAAATGTTCTAGAGAAACTAGAAGGAAAGGAATTCATCTTACCCAGGAAGGCCACAGTTGTTACATACAGTCACATTTGGGCAATCTCTGGCAAAATGCCCTGGTCTCTTACATTTATTGCACAGATAATCTTGCCTGGAAATTAACAATATAATTGGTTGTGAATTGTGATAATTTAAACCAAAAGACAGCAGCAACTAAAAGATCTTGGTTTTAACAAAGGTAGAGTCCACACATCAAGGAGACCACTTTTGAGAGGAACACATTTAGAAAATCAACATATTGAAGATAGCAACCTCCAATGCTGCAGGCTTGGATTACCACAGACATTGTTAATGTGTTTACAAGTAGATGTTCAATAGAATTCCAGAGAAGATTTCTTTCTCAATTTTATCTATTACAATAGCTCTTCCAAATTGTTTAAGAAAATAATATATTTGTTAGAAAATAACCATACATTGATTTAGGTAATCACTCCAAAGCAAGACTCGAGGATCACATGCCCTATCCAAGTTATTCTCATCTATGGTATTTTCAATTTCTTCATCTTCATGTATCCTTTTTTATTTTTTACTTTTGCATGAAATTTTGAAGTTACAACAAGAAAGCATCCACCCAATTTTAAGCCATCTACACATGCATACACATTAAGTTCCTATATATGGTGTTTTCCAGAACTAGATAAGGACACTGCAATTTTTCAATAGTTGTAGAGAAATTAGTCTCTTCATGTCACCAATCTGAGGCAGACATACGCAATGTGAATACATGATAAAAGCATAAGTTTTATCTTTTAGCATTACAAGCACCCGAACATAAGTGATTCCTAGTAATAAGCAAGGCCCAAGAAGAAAGAAAGAAGAAAAATTGTATCAAGAACAAGTGAGAAATGGAACAGACAAAAGAACATAATCATCACTAAGAGCACACTTTTCAAACAAGAACCGTAAAATGTAACTATAACATTTATGCAACATAGGCTATAAGTGTGTGTGTGTATAGATAAAATGAATAATAGTTAGATTTTGCTGAATTGATAAAGGAGCAAACCGGTGAACTCGACGATGCCTTGGGTAAGGTGTGTCTCGGTAAGAAGCACGATCACTGTTACAAAGCCTCTTGGCTCGTGGTGGGCTTCTGCTTCTATCCAGAGTCATACTGGAAACCTGTAAGTAAACTTTCTCAAATATATGACAAAATGAAAGATAAAACACAACACTATCAGGCCCAGGAATTGCCAACTCAGACCCACCAAAAGTATCTGTTGCCTGCCTATATCACCACACAGCCCAAACCACAAACATAAATCTAAGTCAACATCCAAGAACTCCAGCCCAAATTACATTGAACACACTCTTAAATTCAAAATGAATATCAGATTCCAGACAATGGGAATAAATGGAATGCAGAAAAGTTAATGAGATTAGAAGACTAAATCAGTATGATATTCAAAATTAACATAACTGAAATATCTGTAAAAAAAAAAAAAGTACTTTCATAGAAGCTAATAGCAATTGATGTTTCTCTTTTAAGAAATGGACATATTTTTCTTTATATCTTAAATTTTAAAGATTCTTTTGCAACTTATCCAAAATTTGCTTTAAAGAATAGAAATTTTAAACAGGACTAAAAGGATGTTTCAGAGAATTACTTCCAATAAAAAACTAAAGATGATAGATTCTAGAGGGCCTAAGCAGAATCTGAAAAAGAACATATGAAACATATGCTATAAATGCACAGATTCCATCAAAACTAGAGGTATTATTATAAAACTCCTTCCAAAACTATTATCTGGCATTAAGAAAAGGATAAAGGGAATTTTCCATTTAGTATCAGAATATCAGCATAAAAGAAAGTTCTTTTAAGCACCGGTTCAAGTTCAAAAAGGTAAAACTCATGCCATAAAAGGTTTAATGTGCACCAACTTCTGCCAATACATAGCTACCTACTTGTTTATCTAAGAAAGATCTTATTATTTAAAAAGAAAATAATAATAAAAATGATGATGATGCATGTGTATTCCAACTAAATTGATCATCTATATCCAATCATTAGGTCTAGGGTATTTGTTTTCTATCTTTCACAACTGCATTAAAAAGAACAAAGCAGGTCCATCCAGCCAATTTATGTCATCTATATGAAATAAATAGACTGTAGCATGTAGCAATAATTCCCCTGCCTGGCAAAAAAGGAAAAATAAAAATAAAAACCATTGACGCAAAAAGTAAATGAAAAAAACAAGCAGTGTATTTTTCCTTTTTAAAGATCAGTACTGATTACTAAACCTTGTAGGCAACCTAATTTCAAATGATAGATGCCAAAGAATAAAAACATTAATATCACAGCCTTAATCAATGTACATATATTACCTTCAACCCTTGGTAACCATAAATTTTGCCATCTTCTTCAAAAAAGCTATTCAAATCAACTGGATCAATATAGAAACTGTCTGATGCACCAACTTCATCTTTTCTAGAAACTGCAATACCAACAAACAAGCAATACACCATACTGAAAAGGACATTCCTCGTCCTAAATGAAGTGATAGAGAACTATGACAATGGACAGGCGCAATAGCATATGCCCATACACAACATACTGAAAATTAAAGTATTGAGGTTAAGCACATTCAGCAGTAGCATAAATTACTGGGATACAGTGAACCAATCTTTTGAACTAAATAACTACCAAAGATAAATTTCAAATATATGACAATTTTCCAAGGACTTCAGTCATTGCAGCTACCTAGTGAACAACAGTCAAAACACTTGAAACCAAAGCATAAACTTAGGCCCATACCAACCACCAACAGCCCCAAATTGAAGGGGAAAAAAAAAAAAAAAAAACCAATTCAACTAGAGACAACCCATTTGCTCTTACTGTTAACAGTTGAAGCAAATTAACAAATTTAACAGTTGGGGAACATAAGTTTCATAAAATTAGCTCAACATTCCAACTTTCCAACGCCAACAGAATGGGTCAAATGCCAAAAGAATAAAAAATCAAACGGAAAATAAACTAGTTTAATGTGCTAAAATTCCATTCATAACGCTTCTTGAAGAATACCTCCAACTATCTCCACACAAGGGAATGAGCATTGCATGACTGATTTAATTCTCTATTTCCAGGAACCCCAAGCATCATATTTAGTGCAATAGCTATTGACATAGCCAATTTCTCAGGATTAACAACAGCAGCTATTATTGCCTGCAGAATGTGCTTAAAAGCTCGCACTATCATCTCATGAATACAAAGTGATTGTAGTTACAATAAAAAGAAATAATGAACTGTTTATTCAGGCATAGGAGATGAACTCTTACAGTGTGGAATGACACATTATCCTTGCCCATAAACTGGTACAGATCCACATTTTCAGGGTTCTTCCACCACTTTTCCCACTCAGGTGTATAGCATGCAGTGATTGAGACATAAAATGTGGTCACAACATAAATATATACAGAATGCACTTCCTTTTCTTCAATGCATTGACAGTATATGCAATATATGGACATGATAAGAGAAAAAAATGATAAGTGGATGAATGAAAAATCATAGCATGAGATTGTTTACAACTTAAAAGGTTAGAGCATAAGGTATACATACATAAATTAATATAATCTGAAAATCAATTACCTCTAACATATTAGCAGAGAAATTGAATACTGTAGGTAGTGCTCTGCCTCCTATAGATGCTTCTGCATCCACTATTATATGCTCAAACCGAACTTCAATGGTTGGAATATCAAGTCCAACTCTGTTTTAGGCAATTAGAAACCAACATAAATACATGATACAAAAAGGCTTCATAGAAAATAAGAAAAATAAAATAGTTCAGAATTCCTAAATCCCCTTTAACCAAGCTGGACTTAGAAGGCCTGTTAATGGTCTTTGGACTAGGCTGACCAGACCCACTTCCTATAACACAGGGTGTCAATCTAAAATAAAAGACCAGGTTCATTTGAGAATTTGTACCTTCCTTCTCAACGCATTTTTGGCTTCAATTAGCATATGTTCCTGCACCCACATTTCCTTTCAAGGACTCTACCTTGCAAGTCTTGAACTTGATTGTAAAGAATGTGGTTCTTAGTTACAACCATGGTAATTAACATCATATAAGACATGCCAGAATATAATATCCAAAATTAAAATATATCCATAAGCTTAACAACATTGAAAAAAAATAAAAAAAAAAGACATTACAAAGAAATTGTTAGCAAAAAAGAAAGAAAAATGTCTCTAACATCATCTTAAGTAAAAAACCTAAAGCACAAGTAAATCATCATTTTCATCCATCATTGTGAGTTGGGGCTGTGAGTCATGAATTGATGAATCACCTAGTAAAAAAAAACACCAAAAAAAATATTAGAAAATTTACTAAATGTTTTAATAAAAAACAATTCATAAAATTGATAATTATGTAAATCGGTTACCTTCTTTTTCCTTCCATAACCAACTTTGAGCACACATTAAGGCCTCCAAAGTATCTGGATGAAGCCTACTGCGATGTTTTGATACCACCCTACCACCCGTGCTAAAGGCTGACTCAGATGCAACTGTAGATACCGGAATAGCATAGATATCACGAACAATCATCTGTAAAGTCGGATACTTTATACCATTTGTCTTCCACCAACTTAAAACATCAAAATTTGAATTCCTTGGCAGAATAGACTCCTCTAAGTAATAATCTAACTCTGACTTTGTATGACTTTCTCCAATGGTACTATGAACAAATAAGTCAAACTTTGAAAGAGGATCTTGTTCATCATAGTTTAACTCCAAAAGAGTTGAACCTGATGAAGTGCCATAGGATGAAGTTTTTTGCCCCAAATTAGACTTTGATTGATACTCAAAAAGCAACTCATAACACATTCCTCGGATTTTTTCTATCTCATTTGAAGCTTCAGACCCATACATTAGTGGAAAGTAAAACTCTAAAATCTTTATCTTGTATCTTGGGTCAAATATAGCTGCTATTGCCATCACAATATGACACCCACTCCGATACTTGTCAAACTTTTGCAACATACTTGATGCCATCGTTTTCACAACATCATTTGAGCATATCAACCAATCATACAATGCCTCTTTGATTTCGCACACTTTGATGAAGAAAGTATTTGCAGTGGGATAATTTCATCCTGAGAACAACTCTGTTATGTTGTAAAACAATTTCAATCTTCCACATATTTCTTTTGCCATATTCCATTCTTCCTCTGATGGCACAACCATGTAGTATTTTTCACGTTGCTTCAAACGTGGGAACACATCTTTATATGTTATAGCAATTGATAACATCAAGTATGTGGAATTCCATCGTGTCTTACAATCAAGACTTAACTTCTTATTGCATGGAATACGCAATTGGTGAGCTGCATCTTCAAACTTTTCCATTCTTGATGGGGTTGCTGACCAATATGCAACACTCTCACGAATTTTTTCAATTTCTACTTCAATGACATCCAAACCTTCCTTAACAATTAAGTTCAACACATGTGCCGCACATCGCATGTGGAAAATTTTTCCATTCAATAAGAGTGAATCGCTCAAAGATAATTTCTCCACCAAGATATTGATCATTCCGTCATTACTTGAGCAATTATCCACAGTGACTGTAGAAACTTTTCTATCCATATTCCAATCCAACAAGAAATCCATTAATACATCTAAAAGAACTTCTTTTGTGTGTGGAAGAGGCACATAAACAAACCTAAATTAAGAATAAAAAATATCATTAACACAAACAATATCATTAAAGGATCAAATAAAAAAACACTTTGGAAGTTAAAAAAAATAACATAACTAACCTTACAATATGATGGTGTAGTAACCAAGACTCATCAATGTAATGTACAGTGATAGCCATGTAGCCTTTCTTTTGATTTGATGTCCACATATCAGTTGTGATAACAACTCTACTTTGAAGTTTCTCTAAGTAGCTAATCATCTTATCTTTCTCAACCTCATAAATCTTCATTATATCACCCTTAATCGTATTGTGGGAAACCATCTTAAACAAGGGTTGGAGACTAGTAGCAAATTCTCTAAACCCCACATGGTCAACGATTGAAAGTGGGTACTCATGCAATATAATTGCACGTGCAAGCTTCTCTCTTGAGATTTCTTGATCAAAGGTAAAACCACCAATTTGAACTTTTCCATGACCTTTTCTCTCTACTGCCAATAATTGTTGCCTAATATCAACATTTCTTCGTTTCATACACCTATCTATGTGTACATGTAAGTGTTTTGTCCCATTCTTGCTATCGGCCTTAAGCTTTCCTTTACAGTGCTTACAAATAGCATAATCTTGTCCATCTTCTATGATTTTATCAAAATCATTCCAAACAACCGAAGTCAACTTTCTTCTTTTAGATACCAAGGTTCCATCAGTAGTTGAAGTACTGCCTGTAATTGGAGTTGAACCCGCACTTGGCATGGAAAAGTTTTCCCCTTCTTCTGATGTCATTTTTCTTAATATAAAACAAAGTCTATAAGTAAAACATTCAAACCTAAATTAATAACCTAAAGCTTGGATAGGGCTTGAAGCAAGGGTTTAAAAAGCAATATTGTATTTAGGTTAACCTCCAAGAATTGCAAGATGTCAACATAGTTTCCATTAATAGGAAAATAAATGTAATAGAAAAGCATCGAGGGCAGTGCAACCGAAAGACACATGCAGTTTATATGGACAGCCCACAGGAAGTGAGAAGAAAATAAGAAAAAAAAATAGAAAACAAAGCAAACAAAAGCAAACAAAGAATATTCTAAAAAGTAATAACCAGAAAACAAAACAAAACCTTGAAATTAGGAATATTTAACTAATATCAAAACTATTAACGGACAAAATTTGCAAATCAAATTCACTAAAGACAAAAGAATTTTAGGGAAGAATAATTCTATATTGAATGGCACAATATGGAGACCACTAGCACAAAACACATACAGCTGAAAAATATTGAATAGGATTTAACATGGAAGCAAAAGTGGTAGTTTCATAAAAATTAAACAAGAGCAAATGACTCATTTGTAATAGTTACTAGTAAAAAGCACATGAATATTAGTGTCATTAGATTGTATCTTAGTGTGATACGCATTAGAAATGGGTTCATTGATGGAATGCATAGTAGATGTTTAGAGGGAAAAGAAGCACTAGTTAGAGAAAACAGGATTCTTTTTTCCTATTCTCAAGTTTAATGAATTTATCAATTGGTTTGCAGGATGCACTTAGAGAACTCTGGAGCTTAGCTTATCCTAGTAGGGAGCTCCCCTCTCTTAAGTCAGAGCTCTGGAAGGAGATGGGTTGGCAAGGTACTGATCCTTCAACAGATTTTAGGACTATATATAAACTTCTGGTATTTACAGACTTCTCTCATGTTCATGTGTATTAATGTGAATTTGGTCAAACACATTTTAGGGTGGCAGATTTATATCATTGGAGAATCTTATCTTTTTTTCCAAGAAGTATCCTGTTTGTTTCATGTTCTTTCTTTCCTTTTCCTTCAATGACATCACTTGAATTTTTTCCCCCTCATTTTAAGTCACGAGTATTTGGAGAATAGTTTGAGTGGTTTAGTAGTTGAGTAGGTAGAATAAAGTTTCTTTGAGCAGTTGCAATGCCCTAGTCCATGTTCCAAAAGGTGTGGCTATGATCTTGGAAAAATCAAATATGGACTGGTTGAATATAAATTAGTCACTGTTACAAAAGTAGATCAGTGAGAGCTTTAAAATTCAAAATTGCATAAAAATGCACATAGATTTGGTTCCTTTTATGTTTTGCATAATATAAAACTTTTGGAGCGTACTTTGAGATGACTAACATTCCAAGAATCATTCCTAGGTGTTATGGCAGGAGTGAGTATCATGTGGAGCACAAAGCTGTTTCATAAGTCTATCAAACTACCAGAATCCTACTAATAGAAAAATAATAGCAAATACTAGATGCAGAAATTTTTATCCTTCTGAAACAACCACTCAATGCTTTCATCCATGTCATGACATATCATATCATAGCTTCAAATTTTTGGATGCTCTAGTTTTGTTCACAACTAGATGCCCAAAAGAGTTAAGCTAAGAACTTTAATGAATAACTGCATATTTGGTATTTAGGGATACTTATGTACTTCGTTATTCTGCTATTAATATGAAACCCTAGAAAAATTTGACGATAAGATCTGTTTCTCAATATGAAGGGAGTGGAAGCATTTGACGATAAGATCTGCTTAGTTCCTATTAAGATTCGCAAGAAACGGATTCAAAACCCTAAATAGCAACCCAAAAACTAATAGACAAAAAAAATCCTTCAATAATCTGAAACTGGAAATGGAAAAATCCTAAATCTTGTATCTCTTTCCCGAATTAGAAACGGACTACAACACCAAATCAAGGCATCATTCAACCAAAAAATCAACAAAAAATCTTACCGATTTGTAGATACGTGAAGATAATAGTTGTGATTCTTGATTTCTTGTGAATATGGGATAAACAAGGATGAATCGAATGGATTATCTGATGGATTTCTCCATTGAGTGGGAGGAAAAACCCTAGCGTCGACAGGAACAAGAACTGAGAGAAGAAGACCTAAAATGAGGAGATGAAGCTAATATTTATAAGTGGAGAGTAAAGTTGTAATTTCATATTCGGGGCGGGGCGGGGTAGGTCAAATTATAACTACACCCGACCCCGCCCCGAACCTGATTCGGGTTTTTAAAAAAAGCCTGAACCCGGCCCATCCCCGATTGCCATGTTCCTATACCCGTCCCAATAGGGGCGGGTCAGGGCGGGTGACCCAGGAAACCCGCGAAATTGCGATTCCTACTGTCATTTTTTATGGCATGATACAAACCCAGCAGCAAGAAAACCCCAAAAGAGAAAAAAAAAAATTAAAACTCAATCAGAAAGTTCTGCTTCTGGCTCCCGCAATTGAATGCACATCTTGCTCCGATAAACACAAGGAGAGCTCCCACGAGATCACGGAGAGAGAAAACGGGAGGGATGTGCGGTGCTAGTCGCCGTTGGAGATGATTAAGCTAGTGATGCCTCAAAACCGTCTAGATGCTCATGGTAATGCGCCCTCTAGTCGTGGTGTTGCTGATCGTGCACCAATCTAGACTCTACTGATGATGCGTCCCTCTGAATGATACCCACGTTGGCGAGTCAAAGGAGTTGATGCAGATTTCCAGTGTGCCAATGGAGATAATGGCGTGTTCTTGGAGTGGGGATGCTGATGGTGGGTTCTCAAAGTGGCCCTCGATGATGCATCTTATGGTGCGTGGCAGCTCCTCCAGAATCCGATATTCACCTATTCCATGTTGCATAGAATATCCCCACATATATGCAGCCGTGTACATCCAGGATCTTCTCCCATGTGTGCATTCAAATCTCATGCCAAAATAAAATAAGAATTAAATCAGTAAAGGTCATGAAATTGAAAATTAAAACTAATTAAAATTATGCAATTAAAAACATTATATCTATCATAGGTACACAAAAAAAAAAAATTTAAGACATCAGTTTACACAATTAATGACATCAATCTCATGCAATATTCTATAAAATAAATAAATAAACAAACAAATAACTAACCAAATAATAAATAAATAAATAAATAAAATAAATAGATAAATAAATAATTAAGAAATCAAGTACATACAAACGTTAAAAATGCAAATCATGCAAATTATGTAAGTCATGTAGGAATTACTGAAAATGTGACATAGGTGGGCTAGGATGCCTAAGTGGACCTAATGAACCTAAGTGGGTCAAGATGTGCCTAAATGAGCCTAGGTGAATCTAAGTGGGTCAAGGTGGACCTAAGTGGGCTAGGTGAGCCTGACAAGTGCATAAGTGACCTAGGGTGATCTAAAAAAGTGCCTAAGGTAAAAAAAAAAAAAAAAAAAAGTATCTAAGTGAATCTAGGTGAAGTGTAATGTGCCTTAGTGAATCTAGGTGAAGTGTAATGTGCCTAAGTTACCTAAAGTGAGTGTGTGCAAGCTAGAAGGTGCCTAGGATGTTTAGGACAGTGCCTAAGTCTAGATTAGGGCTGCCAAAGGTCGCAATAAGGAACCAGATAAACCCCTCAACCAAAGTCTTTGAGGTGGCTCAAAAAGGTAAGTAGTATGAGTAGCTATGGGCCACCAAGGAACCACTGTGGAGCACTAGAAATGAACTTAAAAACATTTGCTAAAGGGACAAAATTGAGGGTCTGCAGGTACCTTCCCAATAAGTAACATGATCCCCGGACCTAGACTCGGGTTTTTCAAAGACATGTTTTTCCAAAAACTATGAAGTCATTTTTTAGGGTTTTATTTCTTGTTTTATTTTCCCTTTAAAATAAAATAAAATAAGTAGTGACTCCGACTTTTCCAAAATTAATTTTTCACTCAATAAAAGCGAGTCTTGCCAATGGAGTGGGGGCGCATGTGAAGAATACGGGTCCACATTATGATATGGACCCTAGAGCAAAAAACATTCTTATAGTATATAGAATATACTATGAGGCTATGACCACTTCAGTAAATGCTAAGTGTTTACTGAAATCTCTAAAAGGGAAAACCCTTTTGTTCCAAGCCAATGAGGAACAGTCCTTAGTTATGACCCCTGAAGAGATCCATTAGGAATCTCTAACCCTTTCAAACACCTGGAATTTCACTTAGTTAGCTCTTCCAAAACCTAGTCAAAATAGGAAACCTCTCTTTATCATGCAAGATGATAAAGGGAATGTCACTATCGAATTTCCAAAAAGAGAAGAATGACAGAGTAGTAGAATCTCTGTTCAAGGAAGTAGAACTTCCTCTCCTCCTAGGCAATCTTTTGAGATAAATTCTCGAAAATCGCCTGTCAAACTTAATAATGTGGATTTTACTTCAAACATCCCTCATCCTAGGTATGTCACCCAGGAGTCATCTCTAACTTCACCAACACCCTCTCAAATGTTGTCTGACGAACCTAACCAATTGATGGTTATAGATAGCACTGAACCCTTTCAAATAGATAAGGAATACCTTAGCAAAGAGTTGCATCTTCCAAAACATAACAAAAAGTGAGAATGGTTTTTCTCCACCAAACTTACCACTCAAACAAGACATAAGTTTAGAGAAGAATGGTATAAGTGTATGGAAAGAAATAGGATAGATATCTCTATGTTCACATACCTTGAGATATATGCTTTAAATAACGATATTGACTACCCTTTCCTAGAAGTCAATATCTTTCAAAAGGGACAAGTTTGGAAAACTACATCCAATAAAACTATTGTTTCAAATCACCCTCCACTAGAAGAAGTTACCATAACCGCTCAAATGTTGACATAATAGCTTCTCCTTTCAAAACATTAAACCCAAAGGATAATAAAGGAAGAATAGTAACATTAAAAAACTGTAAAAACCTTCAACAAGAAAATAATTTTACAAATCAAATTCTAGGAACTCTCTTCTCTCAACTTGATAGGATAGAAAACAAACTAGAAGATCGTCAAATATCTCATCAAATAGTTACTCCTCATTTTCTAGATAAAATTCATCTAATTTTCAAACCTGCAGAAGTAGGAAATTAGACACTTAAACTTTCAAACAATAACAATAATGATTTGATTCAAACTTTAACAAAGAAAATTGAACAATTAGATTTTTCAAACAAAGCGTCAACTTCAAATATAAAGTCTGTTAATGTTATAACAGAAATTACTCCAAAAAATGTAAATCAAATACAAACTATTTTGAGGAACAAGACACTCAAATAAATAGAATTGCCCATAAATTCAAAGAGCAAACCAAAACTAGGAATTATTATCCTAGAACAACTCCTCTTGATCTTCAATATGAAGAAAGGAATCAAATTGTACAGTCAAAGTATGATGGAGATGGCATCTATGAATGGAACATAGATGGTGTAAGTGATCATCAAGTCTTGAATATTCTTCAAGAAATGATCATGGCTTCCACAGCCTACAAATCTAAAGGAAACTCTGACCATCTGATCTATGTACACCTGGTTACAGGATTCACAGGCCAGCTCAAAGGATGGTGGGACAATGCTCTCATTGAAGAAGAAAAAATCTTTATTCAAACTAGCTTAGATGAAAAAGGAAACCAAAATTCAGTTCACACCTTAATCTTCGCTATTACCAAACATTTCCTTGGAGATCTAATAGCCTTCCAAGCCCGTACCTCATAAATCCTTCAAAATATTAGATGTAGAAAACTAAGTGACTATAGATGGTATAAAGAAGTGTACTTTGCTAAAGTTCACTCAAGAACAGATGTTAACTAACCCTATTGGAAAGAAAGGTTCCTCAATGGGTTACCAAAATCCTTTAGTGAAAGAGTCCAAATGAGAATCAAAGAGATGTAAAATGGTATTATCCCTTATGATTCTTTGACCTACGGCCAATTAGCAAATTTTGTTAGTCAAGAAGCATTAAATCTTTGCTCCCTTATCAAAGTCAATGATACCCTCAAAAAGGATCTTAGAACACCCAAGAAAGAGTTAGGATCATTCTGTGCCCAATATGGGTATGATAATCCTCTCCCTCCTTCAGCCAAACAGGAGAAGTTCTATAAATCTAAGAAAAAAAGGTTAAATAAAAAATTTTCAAATTTCAAAGAAGAATCCTTCTATAGAAAACCCAAGCACAAGAAAAATTCAAATAAAAAAATATCAAAATTTTTCTTCGAAAAAGAAAATAAATAAAGAAGATATAAAATGTTTCCAATGTGGCAAAAATGGGCATATCACTCCAAATTGCAAAATCAAATAAATAATTTCAAATTTAGAGATAGGAAAATGTCTCAAATAGCAAATGATTAACTTAATCAAAACATAATCACAGTCAGATTCATCTAATCAAACTTCAATAGAATCATCTAGTGATGACCAGCTTCTTCTGATAGAAGACAACTCTTCAAATGAGTCAAATAAGTCTTCACAGTCATCCTATGATTGTGTAGAAAATTGTTTATGTAATATCAAACAAGTTAATGTAATAACTAGTGATCAAAATTTTCTGATAGAATTAATTGAGAAAATCCCTGACCAAAATCTTCAAAAGAATACTTCAAAAAATATTTAGAAATCCAACAACAAAGTAATGAAAGAAGTCTAGAAAATATTAATCAGTACAGTCTAAAAACTGTGTTAGATCAGTTTTCTGAGAAACCCAAGCCTATAAGAATCTAAGATCTTCAAAATGAAATAAGTCAAATAAAGTTTCAAATTAATGCCATGATAGTTCAAAATCAAGATTTAGAAACAAGACTAAAGGTCTTAGAACAAGGAAAAATTCAAACTTCAAAAAATACCAAAGATGTACAACTAGAAGAAGGAGAATCTTCTCAATTGTTTGTAAATACTATAACACGTATGATAACTCAAAAATGGCACATCAAAGTAAAACTTTTTATGAAACTTTATTTTTCAAAAGAATTCATCACATTAGTTGATTCTAGTGTTGACATTAATTGTATTTAGGAAGGATTAATTCCTACTACTTACTTTGAAAAAACTTTTCAAGGTGCGGTTGGTGCAAACACTAAACCTTTACAAATAGATTACAAAATTTCAAATGAAAATGTTTGTTTCAAGATTTCTCTTTTACTCGTTAAAGAAATGAATAAAGAAATAATCTTGGAAACCCCCTTTCTTGCTCTACTCTATCCTTTTAGAGTGGATGAAGAAGGTATCAAAACCGTTTACGAAAAACAAGAACTTTGTTTAAAATTCATTAATTCCCCAAGAATAAAAGAGATAAATATACTTGAAAATGAGGTAAACTTGATTCAAAAGAAAAAACAACAAATCAAGTTTATAAGTAAAGAAATACATTACAAAAGAATAGAAGAAAATCTTTTGCAAAAATATATTCAAACAAGAATTGAAAAGATTAAAAATCAAATTGAAACATATTTATGTTCTTTTGTTCCTAATGTTTTTTGGAATAGAAAGCAACATAAAGTCTCAGTGCCCTATGTTGTTGGATTTGATGAAAGTCAAATTCCTACTAAGGCAAGACCAATTCAAATGAATGCTCAATTGCTTGACTATTGTAAAGAAGAAATAAAAGATTTATTAGATAAAAATCTTATTAGTAAAAACCAATCTCTTTGGAGTTGTGCAGCTTTTCATGTTCAAAAACCCTCAGAAATTGAAAAAGGTGCTCCAAGACTTGCTATTAATTTTTGTCCTATGGTTTCTTTGTTTAAATCTTGGGCAACTTAGTGGGACCACTACCGGGAACACCTAAACGCTACCATGGCTACAACGGCTTACCAACGAATACAAGGGTTAACCAATGCTAAGCAGTTGAGATTTAAACAAATAATCATAAAATAAAATAGCAAATTAAATTTGAAAACTAACTATCATGGCTCTAATACCAATATAGACAGGAATAAGAGAATGAACAAAAAATGCACAGAAAGAAGAACACTTCAATCAGAAAATCAATAAGAACTTTGAAGAAATCTCTCAGTTAAATCTGGAGGAGTCATAATGGTCTCGCTTAAAACCCAGATAACTTTGACAGAGCTTCTTGAAAGTTCATAGGCTTTCAAAGAGGTTCCTTTGATGCACAATAAAAATTAAATGCACAGTTGAATTAGAAATTGAAAATTTCATTCAAAAGATAAAATTTACAAGAACTTCGAAAGAAATAAAACTTACAATCTTTGACTTACAATCTTTGAAACAAGCTTTGCAACAGAATTTGAGATGAGTTATGGATGTCGAATTATGATTGTAAAATATATTTTCATTAGTGTGAATAAATATGACAAAAAAAAATTAAGATTAAGAATTAAAACAAAATGTATGTAGAAATGAACATATATTTTGTCTGATACCAAAAAGTCCAAACACTACAAGAAGATAAATAAATAAAGTGAAGAAGTAGTGTCCTTTTTTTGCAACACTAAACACTAGATAGTGGTACTCAAATGACAAACATATCACAAAGTTAATGTACTTAAAAAATAAAAATAAAAAGGGAATGCAGTTGAAACAAAATAAAATAAGGCAAATACATGAAATTTCTTATAATAAGAAATTTAAGAATCAATATGCAAATCATAAATACTGATATGTTTGTGGCAAACAAACATAAATAATTCAAAATTTTCTCAAAAACAAAGAAGAGATTTGAAAGGAAAATTTCTAAGACAAAACAATTAGAATATGAAAGCACAAGCTACAAGTCAGAATACTTCCCTCCTTATTTTTCTTTCCAAATCAATCCTTATTGTGAAAGAGCACTTGACTTGAATTTTAATAATATAACAACCCTCTGTGAGCTAATTAACACTCAACACTAAATTTTTTATTTTTTATTTTTACAAAAAAAAAAAAAACATATATTTTTCTCAATACTTTTTTAAAACCACACATAACCTCAAAACAAAAGTTTAATATTTAAATTATTGTATAACATGTAACATTTTAAAAACTCAAAGAAGGCTAGACTCCAACATTTTTCACCCAAAAAATCTTGAATTGTATTATCAAGTTCATATTTCAAGTAGGGATGGTAATGGGATAGGTCACCCCCATCCCATTTATTTATATCTATTCTCATTCTCACAAAATAAAAATAAAATAAAATAAATAAAATAAAATAAAATAAATGGGACGAGGTGGGGCAAGGGAAGTATGAGAAATTCTCATACCCGACTCATTCTGTCCCATTTAAAAATTTTAAACAATTTTCAATTTTTTTATTTTCAAATTTTTATAAAAAAATGAATATAATTTATAAATAAAATGCATTATAAATATTTATAATTTATTTTTATGAGAACTAATATTTTATTTATGTTTAAAAAGTTAAAAAAATGAAAAATAATTAAAATAATTTTTTATTTAAAATTATATATAATTAGGGTGAGACAAAGTAAGACAAAGTCATTACCGGAACCCACCTTGAACCTATTTTGGGTTTTTAAAAACTTTGCAAACCTATCTCAAACCTATTTATTTTTATCCCAAACCCTTCTCAGAGTGGATACTTGGTTCGTTATCATCCTTATTTCTAAGCCTATTTTGTAGAACATAAACGTTCAAAGACTCCAAGCCAAGGAGTGTAGTTTGTGTAATTGATTAAGATCCCTTTGGTTAATAGTATATACATATACATTCCCAAATTCCAGACATATGTGAATAGAATATGAGAGATAGAATGTAAACATGTTAATATGGCAAAGCATAAAATAAAATTAGATCGAAGAAAAAAGAAACAAAAAAAAACCGTCATATTTTGAAAATCAAATGAAATTTAAAAAGACCTTCCATATTTTGATTTTTTTTTTTTCTCTTTTTGCTAATTTATTTTGGATAATGAATATAAAGTGGTCAAAATAGTCATCTATTTATTTGTTTCGTAGCCATCTAAGAAAGATTCAATTTTTTTACCTTTAATAAAATTAGAAAAAAGGCTATTAATATAAATAGTTTTCTTCATCTAATTACAACCTATCAAAAATGTGAAGTTTCATTTCTTTTATACATTATCCAATATAATTTTTATTTACTCAAAATGAGTGGATAACATGACTTTCTCATGTTATTTAAGTTTAGATAATCGATATTCTATGCTCATTAATCCATCTTTATCTTATTCTTGTTTTATCCCTAATATGCATATGATTATTTTTATCTGAAAGTAGAAATTTTGAACGTTACTTTTATTATTATTATTTTCTTAGAATTTATTTATTTACAGTAAAAAGTAGAGTAAATAAAAACCAGTAATGACATAAAAATGTCATTAGCTTTAGGCTACTAGTATTTATTTTATTCACATTTCACCAATTTTATATTTTATCATTTTTCTTTATATTTATTAATTTTATGATGTTATATTTGATTTATGTAAATAGTGAATAATCATTACATATTATTATAATGGTAATTATAAACAAAAGAATTTGGTCTTTGGTTAACACCTTTCTCTTTTTAATTGGGAGGAGCCTTGAAATGGGGCCACCCACATGACATTTGAAAAAAGTTGTTAGAAAACCCACACTTTAAAAGAAGTGGGTTGATAATGATTTTGATCGTTTGCTTTTGGAAAAGTTAAAAAGCTATTTGAAAAATTAAAAATCTATTTGTAAACCTATGCTTTGGGAAAAAAAGGTGAAACCCGACACTATAAAGAAGATAAGGTTTTTAAAAAACTATTTGACAACGAACTTTTTGAAATTGGACAATTATGGGTATTGGTGTTCACATTTGATGATTAGGCAAACACTCCTAAAGATGTATAATTGGTGTGAAGTTCTTGAAAATTTATGAACAAAAACATCTTTTATATACATTTACACGTTTTATTTATTTTTTATATTAAATTATTGGAAATATTGTTTACATGCGTCTATAAATATCAAATATAATTTTTATTTTTATTTTTATATTTTCATATATATACAAGGTACCTATACTAAATATATTTGATATTTATACTAATTGTAGAAGACATGTATGAGTTTGTCTATTATGAATATATTTACGCATTTTTTTACTATTTTTTAAACCATTAGAAACATCATTGACAAATATACATGAATGTCACATACAATTTTATTTTTTAAAATTATCACACATGTACAAGGTACTTGTATTAAATATATAAGACATCTGTATTAACTGCACAAAGTTTGTACAAATGTACTTACCGTAGATATATTTACGTGTTTTTATGAATGTTCGTAAAATTTGAAAATGTGTTATACATTTAGTATAACTATGTCGTATATCTATGAAAATGCCAAAAAAAAAAATTCTATTTGATATTTATGCATATGTATAAATAAATTTTCTAATAATTTGTTATGTACAACTATTATGAAAATTAGGACAAAGAATAATAATAGAAGAAAAGAATAAGAAAAATGAAATCAAAATACACAATGATTTACGTGGTTCGACCAATCATGCCTATATTTATGGATGAGAGGGAATTATTCTACTATACAATAAAGAATACTACAAAGGCTCCTTGTATCCATATCCTAATGAGCCCTCTTGCTCTATTAGGTGTATCTCATTCTTCCTCATATTTTTATGCATTTACACGTTTTATTTATTTTTTATATTAAATTATTGGAAATATTTTTTACATACATCTATAAATGTCAAATATAATTTTTATTTTTATTTTTTATATTTTCATATATATACAAGGTATCTATACTAAATATACACTTCATTTGTGTTAATTGTACAAGACATGTATAAGTTTGTCTATTATGAATATATTTACGGCTTTTTTACTATTTTTTATACTACTAGAAACATTGTTTACACATAAACATGAATGTCAAATATAATTTTTTTTATTAAATTATCACACATGTACAAGGTGCTTGTATTAAATGTATAAGGCATTGTACTAATTGTACAAGGTTTGTACAAACGTATTTCTTGTGAATATATTTACGTATTTTATGAATATTTGTAAAAATGTAAAAATGTGTTGTACATTTAGTATAACTATGTTGTATGTGTGAAAATTCCAAAAAAAAAATAAATAACATTTATGCATGTGCATAAATAAATTTTCTAATAATTTGGTATGTAAAACAAATAAAGAAAATGAAGAACAACATGTAATAAATTCATGATATACAAGTTTGCACATGCCTTACACAATTTATATGCATGCAAATATAAAGAAAATGAATTTGACATATTTATGTCGAACATTATTTTCTTGCAGTTTAATATGATGTATAAAAACAAAATCAAGAAAATATTTTAAGAAATTGAAAATAATATATCTTGTATCTTTCTTGTTAAGTTAATATGCAAATACCTTATATATCATCTCTAAAAGTGAAGCAATGGAATTGATATAATAATCACTAAAATCTCAAATAAATAATATAAGTAATTAACTAAAATTTGATTGTTATTATTTATAATTGGAAATATCCTAGTAAGTCATATTATCACTTATAATTTAAATAAAAGATATATTTTCTTAATTTAAACAATTATGTAATACTCGGTCTTATCAAGATTAAATAGTATATAATTTAATATAATTCTATAGTTTAATTGTAAATATGTTGTTACTTAATTAATTTTCAAATTTTCAAATTTTCGAAATTTTAAAATAAATAATAATAATAATAATAATAATAATAATAATAATAATAATAATAATAATAATAATAATGGAACCTAAATTAATGAAAAATAAACTAACATAATAGTTGTGGGCACCCCCATAAATGGGGATAATGGGCTTACCCAAAAAAACATCCATTGAGTCGAGCCGGTTTGGGCTAGGATTAAAGTCCAACTAGCCTAAGCGAATGATTTAAGGTTGCTAGGGCAAGCCTAAATGAACTAGGTGCACCTAGACGGACCAGGTGTGCCTAATGGGCCTAAATATATCTATGCAAACTATCATAAAAAAAAAAAAAATGTACCTGAATATCTAAAATGGCTCAAATAGGTAAGCTATGTGAGTAGCAATGGGCTAGTAGGATCTACTATGGAGTACTGAAAGAGTACTTAATCAAGGCATGTGCCAATGAGACAAAAATGGAGGGTCTACACTAACAAGGTGAAAGTTATTAGCCTATCAATGTTATAGATCCTCCCATTTTATAATCAAATAATATCCAATAACCTTATGTCAGACTCACCATAAGTCTTATCCAATATGTAACCGTACATACTAGTGCACTCACCATGGGAACCCCATCTCTATAGCTAAAACCAATCATCTCTCTAATTAAGAGGCAATGCACTACAACCTCAAATAGATTGTCTTCAAATGGATTGCTTAAGTTTATAAATTGGTTGTAAATAAATCATTTACTTGCAAAAAACCCATAACTTAGTTCTTCTATACAATTCCTAATGCACCTAAGTTGCGCATAATACAAGAGATACAAACTAAAATGCTCATAAGAATATAATTCATGGAATAATGATAGATTAAAGTGAAATTAGAACATTATTAAATAATAAATTCACATTTGTTATGTCATGTTATGCTTTTAAGGGCTTTATCTTGACAATTTCTTATTTTCCCTTAAAGCATTATGCTACTAAAGCAAACTAGGTACACATCCGACATCTATGCTATTCCTGTGACCATCAAAGACTCTCCCTATCAATGTCTTAGTGAAAGGATCTATAAGGTTCTTTGTAAAGGTATCTTCTCAACCACCACATTACTCTTCTATACTATCCTACTTATCAAGTGGTACTTCATATCAATGTGCTTACCTTTCGGGTGGTTTCTTAGTTATTTAGATTGTGTCACTGTCTCACTATTGTCATAAAACAGTGTCATGGCTTACACAACCAAGGGTACTACTAAGAATCCAAATTGCTCCATTCCTTAGCACTAGATCTAGTAAGGTGTATGCATATTACCTAAGGCTCTCTAGATCCTAATCTAAGCAGAAATATGACATTCAAAAACTAATTAGATATTTGATCTAAAGAGAACTGAAAACATACATGGATCTGAATGTTATTAGATGAATTCTAAATTGTAGAAGATGTTGATAAAGAATTTGAAACCATAGAAAACTTTGAGAAGCTTTTCTACTTAGTGTTTTTCCACTCGATCACACTCTACATAGTTCTAGGTACAAAAAAAGTGTGGACTTTTCTCTCTAAAGGTGGCTAAGGTTTCTTTCTAGAGACTCTCTTTGGAAACAAACATGCAAAAATCTAAAGTTATAATCCTTAAGGGGATATTTATAGGGCTCCTTATAGGCTTAAGTGATACAAACCTAAATTGAGCTTAGGTCATTTAATCCAATATATTTAGATCCTAATTAATTAATGATTTCTATTGAATTTCAATTAATTAATTAACTTGATTAAGAAAGACAATTCATAAGATCTAGTTCAACTTTGTGCTTCTATCAAAATGCCCTTATGAACACTTATAAATATGAAACTCAAATCTTTCAAAATAAACGTGCCATTATAAACTAAGAGTTCGAGTGAAGACCAATAAATACATATAGGATAGTAAAATGAACTAGAAATATGATATAAACAAATTTATTAGTGAAACTAAAACTGTTATACCATGTCATGCTTTACAAAGCTTTATCCTCTAACTTATAAATCCAATTCCAATGATTTTCGTTTCAAATAATTGTTTTTGAAAAAAATTATCAAATAAGGCTGAAATTTCTCTCTTAGTAAATTTCTTTTTTCACCTAAAGTTGATTGTTGATTTCAAATATTTATGCTTATATTGAATTTTTTTATAAATAGAAGGTTGTGATTTCATTAGAGATAAGTGCAACTTAAAATTCTTATGTTTATATATAAAAATTTAAAGCAAATTCATTTCAAAATTGGAACCTAGTAGCCAATTTGTAAAGTAGATTCTTCCTAAAATTTTGTTTAAACTTAATGAATCCTTTGAAAAAGATTTTTATACACCATTTGTTGGAAGCTAAAGTCCTTCATGTTGTAAAACAAGGATAAATGCAACTCAAAGTAGAGATAAGATATATATTCTTTAACAATATATATAATAGGAGGAAGGAATCAGAGAAGAGAGTTGAGAGAATCAAAGACAGAGAGAATGAGAGAAATGGAGAAATTTCTTTCTTGCTTGGAGGTACATATTACAAGGGATGGGAAGCCCTTTTATAGGCTTTCCAAATGGCTTCCATTAATATTCCCATTAATGAATATTAATGGAACTCATAAATAATATTTAATGGTTTCCATTAAGGAGAAGTCATAAATAATATTTAATTAATATTTATTATAATTAATGTGGTGACATTCATTACTTCAATTATAACACTTCCCCTTGGATGTCCACCACATTAGAAGAATATGTCTCATTAAAACCTTGCTAGTAAAAAACTTGATGGGAAAAACCTAGCGAAGGAAAAAGAGTACAATATTCTTATAATTATTTGAGTTGCTCTTGGTATGTTAGGATTGCCTCGTTAAAAACCTTGCCAGTAAAACCTAGTGGGATAAAACCTGGATGAAGGGAAAAAGAGTACAATACACTAACACCCTTTTACAAGCATACTCTCTCTCATGTTGATATCTTTGAGTTGATGCATTCCAATATTCTGTATTAACTTCTTGAATGTTGAGGTTGGCAGTGACTTTGTGAATAAATATGTTAGATTATCACTTAAGCGTATTTGTTGCACATCAATTTCACCACTCTTCTAAAGTTCATGTGTATAAAAGAATTTTGGTGAAATGTGTTTAGTTTTATCTCCTTGAATATAACCCCCTGTTATCTGTGTAATGCATGCAACATTATCTTCAAATAATATTTTCGGGTCACCTTTGATAGAGGAAAGTCCACGTGATTCCTAAATATGCTAGATCATATATTTTAGTCATATACATTCACGACTTGCTTCATGAATTGCTAATATTTATGAATGATTTGATGATGTGACCACCATTGTTTGTTTGATAGATCTCCATGAAATAGTACTACCATTGCAATTAAACATATACCCTATTTGTGACCTACCTTTATGTGGATCTAAAATATATCCTACATCTGCATATCCAAACAATTGTTGCTTTGATTCCCTTGAGTAAAATAGAGCAATATCAGTAGTTCCACAAAAATAACGCAATATATGTTTGATACCATTTTAATGTCTTCAAGTTGGAGTGGAACCGTATCTTGCTAATAAATTGACAGAAAAAGCAATGTTTAGACATGTATAATTGGCAAGATATATAAGTGCACCAATAGCACTAAGATATGGTACTTCAAGACTAAGTAATTCTTCATTTTTTTTTTCACAATGACAAAATAGGTCATTTTTCACTTCAAGTAATCAGACAACCATTAGATAACTTAAAGGATATGCTTTATCCATATAAAAATGCTTCAAAACTTTCTTAATGTATGTTGATGATGTATTAAAACTCCATTTGGAAAATGCTTGATCTGTAGGTCAAGACAAAATTTTGTTTTTCCAAGATCTTTCATCTCAAATTCCTTTTTCAAGTAATTTGATGTTTTTATGAGCTCTTGAAGAGTTCTAACAAGATTTAAGTCATCAACATACACTGCAATAATTGGAAATTTGGTTTCTGATTTCTTAATGAAAATGCATGGGCATATAGGGTTATTCACATACCCTTTTTTTAGCAAGTATTCGCTAAGGTGATTGTACCACATGCGTCCATATTGCTTTAATCCATACAAAGATCATTGTAACTTGATTGAGTATATGCTACGAGGCTTCGTACTATTTGCTTCAAGCAATTTAAATCTTTCAGGGATTTTCAAGTATATATCATTATCCATGGATCTGTATAAATATGTTGTAATAACATCCATGAGATGCATACCCAGTCCTTTTAAAACTACCAAACTAATTAAGAAACAAAATGTGATCGCGTCCATGATGGAAGAGTATGTTTCCTCGTAGTCAATACCAGGTCTCTGTGAGAAACCTTATGCTACTAATCGCGCTTTATATCTTATGATCTCATTATTCTCATTACACTTTCGTACAAATACTCATTTGTACCCAATAGGCTTTACATCTTTAGGTGTTTGGACTACAGGTCCAAAAACTTCTCATTTTGTTAATAAGTTCAACTCTGCCTACATAGCTTCTTTCCATTTTGGCTAATCATTTCTATGTCAACATTCTTCCACATTTTATGGTTTGAGATCTTCATCATTTCTTATGATATCGAAGGCCACTTGGAAAGTGAAAATATTGTTAATAACAATATTTTTTTTATCCCATTTTTCTTCATTGTGTACATAACTTACTGAGATCACACAATTTTCAGATACCTTTGCCTCTTCAAGGGTTTCTCATTCAATATGGGTCTCTTTAGGGGCATCTTGTTCAATATGTGCCTATTCAGGGGGCTTTTTGCATTATTTATGCCTCTTCTTGGACTATAGATTTATCAATTTTAAATTGATTAGTCATTTTGATGGCCTCTTCTAAAGAGCTAAGTTTTTTTTTGTGTTCTCCTCTTTCGGGGAGTTACATCATTTGAGTCGATAAGTCTACCACACTTCAGCCGTACCTTAGATTCATTTGTTAACTATCTTATAGGGACATCAATTCGTGCGGAAGTATTCGCAACTGGGATATCTGACTTTGTCACTTTCTTTGTATCAAGGAATGCATCTGTTAGTTGATTTGTAAGATTTTGCAAATGAATGATAATTTGAACTTCTAGTTCACATTGATTTATACGATGATCAAGATAGGACATAGTAGATGCGTTCCAAATAATTTCTCGTCGTTCTTCAAGAATTGGCTTTTCTCCCCTTAATGATGGGAAAACACTCTCATTAAAATAACAACCCGCAAAGCAGGTTGTAAAATCTTCGTCTGTCAAAGATTCCACATATGTTATGATAGATGGAGAATCAAAACCTACATAAATCCCAAGTCTTCGTTGGGAACCCATTTTTGTGCGTTGTGTAGGTGCAATTGGTACATATACTGCACAACCAAAGATTCATAAGTGAGAGATATTTGGTTGTTTTTCAAGCACAAGTTATGAAGAGGAGTATTCATGCTAAGTTGTAAGTCAAATACGAACTAAAGTTGCAGCATGCATAATAGCATGTCCCCAAGTGGAAGTAGGTAATTTGGTTTTCATTAATAATGGTCGAGCCATTAATTGAAGACGTTTGATGAAGGATTCTGCTAAACCATTTTGGGGATGAGTATGAGCAATAGGATGCTTAATATTTATTCCTACTGACATGCAATAGTCAATGAATGTTTGAGAAGTAAATTCGCCAGCATTATCAAGACGTATTGTCTTAATTAGATAATTTGAAAATCGTGCTCGTAATCTGATTATTTGTATAAGGAGTCTAGCAAAGGCAACATTACGTGTAGAAATGAGACAAATATGTGACCACCTAATAGAAGCATGTATTAAGATCATAAAATAATAGAATGGTCCACATGGTGGATTTATAGGCCCACATATGTCCCCATGTATTCTTTCTAAAAAGACTGGTGACTCACATATGACTTTAGTAAAAGATGGTCTAACTATCAATTTACCTTGTGAACAATCAGCACATGAGTATTCATTGGGCAAAAGAATCTTCTAGTTTTTTAATGGATGCCCATGTGAGTGTTCAATCATTTGATGCATCATTGAAGACCCTGGGTGACATAGCCTATCATGCCAAATGACAAAAACTTTTAGGTCATTAAACTTTTGATTAATGACAACATATGATTGAATAAGCTTTATAATTGTACGATACAACCCAGAGGAGAAAGCCGAGAGTTTTTCCATTATAAGCTTCTGGTCAAATATAATGGAAGTAATGTAAAGATATTCTACATTATCTTCATTCATAGTTTCAATATGATATCCATTTCTACAGACATCTTTAAAATTGAGCAAATTTCTTCTGGATTTGTTAGAATATAAAGCGTCATTTATATGGAATCTAGTTTTCCATTTGGTAGCGTTATGCTTACTCTTCTCTAGCCTTCAACTAAGTTTGTAGTACCAGATATGGTACTTACATTAGCTTTTATTAATGTCAATTCGAGGAAATATCTTTTATCTCGAAGAATTGTGTGTGTGGTTGCACAATCTACGAGACATACATCATCCTGATTCACCTTGAGACCAAACAACACATGGATTTTAGATATAACTAATATTAAAAAAAAAGCATAATGTAAATTAAAAAAGAAAATCATATATAAATATAAGGCATAATAATATATTATTTGATATATAAAGTAACATCAATCAATGTTAATATTCTCATCATTTATTAAATGATTTGTTTCTTCACTAGGACCTCCAAAGAAATCAATGTCATAGTAGGTTAGGTCCAATCCATTACCATCGGTAAAGTTCATCTCTATCTCTTTTGTTTTTGCTTTTATTGATGCTTGGTAAAGGTCGACTAAATGTTTGGGTGTACGACAGGTACGCGACCAATGCCCCTTCATACCACATCTATAACAATTATTTTCATGGTTCTTAGGAGGTTTATCTTGTAAACACTTCCCATTTTCTTGTTTTGTCTCAGTATTATTCCACTTTTGGTCGTGTAATGAGACTTTCCTTTTATGAGAATTTGATGAATTATTACCATAAGAACCATGGTATCGGGGATTTCTTCCACAACCACAACCATGTCCATGTCCTCGTCCTCGTCCTTGTCCACGTCCACGAGTTTGAGACAATATTGCATTCACTTCAGGGAATGGTTTAGATCCAATTGGACAAGACTAGTGATTTCTCATCAAAAGCTCATCATTTTGTTCAATAACAAGAAGACATGATATTAATTCAAAATATTTTGTAAATCTATTCTCTTGATATTGCTGCTGCAGTAGCACATTCGAGGCATGAAACATAGTAAAAAAATTTTCTAACATGTCTTATTTTGTGATTTTTTTTTCTCCACACAACTTTAATTGAGAGTTGATTTTGAAAAGTGTGGAGCTATATTCACTAACAATTTTAAAATCCTGCAGCCTCAGGTGCATCCAATCATATCAAGCTTTTAGGAGAATCATAGTTTTTTGGTGGTCATATCTTTCCTTCAAATTACTCCATAGAGTAAAAGGGTCTTTTACTATAAGATACTCATTTTTTAAACCTTCATGGAGGTGATGGCGAAGGAAAATTAACGCTTTTACGCAATCCTATAGGGATGATTGATTTCCTTCTTTGATCGTAGCTCCGAGATTCATTATATTAAGATGTATTTCAGCATAAAGGATCCAAGATAGATAGTTTTTTCCCGAAATGTCAAGTACCAGAAATTCGAGTTTTGTGATATTCAACATTATCAAATAACTTCGTATATATAACAAAACAATATTATTAGAATCAGTTATAATAAATTAATAGCATTGGTATAACTTTTGATTATAAACAAAATCAAATAATTTGCTTATAACTTTTAACAATATATAACAAAACAAAATCTAACAACAATATAAATATGTAAAATTTTATTCTATATAAACAACTTCAAGTTTAAAATACGAGAAATACCTTTAGATTAATTCGTACTGATAACGTGTTGTAAAACGAGGATAAATGCAATTCAAAGTAGAGATAAGATATATATTCTTTAACAATATATATAATTGGAGGAAGGAATCAGATAAGAGAGTTGAAAGAATGAAAGATAGAGAGAATGAGAGAAATTGAGAAATTTCTTTTTTGCTTGGAAGTACATATTACAGGGAATGAGAAACCTTTTTATATGCTTTCCAAATGGTTTCCATTAATATTCCCATTAATGAATATAAATGGAATCAAAAATAATATTTAATGATTTCCGTTAATGAATATAAATGGAATCATAAATAATATTTAATTAATATTTATTAAAATTAATGTGGTGACATTCATTACTTCAGTTATAATTTTTTTTTTCGAGTTATTTTCAGTTGCCACGTGGGCAATCTAGATTCTACCCTCAAAAAATAATTTTCATTCTTGACTTACGTGGCAAGAAATTCTATTGCGATAGGAGGATTTACAATTGGCCAATAACACACTACCATGTAAAATTGTCACGTGACTGCACCAAAGATGTCACGTGCAATTCACTTGATATTCCCAATCACAGGCGTGGCCTTCTCCTTACCCACCCATCCATCTTTCATTTCGCAACACAGTTCAGCTTCGAGCCTCTGCCAACATCCCTCACCAAAACGACGTCGTTAATGGAGACGATCGTCTCAAATTCGATGCCTATCTCTGTCCCATCCCTCCCTCCGGTTCGTGCAGTTCCCTCCCCAAGAAAACTAGAGTTCAGCTCCTTCACGCCTAAAACGACGTTGTTCGGGTCGCGGAGTCAGAGGAAGCTAGGGTTCCGATGCTCTCCGGTGCGCAGAGCTGCGGTGACGTGCGGCGGCGTCGCGGAGATCAAAGAGAGCCAGTTCTCCGACGTCGTTTTGAAGGCTGATGGGCCAGTTCTCGTAGAGTTCGTCGCCACTTGGTGCGGTCCCTGCCGGTTGATCTCTCTGGCTATGGAAGCGATTGCTTAGGTTTTGATTTATTCTCTTTATCCATTTGAAGTGCATTGGTTTTATTGTTTCGCGTTGTGTTTGGCTGCCGGGAAAACGAGCGAAAAGCTTAGAAAAAAACAGAAAAGAATGGAATTGTTGTATGTTGAAGAGCCTGCTCGGAAGCAGAAATGATATCGGCTTCTACTTTTTTAAAACAGAACGTGATTTTATAACAGTGAGTCGTTTTAGGAGATGTTAGAATTTCTTTCAATTTGTACTAGTGCGTCGCTTTTGTAGCTTTGTGCTGTTTGTTTGGTTGCCCAGAGACGGAAAAAAAAGAAAAAAAAAAAAAAGAGAGATAAGAACGAAAATTTGAATATTGAGGGCCTGTTTGGCCTAGAAATGAGGAATACTTTTAGTTTTTTGAAACAGAAAAATGGAAATGAGGCGTAAAACATGTTTTCTGGTAACATGTTATGAAGAGCTGTTAAAGAAAACATTGTAAAAATAAGTCATTTAGAAATCAATAAAAATTTGTTTTCAGCATTTTATAAAACGCAAGCACTATAATCATTGAAAATGATCCAAAAAAAGAAGTGTTTGCTGTTTTCATTTTGGTAACAAACAGTCTGAACCTTTCATTATTTAGGACCTAGGCAAACAAACAGAGCTTTCTACTGAGATTAGCACCACTGCCAATGTTGACTGGCAAAACATTATAAAATAAGATTGAGGGCTTTGTTTTCTTTTTATCCAGTTTCTGAGCAGGCAAACAGGGATACTAAAAAGCATAGTGACATACTGACGTATTTGGGAATTTTGAACTAGCTAATTGGGCGTCAGTAAATATTTATCAGAATGATGAGGGAAAATTTTGGGAATGAATTCATGAGTAACTGTAAAACTAATATATTTTTAAAAAAATTCCTTTGAAACGAGTGTTTTAATTATTTGGAATCCTGTAAAATAATTTTGGATTGTTCATAATATATGGGGTGTTTGTTAAAGGTTTGAATATTACGTGAAACCATAGGATAAATATAATTTTGATTTGTCTGTTGAAAAATTGAGAAAAAATTTGGAAAATTTAAAAATGATTTGAGAAATGTAAAGTTATATATACTTAAAAGCTATACTGAAATTGTACTAAGAGTATGTGTCTGTCATTTTCCTGTCTTTAGAAGAAACATAACTGTGCAATTAATTTCGAAAGCACTCTCCCACTTCTATTAGATCCTCAATTTTTGTTAAAATGGTAAAAACAAGAACCCTCTTAGGGAATATGAGGTTCAGTTTTAGGTCTTTCCAGAAATAATGAGTTTTAGGTTTCTGAAACTGGGGAAAAAGGAATAAGAAGCACTTTGAAACCAGAAAGAATAGGGCCTGTTTGGCAACATTTTTAAAACAAACTTTTGAAAATGATTTTTTAAAATAGTTCTCAATTATTTTCTGGAATGAAATTTGTTTTTGAACTCAAAATATGTAAAACAATTTTATTGGCTAATTCTCTGTGAAATAACTTTTTGCTTGTAAATTAGGCAAAAATTATATATATATATATATATATATATATATATATATATATATATTATTGTCTAATCTCCATATTTCTAACAGTTTCTCAAAAAATTTACTAAAAGCACCTCAAATCTGCTAAAAACACCTCAAGTTCTTTAGCTTAGTGATTTTTATAGCCTATTTATTTAATGATCCATAGAGAAACTGAAGCAGGGATTGGGTGAATATTCATTGCAAATCCATTAATAGTAATGATTATTTTGCTAAAGCAGAGCGTGATATCAGGTGTCCACTTATTTGTATGCTCACTAGGCTTATCTGAGTTGTTGCTCTGTAATTTATGTTTACTATCTTTATTTAGTGCATTATTCTCAAGATGTCATGGAGTTGAAAGGTACCTATGGTAGTGTCAATAGGCCTGGAGTGGGAGTAATTTTGTAGTATTCATAGACTTGATACTATTTTTTTTAGTCATTTTTTTCTTTTACTGTTTTTTCCTTTTCTTTTTCTTTTTCAAAATAAGAGCAGATGTATAGGATGCAGATAAAGAAACGATCCCAAATAAACATAGAAAGTAGTACAAGTATTAGGTCTCATTTGGGTATCCTTCGAATTTTTAGAAATAGAAGCTAGTAATGATTTTTGTATAGAAAGTAGAAACTCTTATAAAAAAAATTATAGACTTATTTTGTCTTTAAAAATTTATTTTAAACAATTTTAAAATTTAAAGTAATAAAACCTTTGATTCAGTATAGAAAGTAAAATGCAAGGAGAGTATAATTGAAAGGACCTTAGGAATCACTCCTAGAAACCTTTAGGCTTCACACTCAAGTACTCTTTGTATCACACAAAGAAAATAATGGTTGTTGGAAATTCATTCATTCATTGATTCCTCTCAAAAGACTAATCAACTACTATATAAGACTTTCATAGGGACTTGTAACTCTTTGGAACTAAACACATAGTAATAATGCAACTTGAAAATAACAAACTTGGACTGACTACTGACCACATTAAAGACTATTGGAAAATGACAATAATAATGACTGAAAATGGTAACTTATAACCATTGACTAGACCCATAACTTGATTTCTAGAAATTACTTTCTAGGCTGAACTCATATTGACTTATATAAGATCCCGACAAAGCCCATTATCATCTAGAGAGTGCCAAATTAAAGTTTGGGCCTTGGAGCTCACTCCTTTGCGCCTTTGATAAACTTTTAAAGGTGGCTGCCACTTGTCTCCATCAACCTTTTTGATATCTTAATTTTTTTTAAACAACTTTTAAAAACCATTATCTATTTATCTATTTATCTATTTAATGTAAGTCTCTAAGAGTTTTATACTTTTTATATTACTTATTTTATTGTTTTTAAAAATAGAAAACATAAAGTATGTCCAAATGTACACTTAGCTAGTGAAACTAGTCTTGATAACATATAGGTTCAATCTCAACTTCGAATGTGATAACAAACATCCTTATCAGCACCCTACTGCTTTTGGCTCCCCATTCTTAATTTCTCTTCTTTCTTTATATGCTGTTGTCTTTTCAGTCTTATCATTTGTGAAACTGTCATTCTAAAAATACCCTACTTTCCTCCTGATCTTTCTCTCCTTCTTAGACCTATCAGTTGTTGGTTCCTTCTTCAGTGCTACCTCCCCGGGCAGCTGCTCCAGCTTTTCCTCCTCTTGAACACCCTGCAAAAGGGTGCCTAGATGGGTTCCGGGTAGACTTCTCCGATGGTTAAGTTAGTTGAAGCCTTTTTTGCCTTAGGAAGGAAGAAATCCAGAAAAAACCACTTACCTCAGATTCTTGTCATTTCATTGTCTTATATCATGAATCTTGTATTCATGACTAAGGTTCTTTTTAAATTTTGTTTTTAATGGTGCAGTAGCGTCTCATTGATGGTGTGTGACAATAGAGTTGAGCGTAATAGATGTGTATTTATGGAGTGACCCTGCTCAGTTAGGTTTTGTGTGTATGGGGTTCAGCGCCCATTTAGGGGAGGAGTCTGGGTCCCCACAATGCCCCCCTTTTCCTGATTAGGCTTGATGGAGCCAAGAGAGCTAGGTAGGAAAAGAAGCATTTTGTGTGGTTCTACTGTGCAGCAAGAAAAGGCTTTAGGCTTTAGGCTATGTTCTGGTTTTAACACAAGGTCAGATTATATTGGAAGAGCTGTTGGCCCTGTTTAATTAAGAGCAGTTATGATTTTAAGCTCATCTTAGCTCATCTTACACCTAGTTAGGATAGATACTACCCACAAAGTGAATCAAGCCATACATACCCATGTATCTTCAACTCTGACTATATTTTAAAAGCATAAACAATTTAGGCTAAGATCAAGTTTATGCCTAAACATCATTGGGAAGTAGACCAGACTTTGTCAATGATGAAGAAATTGGTGATGCTAACGGAATTTGCTGAAGGTAATGGAGAAATTGGAGAGTTTGATAAAAGCTGCTAAAGGAAGTAACTTCGCATTGATAATCTCCTCAAAGCTATATGCAGAAACTAGGTGGAGGGACAGTGTGGCAAGGTCCAGACACTTTGCAAGGAAAGGAGAAGGTTTACAATAAGGGTTACATGACTTTGATAAGCCTATTGTTTTCTTTTAATCCTGTGGTATGGGCAGTTCGCACTAGGAGGGATTCAACTAAATTGCCTTGAAAATATACATCGTAGGAGACTTTCCTCCTAATCTAAGTCATCAATGGTCTGAGTGGAAGCTGTTGTTTATGATTTGGTAAGGAGTTTTAGTTGTCTGTCTCAGGGGGTGTGCCCTGTGTCCACCAATAATTGGGGTTTTAGGGTTTAATATATTTAGGGCAAGGCACCAGCAATGGATTAAATCTGGCAGAGTCCCTTATTTTTTATTTTTTTTTGTTTTTTTTTTTTGCAAGAGTGGATATTCCTATGGCTTGGAAGCATGCCTTCTACCCATTGGAATCCAACTTTTGTTAAACCTTGGGTTCGCTCTACTTAATAGTCAATTCCCCCATTCTTTGCATGGACACTATGGCCTTGTGTGGGCATTGTGGCCTTGAGTGGGCACTATGACCTTGAGTGGGCATCGCAGCCTTGAATGGATACTGGGGCCTTGTGTGAGCACTGTGGGCTTGAGAGGGCGTTGTGGCCTTGAGAGGGTGTTGTGGCCGTGAGATGGCATTGTGGCCTTGAATGGGCACAATGGCCTTGAGTGGGCATTGCAGCCTTGAATGGACACTGGGACACTGAGACACTGGGTTGAGAGGGCGTTGTGGCCTTGAATGGGCACTATGGCCTTGAGTGGGCATTGCAGCCTTGAATGGACACTGGGACACTGGGACACTGGGACACTGGGACACTGGGTTGCTTTACACAACCCAGCACAAAGCCAAGGATAATCCACCAAAACTCTCTCCTTAAACCAATCATTTGAATGCCATGAAAGCAGAAGCTCCTTCACAAATCTAGGAAGCAATTGGACTAAGCTCAACCTCTACATCAATTATTCTAAAGTGCAACTTTGAACAGGCAATGGATAACAAGAAAAACAATGAACAACACCATACATGGTGAAGTCTCCTGTCATAACACTGTTATGCTTCTATTTTGAAGTTATTTAAACTTAAAACATTGAGAGAAAATTTCCAAGCATAAAATATTTCCTTCTGGGACATTCACAAAGTTCCAGATAGATAGTGTTCATGTGTCCCGTGCTTTTTGATTAATGAGATGAAAAAATTGAAGGATATTGTTGAAGTTTCATGATATATACTGTACCTTCTGAACTCGTTGTTTATTTATAGGACTAAAAACTTTAACACTCATTATGGAAACTTGTTGAATGCATCTCATGTTTTGTGGCTTATTTCTAGCAAGCTGGCTGGAAGTTTGTTGCTTGTTGGGTTGAAGAACCAGTCATGGTTCATAGCCACATGGTATTGATTTATTAAGCATTTATTGATACCTCCCTTCTCCACATGTTTTCCTTCAGAGAGGGGAATGACACCTAAGATCTAACCAGCTACTTTTGGGTTCCTTTTTAGTTGAGACAATACAGACAATATTGAAACTCTGTGGTTGAAACTAAACTTTTAGGATCTTGCCTTTTTGAATTTCGTCTGAACTGTGCGAGGATAAAGAATTTATATGCCTAGTTTTTTTGGAACTATAACATTTAACATTTGTTAACATTTGTTTGACTGCCATGTTAACATTTGTTTAGTGTGAAAAGTTACTGCAAAATGGAACTCAGATTTCTCCAGAAATATGTTGATAATATACATATTTTAAATCCACATATTGATTTGATTGTTAAAATGAATGGGAACATGGGTTGCTTTTTAAGCAGCATTCAGGAATTACTGTCGACTAATGGGAAATGCTAATCCCTTCTGTTGAGTTATTCAGTAATGAACCAACAATGTATATTGAGCGTGTTGACACTCTTCCTCATCAGCAGCTTTTTTTGCATGGGTGCTCATTAAATGTGGGAAAATAAAGAAAACATTAAAATTTGAACTCATGACTTCCTGAAAACTAAGACTCTGACACCATGTTAAGCAACTATTTTGACCCATCAAACTGTTAAGTTATGAGCCAAAACATATTTCCAGTCAACTTAGCTAAAAACCCTAGCAACTTTCCTTCTAGTCGCCATCCAAACAAAATTAAGAGAGGACAGACTTTTCATCAACTGCTCAAAAAGAATAGATTTGTTCCTTTACCCTAAAAACGGTGGGAATGCAAACACCATATGGGGGTTCGGAAGTAAGTTAGTTGTACCTATATTTTTTGACTTTTGTAAATGACACCATGCATGCAAACTTGAAACATCTATATAAATGCCATTTGTTGGTCATCTTCTCTCTTTCCCTAGTTTTCATCTTCACTTGGTTAAAACTTGAATGTTAGGATCCTAAACTAAATTTGTAATGAGTTTTCAACCAAGCTGCCCAGATTATCCAAGAGATCCAACCCATTGCTTGAGCAGTATAGACATCACGCTTGGGCATTTTTATCTAAGTTTTGTTTGGATCCTAAACTAAATTTTGTAATGAGTCTTCACTTGGGCATTTTTATCTTGCTCATGGTACACCATATTTTTCTTTTGTTGCGTTTGTGAATAAGCTCTCTGGATTTTCATTTTTGACAGGTTACTTATACTGATGAAGCTGACATTAACAGTAGCTTTCTCTAATACTATCATCTTATATTTTCTATCTTTTTCTGAAACAAAGTTCTTTCGAAAATATCCAGGAATATGGGGACAGATTAACAGTTGTAAAGATCGATCATGATGCAAACCCGCGACTAATTGAAGAGTACAAAGTCTATGGATTGCCAACTCTGATACTCTTCAAGAATGGACAGGAAGTTCCAGAAAGCAGGAGGGAAGGTGCAATCACAAAAGGCAAGCTCAAAGAGTACGTGGATGCTCTTTTGGAGTCGATATCAGTGGCATAGTCCTCTTTTGGATTGCAGAAAATTTGCTGGGTAATTATCTCCTTCTTCTGTATACTAATTCTTATCCCATTTCATTTGTATAGTATATATTGCTGTAAACAACGAAAAGAATTGATCCTGAGATTAGATTAGAGGTGTAGGTCAAATGTACTTTTTCTGGTATGTACTCCCTGAATATTCATGGAAAACTGATGTTAGTGTTCTTTGCTAATAAATGACGTCACCCATATTCCTCTATGGCAAAACTTGAATTGAGTGAGATACTAATAGTACAGAGACTGAGAATGAAGGCGAATAATTGAAAAAGAGAAATAGAAAAACAATAATCAAAACACAGTTTTTGAAAATAATTATTTGATACGGTCCTCAATTATTTTTCGGAAATAAAATTCCGTTTAAGGACTTAAATATGAAAAATAACTTTTTTGATTTATTCATAAAGAAGGTGTTCCACACTTATATATAATACAAAAGTTTTTAAATATTTCATTTTTATATTATTGCTTAAGCATTTTATAAAAAAATAATAATTGAAAAACAGATCAAATTTGTTTTAAAAAATAATTAAAAATTGCTTTTATCAAAAGTTAAGAGGCCTAAGGCAACTTGGTTCTAAGAGCATGTAGTCAAAATTTTCTTTTTCTTTTCTTTTTATCTTTTCCATTGTATGGATTGAATTCTCAAATTAAGGTTCAAAGTATTTATACTTTCAAAAGTATAATAGAGTTTTCTTAATTCATTATCAATAATAATATTCATATAAATATAAAAATAGAAATATTAAAAGAAATAGTATAAAAATAAAATATTTTCTAATTATTAGCCTCCTAAAAGAGTTAGATGACTACCATTTTTCTTGCAACATGTAGCTTGGGTTTAAAAATTATATGAAACATCTAAACCATAAACTTGTAAATTTGTTGATTGTTTGAAAAAAAAAAGCATGTTGGATAATAATTTTTATTAAGTGATATAAAGTTGTATTGATCGTGTAATTTCATAATTTTATCGTGTATTTAAAAAAATTAAGAATGAAAAAAAAGCATGGTGGATATGTGTCCAACCCGTCTAACCCTTTTTATATAAAAGGATAATTGTCTTATGTTTTTGCACATATATTTCATCAAATGTCTCGCTTTTACATTGAAGTGGGTGGAGTGACGCAAAATTGCAGAGTTCCATGAGCAGAACTCCAAACCCACTCACAAATCCTCTCCCTCTTCAATCCCTGCAAAACCCTGAGACATCTCAAACAACTCCATGCCCAGATCGTCACCCACCATAACTCCCCTTTTCCACTCTCCGCCTTGGCCTCTCTCTCTCTGCCCTTTCCCCATTTCCAACGTTCCTGGCCTATGCCAAGACCATCTTCCACCATCTCCAAAACCCACCTCCCTCACTCTACAACTCCCTCATCAGAGCCCTCTCCTCAAGTAAAACCCCACTTGAAGCACTCCCATTGTACCACACAATGCTCCAAAGCGGCTTAAAGCCTGATCACATGACGTACCCTTTTGTTATAAAAGCTTGTAATGAGTCATCCATGACTTGGTTTGGGTTATTGGTTCATACCCATGTTGTTAAAAGTGGTTTTGAGTGCGATTCTTATATTGTCAGCTCTTTGATTCATTTATAAGCAAATGGGAAAGATTTGGGTGCTGCTAAGCAGCTTTTTAATCTGTGTTCTGACAGAGATCTGGTTTCTTGGAATGCAATGATTGATGGGTATGTTAAGCGTGGTGAAATGGGGTATGTCCAGATAGTGTTTGATAGGATGGTATGTAGGGACGTGATTTCTTAGAATACTGTGATCAATGGCTATGCAATTGTTGGGAAGATTGACGAAGCTAAGAGACTGTTTGATGAAATGCCTGAGAGAAATCTGGTATCTTGGAATTCCATGTTGGCTGGGTTTGTCAAATGTGGGAATGTGGAGGACGCTTTTGGGCTGTTCAGTGAGATGCCCTGTAGGGATGTAGTGTCATGGAACTCCATGTGGGATCCATGGCAACTTTGAGCTGGGTGAGATGGTGGGAAAACGCCTCATCAACCTTCAGGCATGCCACAGTGGCCGGTAAAACCCTTTCACCTATGCTGGAAAAGCCTAAATTCACATGACTAACCTGTTTTCCAATTTTTCCTCAACAGCTACATCCTCCTCTCAAACATATATGCAGCAGCAAAAAAATGGGACGATGCAAGAAAAGTGAGGAACCTTATGAAGGTCAACGGCATCTCCAAGGTGCCAGGAGTGAGCGTGATTGAGTTGAAAGGCATGGTGCATCGGTTTGTGGCTGGTGACTGGTCACACCCGGAATCAAACAAGATATATGAGAAGTTGAATGAGATACACAAGGCTGAAGAGTGCAATTGGGTATTCAGCAGATACCGGGAATGTGTTGTTGGACATGGAAGAGGAAGATAAAGAGCATGCTCTAGCTGTTCATAGTGAGAAGCTGGCCATTGCTTATGGGCTACTACACTTGGATTCAAAAGAAGCCATTAGGATTCTGAAGAACCTTAGGGTTTGCAGAGATTGTCACCATGTCACCAAGCTGATTTCAAAGGTTTATGGTCGAGAAATTATTGTAAGGGATCGGAATCGGTTTCATCATTTTGAAGATGGTGAATGTTCCTGTCTTGATTTTTGGTAGAGTCAGTGTTAAATATTGAATATGGGTTTATTTATTATAATTTAATAATAAAAAGATAAAAATTGATAATATTTTTAATAATATGTTATGTAATAAAATTTAATCAACTTTTAAATTGGTTTTTAATAAAAGACGCAGTTTTTTTCTTCTTTTTTTTTGTTTTAAAAATAATTAAAAAAAATGTATATAAGATACCAAAATTCTTAAAGACATATAGAAAAGGTAATAATTTTAAAAGTGATGATATGAGTCACATTTCTAAATCTATAGATTAAAAAAAATGTGATGCCAATTTGTTTTTGAGAAAAAAAATTAGTTTTTTTTTTTAATTTTTTTTATTATCATTTACAATTGATTGGGACAAAAACTTTTACTATTAAAATAAACATTATTCATATTAAATTGAATAAGCATTAAAAAGTTGTGTTTTTGTTAACTTTGAATTTTATCTTTAAAAATAATTTATATGACTGTTTTTTTAAAGAAATAAAAAAATAAATTTAATTTTGTATATTTTTGTTATTTTTACTAAGGAGACGTCTTCAAACTAATGAATAAAAAGATTAGAATTTAAGATACTTAAAAAGTAATTCAATATGCTAAATACTTCTATATATTGAGCTCGTTGAAAATAATTGGAGAACTTTCAACTTTGTTGTTTGTTTGTTTGTTTGTTTGTTTTTTATTCTTTTATTTATTTTTTTAAATTTATGCTTTATTGGTCTTTATTAAAACCAAATTACAATGGTTTCAATTTTAATTTTTTTTTTTAATTTTAATGTAATTTAATTTGCAAAAAATTAATGTCATTTGTATACCTCAATTATACCTTAGTTCCTTTACTTTGTACCTAGGGTTCTATGACTATGCATCTTATCATTATTTTATACTTAGTTGTCATTATTTTTGTATTATGATCATTGGTTTTTTTATATCTTGATTTTATGTGCTTGTACCCTCATTCAATTATTCAGATGTTGATCAATGATTTTTGTCGTTTATTGTATTAAAACAAGATTTTTATCTAATTCACTATTCTAAGGTAGCTTTTACTTGATAAGAATGACTTTTAGTAAAAGCTATGGTAGTATAACAGTTTAAAATATCGTCCATTAGGATGAATTATTTTTGGTAATCAAGGCTTAATTAGGAAGAAAAAAATAAATGTGATCAAGTGAAATTGGAGTGACAATTCATAATAAAAATGAAAATAGTAGTGATTTCAAATTAGGAAGAACAATTCAATAACAAAGAATCAAATTTTCAAAGAAGATTAATATGAAAAAAATCTTAGAGTTAAGATTCTCTTGAAAACACTCTATGGTGAATAGTTGTTGAGATTTACTCTTGAAAATGTGAATCTCAATAATGAACTACACCTAGAGGGGGGTGAATAGGTGTTGTAGAACAATTTAAAAATTCTCCCAACAAAGATTACCTAACCTTAGACTATCTTAATGTTAAGAAATTTTTCTTCCAATAACTTTTCAACAAAGCAAAACATCCACAAACAATAATGTATGCATCAACACTCTCCCAACAATTTATAAATGCAAAACACATGCAAATGTTTCAACACTCCTAAAAAATAAATCAAAATATAGAGTGAGAGAAAGAGACAATGAACACCGGATTTTTAACATGGAAAACCTCCGAAGAGATCAAAAACCACGGGCCTATCACCAATTGAAAACTCCACTATGAAGAATAAAAACCGAGTACAAGGTTTTACCTAGCTCAAGCTAACCAATCCTTCCCGGAATACTTGACTAGTACCTTCATTTTCAGCTTCTCCTTTTGGAGCACACTTGGAGTCCACACCAAGCTCAATCTCGGCCTCTTCTTGAATCCACACAAGAAGAAAACTGGTTTTTGCACAAACCCAAATAGAATGAGAGATTGAGATATGAAGGAAGGAAGGAATCAACCCATTTGTTGCTCAAGAAAATCCATTAAAAACTAGTTTGGAAAACATTAAGAGAATTGGATTTTCTTTGCAATCAAAAACCCCAAATTGGGAAAACAAAATGAGAAGATGAAGAACACAAGGAGTGTGGCTGCTCTCTCCACGTTTCTGCAGTCACTCTACCCAGAAAATGAGAGAAGATTGGTTTTTAAAGCGTAAAAAGAAGCCCTTAATCTAATGGTTGAGATTTGATAAAAAAAAAATTAGTTGGATCGATCCACCCCTACACTTGGATCGATCCAGAAACAGGGAAATGACAGTCTTGTACCAAAAACCATTTCTCCTAACTTTCTAACACATTTAAAGCTTAAAAACCGAGTTGATTCACATCCAATGACCACACACTCGGCTACATACCTCGGCCTCTTAGCAAAGTCTTAGTCTTCAAAGTCAAGTAGTCCGAATAGGAATAGGAAAGCCAAGTTAAGGGACACTTAGGAATTTTGTCCGGAATTGCCAACCTAGCTAAACACTCACAACTCTTCATCAAGTTATATTGTAAATATAAATTTTCATCTAAACCGATTTTTTATTTAGTTTTAAATCAAAATCTTATTTATATTCAAATTAGGTGATTTAATTTAAAGGACCAATTCAAATTACATATTTAATTCATCTTAAATTGTCTTTTAATGATTTACACAATGCAACTATTCAATTTCATTAAATTTAACTTTAAGGATTTAATAAATTACCTAATTTTTATTGTAGTGGTCATTTAAGAGAATTTGAAAAGAAAAAAAAATCCCAAATTTCAATCAATTGAATAAAAAACTCTTACCAAATTAAGCTTCATTTCCCAAATTTCAACTATTCATAGTTCAAACAAATGGACACTCAACATCATCTCAATAGGCTTTTGGAACTTTTCAAATTAAAAAATATGAAATTTAGTACCAATAATGACATTTTCACACAATTTTCATTTGAACATGCGAAATTGAAGTTGGTTGGTCACAACATTTAAACCCCTCTTTGGACGAGTTTGCATGCTCCTGAGAAGTTTTGCACATTCATGCGAAAATGACTTTCGCAAATTCCTAACTCTTGCAGCCATCATGTTCTTCTAGTTCAGTTGGCATGTTTGTGCAAAATCATTCTTTAGCTTGTTGCAACTTCTCATCCTTTATCTCACATGCCAAATTTTGCATAATGTTGCAAAATTGTTATTTCTATTTTTTTTCACACTTTTCAATCTTCTTTCTTCCATGATCAATTAAATGCATTATTTACACCTTGAAATCACTATAAAACTTACAAAAGAAGGTTAGTTATCATTGCAAGAGCAATAATATGTCAATTGGATATTTTAAGCATAATACTACTTGGAAGATGTGAAATTTATGAGAATTATGATATCAAATATGCTCTTTTTGAGCAGTAATAAGATGTAACCATATATTTTTAGCAATTAGATAAAAGATTTAATGGTTTGAAATGATATTGTAGATTTTTTCATAAAATTAGTAATATAATAAAATTAGTATTTAATGATCCTAAGCATCCTATTTAATATTAATTAAATTATAAGAAAATTAAATAAAAATTTAAAGTTGAAAGAAGTAGAGCCTTAACTCTCTTGTTGTCGAAGGTGTTTAGTTTTTTGAGAATAAAGAGTTAGGGCTTGCATATAAATTATTTTTTAAAATAATAGTTTATTCTTTATAACAAAAAATTGCTTTTATAACTTAAAAAACATGTTTAACAAATTTTTAACAACAAATATTTTTTTATGAATTTGTTTTGAAAGTAAATTGTTTTTTATATTAAATTTGAGGTGTTTTCCATTGTTTTTTTTGTAGAACATTCTAAATAATAATTGAAAATATAAAGAATATTTTTAAAATGCAATAATAATAATAATAATAATAATAATAATAAATATAATTAAGGAGGGAATGATGAGTTTGAAGTAGATAATAATAATAATAATAATAATAATTAAGAAGGGGAAGATGGGTTTGAAGTAGAGAATAGGATTCCCTTCCTTCCCCCTCGACCTTGATTACTCATCCCTACCTAAGTAGGGATAGATCCTTGCGAAGATCCACCTTGATGGGTATTTTTGTTACCCCTATTAAAAGCATCTCCTTATATTTGGAAGCATATTTGAAAATCACATTAAAAATTCAAAAAATCACTTCTGAACAATTACTTCATAGATGACCAATTCTTCCAAAAATCCATTTTTTGTAATATTTAGTTTACATCAAAACACTAAGTGGTTATTCATAAAAATATTTCTAATGAGAGCAATACTATTAAAAGCGTTATATACTAAGAGCTCGCTTGAGAGTAATTTGGAGAGAAGTTAACTAAAAATGCTTCCTTACAAAAATTATTTGTTCAAAATTTTTTTTATTAAGATATTTTGGCTACTAGCAAGATCAAAACCAAATAAACCCTTAACCAATTGTAATGATCTGACCACCCACATCCCCTTGTATAGAAATTGGTTCTCACCGGATTATTTATATATGTATAGTTAGGATTCTCACATAAATGTGTGGGATAGAATTTAATACTATTTATAATGATCTATTCCATCTCATGTAGGGATAGTCTACTCTAGGTATAATATGCTCGTATGACTATAAAATATGACAACATAGTTTAGAGGACTGATATGGGATATCAAACCAATTTATATTTATACGAGGGGCTAATGAAACATATTAAATGATGGTTTTGAATACCCATATATTTGGATCCCATATAAGTGTTTGTGGTACAAGATATCACCATTGAAGTATTTGGTAAAATAACTAGAATGTATAAGAAATTACTTAGAAAATTTTATGAATTTCGATGGATATACATGATCCTCAACAAAACATTCATTATATAATATCATCTCACATAAGTAAGAATAATATTAATAAAGTAGAAGGTGCACAAATTCCTAAATTAACACACATTTTAGATCATAGTCAGTTGACTTGTAGCAACTTATAGTGTTCAATCTTTAAAACAAAACATACTAAAGATATCTAACTTATTTATTAAAAAAAAAAAAATCAAGACATCTAGAGATAAAAATCCTTCCAAAGTTGATTTAAATAAAGGAAACATCATTAGCAGACATTTCTCTACCACAAATGTTAATCTATGCATCTCCTCAAAATAAAAAAGTCCAACATACCTAAAAAAGGACATTAAGAACAAAGGCTCTTCAAAGATGTAATAATATACATGCACAAAAGAAAAAAAAAAGAAAAAAAAAAGCAATTGAAGGCAGTGTTTCACTCACATAGACTATGTAGAAAACAAACACCTCTTCCTTGTTTTGCTTATGGAAAATGAAATCAGTCTTCTTCAAAATCCTCATCGCTAAGATCTGAATTGATAGAATCCAATTTTTCAATATATTCCTCTTTATAACCCTGAGCATTTTGCAAACAAAGAGCCTCATATTAGGTAGGAAAGATGAAAATTACAATGATGAAGGTTAACATAATTAGGACGAGAATTAATTTGGATTGGAGGGTGAATCATAGAATGCTAGATCAAACTAATGCTTCATATTATCCTTGTGTTCTCTGAAAGTGATATTATTTATTTAATGCATATTCTTAGGTTACATTTAGGTAACAATATTGATAAAGATTATAAATTGCCTTAAGTATTAACTAGTTCTTCTATATAAAAATGAGCCCCTCTATGTAGAATCTTGGTGTAGAACTTCAAATAATTGTCTACCTTTAACTTTTAAAAAAAGGAAAAATATTGTCATGACTAGTAATATCCTATATTAGATAGAAAAAGTTTCTATAACTTTATGGTGGATTTCTCTTAACTAGATAGATGATTTTTAATGGTGTGAGAGCTCATTAAGACGAAAGTGGATAATATTTACATAACAAGAACAAATTGTCACAAAAGATATTAGAGTTAATCTCTAAGCTTAGGATGGGATGAGGTCATTACATGACCATTTGAATTATTTTTTTCTAAATGCTCTATGTTTTTGTTGACAAAATCAAAGATGATAAAAGACTACACAATTGAGAATTCTTACATTACCTTCTGCCCTTAAATGATGTTTGCACTATCAAAAAATAATTTTTTAGATTGAAATGGAAATAGGACAGATTTCCTTTTTTCTTTTTATTTTTGCTATTTGGGACTAGCTAAATTGATTACTAAACCCAACACAATATCCTCCACTCTTTAGGTTTTAGCAAGATTTTTTTTTTTTTTATCCAATTAGACTTCTTAATCTACAAACCAAAAGAAAATGAGAACATTGTCCATAATAGGTAAATATCCCCATTCAAAATCTCATAGTAGTTCAAATCTATATTAAATCTCAAAATTTTTTGAAAATTCAAGAATCATATATCTTCAAACATGTGATGATAACTTAGGCCTGTCCCTCAAACTCTAGCTTAGCAAATAAAAGTTAAAAAAGATTTTGTTGAATTTTCTAGCTTGCTAAAGTAGGGCTCAAACCCCAATTCTAGAACAATTCTAACTCGTAAGACATCTTTTTATCTAGAACAATTCTAACTTATCACATTTCTTGCTCAAATTATTCTAACTTGATTATTTAACCAAGTTAAATACAAGATTAGCTCTTATGTCTATTTTAAATTAGTTTTTTAATCACAATACTGGACTCCTTGCCCTCTACCTTTGGATTTGGTTAAACATACATACATAAACTTTTTGACAAGTACTTTATAGTTGTTGCACCAACTTGGGCCTTCAAAATTTTTTGCCAAAACACAATAACTTGAACCTTCCAATATTTCTTAAATAATCAATGTGTTGTTTAAAAAATAATAGTATATCCCATATAAGATGTAACAATTTTTAAAGAATTACCTTGAAAGGATAATAGTTTCTAAAAAATTGAGGTATTAAAAAATTTTTAGTTTCTCAAATTTTAAAATTTTAAAGAACATAAAGTAAGTTCATACTTTTTGTATAAGAGTTCCTATATTTTATATAGAATGTGCTATTATATTTTTCTTGAAAAACAAATAAATAAAGAAAGTGTATCTAAATGAAACCTTAAGTATCAAATTTTTTTATCTAACTATTCTAACTTGATATCCTAACCTCTAGCTTCAACTATAATGCTAGTTTCTCTTTGTAGTTTTGCACCTGAATTAACTAATGTGTGTGTGTGTGTGAGTCTATCTATGAATTTTTTGGCAGATGCTTTTTACTTCTCAAGTCACAAGAAAGCCTCATGACTTCTTAAACATGTTAAGAAATCAAAATATGAAAGAGTGATGATGTCACCAAGGCAATAAACAATATCAAGGCAGTTTGCTTATATTAAGAAATTAAACATGTTCTTTTATACTTGAATAAAATGAAAATTCTATAGGCTTGTTTTGTGTCTTTTCTTCATACAAAATAAATTAAGAATTTTTTTGGGAGTGATTTTGAAAGGTGTTAATAATACTTCATAATACTTGAAAACATTTCTTATAAAAATTAGGTGTTTGACAAAATTTTAAAAGTGGTAAAAAGTATGAAGTGATGATTCCTTGACAATAACTTCATAAAAAAAATCATTTTGCTGTTATATAAAACAATACTATGAAAACATTTTTTTTTAGTTTATATCCAAACACGAAGTGATTCTTTTTAAAAATGTTTATAAGGGAAATGTTATTAACAAAAATATTAAAGATAAAGACATTTTAAGTAGAATAACCCCAAATAACCTTTAAGACAAATAAGATTAAAGTAGTATTTACTATATTTATAGAATAGCCAAGGAAAAGATGATATTAAGAGTAGAAAGAATTAGTTAGGGGAATTACTCCATTCATACCTGTTCCATGAACTTCTTGTGTATGGTGGTATTCAGGTCATCTTGCCAACATTCTTCAAAAAAATCATATCGTCCACGTTTTAGCCTTGGTGCGTCTAAGACTCCCTTGTAGAAAAATTCCATCCCACGACATTGGTCTACGTGCATTGTTTCCAAGGATGGGAATTTGAAGACATATCTTGTTGATGAGCAAAAGCTTTTCAGATTTGGCAAATGAAAAAGTTTCAGGCTCTCTAATCTGGTGAACTCAATCTCATTATCTGTTAGTTCATGTCCATCATTTCCCACTATTTCTTTTATCATGTGGCAATTTTGTATAATAAGCTTTTTGAGTTGCACCAGTCTTTTGGCCATTAATGGTGTTACCAAATTTATCAAACTCCCACAATGAACTATTGTTAGAGCTTGAAGACTTTGAAAATATGGGCCTAATCCAGATAGATGCATTAGCATAGGTAGATTCTCCAACCATATTTCAATTAATCGTGGAAGTGTCTCAACATGAAATTCTTCACTTGGAAGCCTTTCTACTTGGATAACCTCATTCACTGAATCACACATTGCCACCACTAGTTTTTCTAGATTATGTAGTATTTGAACCATATTCGAGGTAATCGCAACTGAAATACCATGATACTTGCGTATCGTCAAAACGCTTAACTTCGAAAAAGACACCCTTGAAAATTGGCCTCGCCATATCTCCACAGTGCCCTTTAAGCTCAATGTTAGTTCTTCCAAATTAGGAAATGCTTCCTGGCAAACCAAATTACATAAGAGGAATGACATTTCATTTATGTGATTTTTTTTAATAAATAAATAAGTTATATATACACACATATACAACAATCCTCTTTGAGCTTGCAAATAGCTCAATAAATGATAAAAATAAACAAGCCTTCAAGTTCAAACTCATGACCACTTGAAAAATAAGGCTATGATACCATAGTAAATAGAAAAAACTGTAAATCAAGCTCATTTCATCTACAAACCTAACATTTATATATTTAATAATTATATTTCCTTCTTGATCAAAGAGCTATTAGGAGAAAATAAGTAAACACTATTATTGGTATTATTATTATAATTGTTGTTGTTGTTTTCCATATAAGGCTTAATGAACTACTACTGTATCTAAATAATCAAGGTACACTTTGACAAGTTTTGATGCAATGTGGCTAAAAAGAGATTGGATCAATATTGCACATTAATTCAAATAAAACATCAACATTTTTTTTTTGTTAAATTCTAAATAAACACCACTATAAATTAATGCAATTTTGTATGAAATTCAATTAAATAAATTAACTCGTTCTTAAGGCATCACACGAAGTGTTTAAGTCTAATTAATATTAATTAAAAATGATTATATTAAAAAAAGTCCAAAGTAATTTATTTTTATCATAAGTCAAGTAGGATAATTTTATAAATAATTGGTTCTAGTTTCTAGTATTCTTGTACATAATCGCTATGTTTGTTGCACCTTCAAAAAATCTACTACTTGTAATTAATTATGTATTATTCTCCATATTCACATCAGTTTATGTAGTATGATTAATTTAGCAACAAAATATAAGTTTACTTGAAATCACTTCAAATTCCTATGATATTAAAGTTTAAGATTAAAACAATGTAACATTAGCTAAAAAGATTAAGATTTATAATGTAACATATAAAATTTAGAAAATTCAAGGAAGGGTAAACTCGCACCTGTTCTACCCAGAAGAGTGGCTCAAGTTCACATTCCAAACTTATTTGTTGAAAGAGTATCTCCACTTTATCACAATCGAGCACTGCCAATTGTTTCAGAAGTGGCCAGCTTGAACTAAACCTTCTAGAGCAAAATCTTTTGAGTTGGAATAAACAGGAGAGTTTGAGAGAGGTAAGGTTAGGGAATAAGAGTAAAGGTGCTGCTTCATCTTCATTTTCATTGGTAACAATTGCCTCCACTTCACCCCCCGATATATCTAGGTCCTCAAGTTGCACAAGAGCACTCACCACAGAAAGCGGAAAAAGATTTAGCAATTTGTTGCATCTACTTACTTTCAATTTCCTTAATTTGGAAAATGAATTTGCTAGAAGTTGGTCAGGCCACAATGCTCTTATATTATCTAGTCTGTCTATAGACAAGGACTCCAAGTCTTGGAGTGCAACCTGTGCAATTGATGATCCATTTGGTTAATAATATATATACATATACATTCCTAATAATTAGACACATGTAAATAGAAAATAAGAGGTTAAAGGAGAATATATTAGTATAAAAAGCACAAAATTTAAACTAGATTGAAGAAGATCAAGAAAGAAAAAAGAAAAGAAAAGAAAAAGCCTCCAGATTTTGAAGATCCAATGAAACTTAAAAAAAAAAAAAAAGCCTCCAAATTTTCCTTTCGAAATGAGGTAATAAGAGGATTTTTTTTCTTTTTTCTTTGCCTCTCTTTCAAATTTGATTAACTTCTATGGAAAACGTATTTTAACTAGCCATGGAAAAAGAATTTTTTTTTTTTAACTTTTATATAAGATACAAGTAATACTTTAAAAAAATTGTGATATCTAAAAAAAATTTTGAAAAATTATTTTTAAAGAAATAAGGTAAATCTATACTTTTTGTATAAGATGTTCTACCTTTATATACAAATTTCTGATTTTTTTTTTTTTTTTTTTAAGTGTATCCAAATGGACACTAAACTTCTAGTTTTGAATTTTTACAACTTTGAATTGGATTTTATGGTAAACTAATTTACAATATAATGCATGGATTCATCTTAGATTCCATCTATAAATTTTTTTAATTATCTAATATAAGACATTATATTAATGGGTTGAATTAATAATGTAATTATAATTTATTTGGCAACTTTCTTCCTTCAAATATATAAAATGAAAATAAATTTTTAAAAATAAAAAAAATGAAAAAAATAAAAAATAAAAAAGCTTTTTTTTTATAGTTTTCTAAGATGATTTTGTAGAGTACTGTTAGTTTATAGTTTTAACTTTATTTCATTTTACTTTTAACTTTATTTATTGACATATGTCCTTTTTTGAAACTCTTGTTTAGATTTTATAGAGAATATAAATTTTAAGAAAAAAATGAAATTTAAATAAGATAAGAACAAAGAAACGCAAAAGGTGGATGAATTTTTTTAAGGCAAAAGTTTGATAATTGGCACTATCATGTAACGGGTGAAATTTCTAAATACTCAACAAAGGCTAGTGAAATTTAAATTAAAAGCTTGACATGTACCTTTTCGACCAAAAAGAGCGATTGTTGAATTTTGTTGTCAAGTTCACCTTTCAAACCTATTTCTTGAAATAGTATCTCCACTTTACCACAATTGCGCACTACCAATTTTTTTAAAAGTGCCCATCTTGAAGTAAACCCTCTGAAGCAAAATCTTTGGAGTTGGTGTAAAGTATTGAGTGTGAGAGAGGTTAGTCTAGGGAATATTACACATTAATTCAAATAAAACATCAACATTTTTTTTTTTTTGTATTCTAAATAAACACCACTATAAATTAATGCGATTTTGTATGCTCAATTAAATAAACTCGTTCTTAAGGCATCACATGAAGTGTTTAAGCCTAATTAATATTAATTAAAAATGATTATATTAAAAAAATCCAAAGTAATTTATTTTTATTATAAGTCAAGTAGGATAATTTTATAAATAATTGGTTCTAGTTTCTAGTATTCTTGTACACAATCGCTATGTTTGTTGCACCTCCAAAAAATCTACTATTTGTAATTAATTGTATATTATTCTCCATATTCACATCAGTTTATGTAGTATGATTAATTTAGCAACAAAATATAAGTTTACTTGAAATCGCTTTAAATTCCTATGATATTAAAGTTTAAGATTAAAATAATGTAACATTAGTTAAAAAGATTAAGATCTATAATGTAACATATAAAATTTAGAAAATTCAAGGAAGGGTAAACTCGCACCTGTTCTACCCAGAAGAGTGGCTCAAGTTCACATTCCAAACTTATTTGTTGAAAGAGCATCTCCACTTCATAACAAATATAGCACACTTCCAATTTCTTCAGAAGTGGCCAGCTTGAACTAAACCTTCCAGAGCAAAATCTTTTGAGTTGGAATAAACAGGAGAGTTTGAGAGAGGTAAGGTTAGGGAATAAGAGTAAAGGTGCTGCTTCATCTTCATTTTCATTGGTAACAATTGCCTCCATTTCACTCCAGAATATATATAGGTCCTCAAGTTGCACAAGAGCACTCGCCACAGAAAGCGGAAAAAGATTTAGCAATTTTTTGCATCTACTTACTTCCAATTTCCTTAATTTGGAAAATGAATTTGCTAGAAGTTGGTCAGGCCACAATGCTCTTATATTATCTAGTCCATTTACATACAAGGACTCCAAGCTTGGGAGTGCAACCTGTGCAATTGATGATCTCTTTGGTTAATAATATATACATATACATTCCTAATAATTAGACACATGTAAATAGAAAATAAGAGGTTAAAGTAGAATATATCAATATAACAAAGCACAAAATTTAAACTAGATTGAAGAAGATCAAGAAAGAGAAAAGAAAAGAAAAGAAAAAGCCTATTGATTTTGAAGATCCAAAACTTATAAAAAAATTTTTTTAAAAAAAATTAAAAAAAAAAAACTCCAAAATTTGCTTTCCAAATGAGGTAATAAGAGGAATTTTTTTTTTTTTTTTTTTAGCCTCTCTTTCAAATTTGATTAACTTCCATGGAAAACATATTTTAACTAGCCATGGAAAACGGACTTTTTTTTTTAACTTTTATATAAGATACAAGAACTCTTAGAGGGTTACATTATGTAAGTAATACTTTTAAAAAATGTTTAAAAAAATTGTGATATCCAAAAATTTTACTACCTCCGATTTTAATTTAAATTTTTTTTTTTTTTTAAAATAAAGTAAATCTATACTTTTTGTATAAGATGTTCTACCTCTATATACAAATTTCTGATTTTTTTTTTTTTAAGTGTATCCAAATGGACACTAAACTATCTAGTTTCAAATTTTTACAACTTTGAATTGGATTTTATGGTAAACTAATTTACAATATAATGCATGAATTCATCTTAAATTCCATCTATAAATTTTTTAATTATCTAATATAAGACATTATATTAATGGGTTGAATTAATAATGTAATTATAATTTATTTGGAAACTTTCTTCCTTCAAATATATAAAACGAAAATAAATTTTTTTTTTTAAAAATAAAAAATAAAAAAATGAAAAAAAAAAACTTATTTTATAGTTTTTCTAAGATGATTTTGTAGAGTGTTAGTTTATAGTTTTAACTTTATTTCATTTTACTTTTAACTTTATTTATTGAAGTATGTTCTTTTTTGAAACTCTTGTTTAGATTTTATAGAGAATATAAATTTTAAGAAAAAAATGAAATTTAAATAAGATAAGAATAAAGAAACGCAAAAGGTGGATGGATGTTTTTAAGACAAAAGTTTGATAATTGACACTATCATGTACCTGGTGAAATTTTAAAAAACTCAACAAAGTCTAGTTGGAGCATTTATATGTTGGAGTAATATGTATATGATTATTTTATCCTAATTTTTCTTTTCTAGGATTGATTTCTCTTTTTTACCCTGCAAAATGCACTTATCATATTTTCTAAGTGATAAACTTGGTACCAAAGCATATATTAAGAGGTAATATTAATAAATAAATAAAATCCCAGTTAAAAGCATAATACATTTCGAAGCGAAGATACATTGCATAAATCTAAAAACTTGACAACTCTTTTTTTATTTATTAATTAATTATTATTTTAAAAAGGTTTTATTGATGTGGTTTGATAAATGGTCATATGAATAATATTAGAACATAAAAACAAATTAACTATATTTTATCTAATATTTACCAAAATATTGATTTACTACCACAAATTATGTAATTAAAAATATAAAATAAAATGTTGGTTTCCAATAACTCCAACCTCGTCATTTTATTAATATCTATATTTTGTTTATCTTTTTCTTCTTCTTCTCCCTTTCTATCGGTTTAGAATATAAAAATAAATTTATTATTTTCTTTAAACCATATTAGTATCAATTATTCCTTTCATGAAAATACAGAGAGTTTAATATTGATAGAAAATTAACAAAAATATTTATGTTAAAAATAGTTAAGCAAAAAATCATATAATAAAAAAGAATGAATTAAGCCTTCAAATTATTAAAAAAATTAACATAATAAATTCATGAAAAAAAAAAGTGAAGATTAGGCCTTAAAATTTATTCAGAAAAATAAAATAAAGATAATAAATGTATGATAAATAAGAAAATATAAGAAAGGAAGGAAGACAAATACAAATACTTTTTACTAAAATTTTATATAATTTTGGTTTTGAAGTTTACTCTTTAATTCTGGTTTTTATTTTTTAGAATTTATTTATTTAGTGTAAAAGTAGTGTAAATAAATACTAGTAATGGCAGAAATTAGATATCGAGTAGTAAGATACCTGTTGACTGAAAAATGTCATTGACTCCTGGGTACCACTGCTTCTTGTGGAGTAGAAGCTAATGAACGATGCGAGCCGACTCAAGATTATATGTTGCAGTTGAGGAAAAGCTGATTCCCTTCCATGTTGTGCGGGAAGAGAGAAGACATATTTCAACCTCTTACAACCCCACAGTCTTAGAAGTCTTAAGTTACCAAAAGACCCCATCGGAATTGGGCCATGGCATACTGTCTCCAAGTTATCTAGGCCATCAAGAGTCAGTTCCTCCAACATACAGAAGGTATTAGGTGGTGGAACCCATTCCACTGAAGTACTGGAATGAAGGATGTATTGAACGGTAGGACATCGCCTGAGAGTGAGATACTTGAGTTCAACGAAACCCTCCTTGTCTAACTCATAAACCACATGCTTAGTATCATTCAATTCCCCCAAGTATAGAACTTGATTTCCCTTCAACAGCTTGGAGAAGCACTTCACCATATAAAGACTTGTAACCCCTTGCAAACTCAACCTTCTTGAGGCTTTATAGTTATCATTTGGTTCGTAATCGCCTATTACTATTGAATATCTGGTCAAGTTGAGGTTTTCGAAGAGCACATCATCTTCTGGAATCAAACTGGGATTTGATACTTCTACCTCCAAAGTCCTCAAACCAGACAGGTGTTTCAGCTCAGAAAGGCAAGCATTAATATTAAATCCTTCCGCCTCCCATTCAATACTTGAACTTCTTCTCATACTCAAATACTCTAATTGGGATAGACTTGATATAACATTTCGTGGAATTATTTTGAGCCAAAAGCAATTCTGCAAATCCAACATCCTTAGATCACTCAATTGCGCCACTTCATTTGGCAGCTGTTCAATGTTGGACCCTGCCAAACTAAGGACTTGTAGTTTCTTCAGTTCTCCAATTACTGTTATGTCTTGGATCCGGCATTGATTTAGACGCAATGTTTGAAGATTTGAAAGAAAACCAAGTGATGAAGGAGATGGTGTAAGAGACACTTTAGACAAATCTAAAATTCTGAGTTGTTTGGTGTCTTGGAAAAAGGCATCTGGAATTTTCAAATAAGGATCATCATTACTTGAATTCAATAAAAAGAATTCAAGTTGCGGACATACCAAGCCTTGTGGAAGCTCATCCATATTTCTGCATATCAAAGAGATGCGAGTGCAATTTCTGCACTCATCCGCCCTCTGCCATTCTCGTAATTCAACAGCTTCTCTCACCACAAAATGATGAGGATCTTTGGATGCAATTGATCTGGCAACATCACGAACAACATCATGCATTCTGACCAACGTATTCTCATTCTCATCGAAACACAAGCTTGAATATCTATGATTGTCTCCGTCTTCACCCTCAAGCAACAAGCTTGAAGCTTTGAGGATTTGGACTAATGCAATTAGTTTATTTGTTGCTTGAGTCCAATAAAATCCTTCAAACAAATTCAGACCCATAGCATGTTGTAGCAAGCGATCCATGGAAATATCACCATCCCCCAGCAAAGCGCAAAGTAAAAACAATGACTTTACTTCAGCACCTTTCAAATGGTTGTAGCTCAGCTCCAGACATGAGTAGACGCCTTCAGTCACTCCTCTGATGTTTGTTGGTGCAGACCTTCTCAGTTCTTCCAAGGCATTCTTCCATACACCCACCCTCTCATCTCTTAATGCCTTTGCAATGGTGACAATTGCAACTGGTAGACCGTCACATTTTTTAGCTACATCAACTGCTATGGGACGCAGTTCAGGCTTCTCCACGGAATCACCTGCTGTCTTCTTGAATAAATTCCAGGCTTCATCTTCACTTAAATGTGGAAGATGGAACTCCTTTTGAGTACGCATATCTTTAGATAAAACCTGACGGTCCCGGGAAGTCAGCAGCACTTTGCACCCCTTGTGATCATCTCCATAAGGAATTCCTATTTCTCCCAAGTCAAGTTTCCCCCAGATATCATCTAAGATCACCAGGATTTTCTCCTCTCTCTTCAACCTTTGCCTCAGGCGACCTGCTCTATCCTCCTCCGCCTCAAATTTCAAACCCAACATTCTTGCAATTTTTCCTTGAATTTCTGCGATGTTGGGAGTTTGGGATATGTTTAAGGCCATGACCACCTTGTGAAAGAGCTTGTCTTCCTCCGCTTGTTGGGCTACTTGTTTGACAAGAGTGGTTTTGCCCACGCCGCCCATTCCCCAGACACTGATCGTGCGCATATCTTCGTTTCTCAAGGCCTCCATAATTTGGTTAAAAGTCAACTCTCTTGACTGGAAAGCTTCATAATCTTTGAAAGATGCAGAGCAGGTGAATGGAGGAGGAGAAGGAGGACGGCGATACGATACTCTGTCACCAAAGTTATGAGCTTGTTGGATTTTAAGAACAATGTCCCCAGCCTGCTTCTTTGCTTGCTTGCTTAGCTGGTAGCGGGACTTTAAATAGAAACAGCTCTTGCTTGCTTTCCTTTCATCTTCATTGAAATCATCTCTCTTTTGGATGATCCCTTCGGCATACGTCAGCCACTCCCGAACACCAGGAAAGATTTCATCCCCTTGCCTATTAGCCTCATTCACAGGTATCTGCAGTTCCTCCCTTGCAAGATGGAGACTGTCAATTTGTTGGTTGAGATCCGTAATGTTGCGATGGTAGTTAAACAGATAACCCAGTGGACGTATAATTGGATCAACCAGGTACTCTGCAACTTTTGCTGCAACGGAAATAACAATTTCAACCATTTCCAACTTCTTTCTAGTAAACGATGAGAATTGAGCAAAGGCAGATAAAGAATTAATAGAGCAACCGCAGAAGGAGAAAGACAATACACAAGAGATTGATATTTGATTGAAACTGTTGTGACGGAAGAAATGGAAGGTTTGAGGTATAAAAAGAGCAGAGTTTGTGGAAGAGAGCTGGATTTTTTTTTTATTTTTTTCTTTCAGGAAGAGAGGAGAGGAGAGGAGAGGAGAGACAGAAATCAGGAAAATGGAAAAGGAGAGTGATTACTGGTAAAGAAGAAGAAATAGTTGATAAAAAAGAGAAAAGGGTTACAGAGTGAAGAGATTGAGAAAGCTTTGCATTTTGGAATTCAGTGATCCCCAAAACGAAAATAAGTAAAAGGCTTTCTGGCAAGAGGGAGAGACGGAGAGAAGGAAAATGAAAAAAATGGGAAACAGCAGTGAGTATTGGGTAAATCGACGAGGAAACGGTTGTTTTGGTGAAAGGAGAAAGGAGAGCAGCAAGCCAACTTCAGAATAGCAGAACAGCAGAATTGCAGATTCCTGAATGTGAAAATAGTTTGGTTAGAAGGAAAGGGTGTTTTATTAATAATAGGTGGAATCTTCTGAGTTCTTGCTTTTTGGACTTTCGCCACCTAACCTCAGACTCGCTCATTACTATTATTATATTCACAGAATTTTTTAAAAATATAACAATTAAAACTTCCATTTCTAAATTTACGGTATCTCATGATAACTCAAATAAAAAATTACATTCAATTTAAGCATCATATTTTGACGTTATATTTTTCAGAAATAACTTTAAATTTTATAATTTATACCAAAATTATTTTTTTTTCAAAAATAATTAATATGTATCTATAATTAAGAAGACTTCACCGTATTTATAATCTCAAAAACTTTATGGAATATTATAATATCACTCTATTAAAATTATTTATTTATTTGAAAAAAAAATTATTCATTTTTAGAATAAACTCTTATTCTTTTAACTAAGGATCAAATAATCAAAAGAGGACATTTTTGGCTATGAAAAATTGTAGCATCAGAATACCTCATACACAAGGAATTCTTTCCATTTATTTGTGTTCCAAAAAATTCAGATGATAGATGATTGAAAACCCTACAAGCTGTTCTTTTACTATTTTGTAATAATAGGGAAGGACACATGTGGGATGGCGCAGAGACAAGCTGTCATTGCTGTCAAGAGTGTGAGGTCTTGTCATATTACTTATATATAAATAATAAAAGAATGTAAAATATTTCAACTTTTATCTTTAATACAATCTTATTAAATGATAAAATCTAAATATGTGAATACTTTTTATTTTATAAAATAATGAAATTATAATATTTAGTTATTAAAAAATAAATTATTATCAAACTGAAATATAATATTATTGTTTATTTTATTCATATTTCATTAATTTTACATGTTATCATTTTTATTTATATTTTATTATTTTTATAATTTTATGATTTTGATATTTGATTTTATGTAAATAGTGAATAAAGTTATGTATTATTGAAATAAATAAAAAGAATTCAGTCTTGAGTTAACACCTTGGAGGGAGCCATGAAATAAGGCCCTCACATGAAATGAGAAAAATTAGAAATTAATCAAAAAAAAAAAAAAAAAAACCTATTTGAAAACCCACACATTAAAAAAAATTGAAAATTTTATAAAAATAATAGTCTTCGAGAAATTTGAAAACTACAATAATTAAGTGTATTTTCATCAAATTTCTATAATATTAATGAAATTAACCTTTAAAATACTTTTAATCATTTACTTTTAAAAAATAGTTAATTTTTTTCACATCTCTAAGTTTAGTATATCATTAGTTTCAAATTTATCATTTCATCATATAGCACCCTTATAAATATATTTTATTTATAAAATTTAATTTTTTTAAAAAAAAGAATTATGTTTTTTAGAAAATTATAAAATATACCTATTTCGTAAATCATTTTTGAAAAATAAATTTTATAAAAATAATAATTTAATAATGGTGCTAAGGGATGAAACTTGAATTCAACATTGATTAAGTGTAGTTTTATTAAATTTCAGTAATATAAATGAAATTATCCCTTTAAAAATTAAAAAACCCCTTGAAGATTTTCGGGTTGAAAATTGGAAGTTTCATAAACAACCGTGAAAAATGTAAGAGTGAAAACAACCTATTAAAGAAAAAGAAAGTTCTGAAAAAGGGTTTGTAAACCCACAACTTGAAAAAGGATTATTTCATTAAAGGAATGAAATAATTATTGATTTATAAAATCTCACCTTCTATGTCTTTTGGGCTTAAAAATATTCATTTTTAATAAAAATATGTTTTAACTTTTAAAATTTTTTTTTTATAAAATTTATAAATTTTATAAAAATAATAATTTCTTTTAAAATTTTTTTTTTTTAATGGAAATTAAAAGAGAGTGATTACAGGTGAAGAATGAGAAATAGTTGATAAAAAAAAAAAAAAAAAATTGAGAAAAAGGGTTACAGAGGGAAGAGATTGAGAAAGCTTTGGATCATGGATTTTACTTCTTGGAAGCAAATGGAAAAGGAGCAGAGTATATGTTGAGGTCCTGAGGGGAAGAAGAGGAAGAGAGCAGGAAGGGAATCAAATACTAAGTATTTTAGTCATCTCATGTATCATCTACAATCATTTTTAAATATGGAGGTTTAACAAATAAAATTATTATTTAAGATTAATAAAAATAAATATTAATTAAAATTAATAAAGGTAAATACTTTAATTTGATTATGTAAAATAAATTTTAACTTTGTGGAACAATATTAATTCGTAAAGTAAAAACTAAAATAATTTAATTATTATGTATACAGTTATTAAAAAGAATTTCTACTTGTAAATTAAAATTAAATAATAAAAAATTCTCATTCCCATTGTATTCTTATTCAATCAATGGTCTTCAAGAATGGAGAAGTGGTTGCATTATTGATTCTTATCAACAATTCTTTTCAAGGAATTTGGACCCATTATTCAAGTGGTCCAGGTAAAGTGAAGCATAAATGGGCTCCATTCCAAGGAATCAGGACCCATTATTCCCATCATTACTATTTAGCAGTAGAAGTCAAATTAATTGATGCAAGTGAACCCATAAAAATGAAGCATATATGAGTTCTATGCATTACACTAGGTGGTCCTATTGGCAATGACCAAATGTTCACAATTATCAACCATGACAATGACCCTAGTTGAAGTAGGTGGTCTTATTGAAGTAAACTATATATGGGCACCATTTATTAAACTACATATTAGAAATAGTTGAAAAGAGAGATAGAGAGAGAGAGAGAGAGATAGAGAGAAGAAACAGAAGGAAGATTGAGAAAGCTTTGGATTTTGGATTTTTTACTTCTTGGAAGCAAATGGAAAAGGAGCAGAGTATTGGTTGAGGTCCTCAAGGGAAGAAGAGGGAGAGGGCAGGAAGGAAATCAGATACCGAGTGTTCCTCAAGCAATTGTGATAGACCGTAGGAAAAGGTGAGATGCCAAACAGCCTACCATGAAACTGAAACGATTCAGACATCTTGTTTTTTTTCACTCACCAATTTACAAAAAAAGATACACGTTTTCTCAACTTTCATATCTGAACACAAATGTACAAAACATGGTAAATTATTAGTTTCTCGTGAGCTTGAATAGTAAACAATAGAGGATTTCAAGTTTGTACCTTTCTAACTCGTCATTTTTTCCACACTTACTTTCGCATCCTTTTTTCTTTTTCTTTTTAATGTGCTTTAGATAAAATATCTTTGATTTCATTGATTTTACTCATTTTTTAGATATATTAAACCCAAAATGGTAGTATATAATAAATAATTAGCAAGTAAGAAATTAAATATAAACAAAAATATGTAATAGATAAAAATGAAAATATTATCTTTTTAAATAATGTACTAGATAATTTTTTTAAGTACCATATTAAAGAGCATATTTATATTTTTGTATAATTAATTAATATGATTATTGTCAAATTATAATCTATACTATTTAGGAAGACATAAACCCTAATTATTATTAGCAAAATCACTCACACACACAAATAGAAAATAAAGAAAAACATAATATTTTTAACATAGTTCGACGATCAATGTGATTCTTACGCCCACGAAGTGCACTAATACTCAACAATCCACTAATGAAAAGAAAAATATGAGTATAATGGTGAAGTTTTCAAAAATCTTTTAGTTGCGACTGCACTCTCTAAAAAAAAAAAAAAAACTCAAACAAAATGGTTAAAATATATAATAGGGGCAAACTCATCAATCATCACATAATTATTTTTTTTCCAGGAGGTGCTACCCCATTTAACCTTGTGAGCTAACTAAACAACTCAATTCCTACAAGCTCAACAAGGAGCTCAACCCTTATGAGCTAACCAGACTATTCGACCCCTAACATCTCAAGCGAAGCGTGATAAAACTTATTCAGACTTCATAATCCAATAATTATTTGAGATTTATTGTTTGCAACTTAATTAATTATTTTGAGAATATTATTTAAATTGTTGGATTAATTTTATATAATATATTATCATGACATAATATATCAATTATTAAAATATAATCTAAATTTACTTCAATTATGTTATTGTAGTTATTTAATAGACAATATTAATTTGGTAATATTATTTTAATAGTTTAAAACATAGGAAATATAATCTAAGGTTTTTAGAATAACATATGATGTACTACTCATTTCTCTAAGCAATGTAGTTAGTTTTTAAATAAGATATACTTATTTTTAAATAGGATGTATTTATTTGAACATTTCAAAATCAATCCTCAAATGCTTTTCATATATACATATATATGTATATATAAAGAGATCCATTAAGTAATGAGATTTGATTTTTAATCTTATCATATCAGTAATAAAAAATAAAATATTGTAATAATGAATAGAAAATGTCTCTAATATATCAAAATGTAAAAACCAAAAATAAGTGATATTGTCCTCATTACAATAATCAATCAATCGTGAATAGTGAATAATGAATGATGAAGTGGTTTAAAAGATTTTGATGGGATCTTGAGGATGTGTTTAATAAATTGATTTAATGACTTAATTTAAGTATTTTAAACATAATAAGAAAATAGGATGACAAAGAGAAAATACAGGAAGAAAATGATAGGAATGAGAATGGAGAGGATTATAAATAGGATTAGGGTTTGATAAGTGGTTGTAGATGTGAAAAAATGAGAAATCATTTTTGTCATTTCATATGTTATGCTTAAACTTGCCACCTAAATTGTGATATGCTTAAAATAAATGATGTATTCATATAATTTTGCTTCTAAAAGGAAAAAAAAAATCTAGGTTTTCTAGCATTGTCGTAGCTATTCCACTAACCTTTAGACGATAAATTTAGGTGTCATTTAAATACACTTCATGTTTCTTTTGTTTTTTTCAAAATAGAAAATGATAATAAATTTAATTTAAAATGCAAGAAGTCTTTGAGACTTATCTTAAAAAGATAATGATTTTTGAAATTAATTTTAAAAATTAAGGTATTAAAAAGATTTTACTATCTCAAATTTTAAAAGTAAATTTTAAAAAAACAAAGTAAGTTCATACATTTTATACAAACGTCATTATATTTTATGTAGAAACTACTACTATTTTTAAATTTTAAAAATATAAAATAGAAAATATATCTAAACAAATACTTAGTTATTACTTTTTTTGGTTCTTTTGCAAGATATTTAACATTCAAATTTATATCTCGCCTCACCTCAATTGGGCCACATTACATTATTGTAACCTTTTTTTTTCCCTTTTATAAGATATCTAGTGCTAAAATTTAATAAATGGTGCCCATATATAGTTTACTTCAATAATACCACCTACTTCAACTAGGGTCATTGTCATGGTTGATAATTGTGAACGTTTGGTCATTGCCAATAGGACCACCTACTTTAATGCATAGAACTCATATATGCTTCATTTTGATGGGACCACTTGCATCAATTAATTTGACTTCTACTGCTAAATAGTAATGATGGGAATAATGGGTCCAGATTCCTTGGAATGGAGCCCATTTATGCTTCACTTTACCTAGACCACTTGAATAATGGGTCCAAATTCCTTGAATCATGGGTCCAGATTCCTTGGAATGGAGCCAATTTATGCTTCACTTTACCTGGACCACTTGAATAATGGGTCCAAATTCCTTGAAAATAATTGTTGATAAGAATCAATAATGCAACCACTTCTCCATTCTTGAAGACGACAAAAGTCTTGATTGAATATGCATATAATTGAAATATAGATATTTTTTATAAATATCTAAGGACTAATTTTGCATTAGAAAAAACTTATTAGAGCTTTAGTGTCCATCAACTCAATACGTTTGGATAAGCTTGGACCCTATTTTGGGAACTATTTTTTAAAATAGTTTTTTTAGTCTAAAAAACATCATTTCCCAAACTCAAAAATACATTTGTTAGATTTTGATAGAAAACAAAGTTCTAAAAATAGTTTATTTTATGATTACATATTTTAATTGTTTTTAATTTTTTATAGCTATTTTTAAAAATAATTATATAAATATAAAGAATGATTAAAAATGTAGCATTATATATAAAAATTATTTTTAAAAATACAAAAACACAAGTCAAGAACATTTCAAAACTTTTAGAAAGTATCCAAAAAGTTTTAAAATATTTTTTAAGAATTGCTTTTGAAAATCTTGTAAGACAGACATTTAAGCGTTTGGTAAAATTTAAAACTTATGACTTAATGTATTAAGTTGACTTTAAGTTAAATTATTTTTAGGTTGTTAACTTAAAACTCAGTAGTTAGTTTTTACTTTACGTATTCAGATTGTTCAATAAAGTTAACTTAAAATTTATTTTACAGCATCAAATTAATATATTTATCTTTATTAATTTTAATTAATATTCATTTTTATTAATCTTAAATAATAATTTTATTAGTTAAACCTCCGTATTTAAAATTATTGTAGATGATACATGAGATGACTAAAAAATATTAACAATAAAAAAATGAGTTATAGATGTGGAGTTGGGATTGTAAAATATATTTTCATTAGTGTGGATAAATATGTCAAAAAAAAAAAAAGATTAAGAATTGAAACAAAATGTATGTAGAAATGAACACATATTTTGTCTAATACCAAAAAGTACAAACATTGCAAGAAGATAAACAAACAAACAAACAAATAGGGAAGAAGTAGTGTCCTTTTTTGCAACATTGAACACTATCTAATAGGGTATTCAAATGGCAAACATATCACAAAGTTAATGTACTTAGAAAATAAGAAAAGGAAATCAGTTGAAACAAAATTAAAAAATAAGGCAAATCCATGAGATTTCTTATGACAAGAAATTTAAGAATCGATATGTAAATTATAAATATTGATAGGTTTGTGGCAGGCAAACATAAATAATTCAAAATTTTCTCCAAAACAAAGAAGAAATTTGAAGGGAAACTTTTTAAGACAAAACAGTTAGAATACAAGTCAAAATACTTCCCTCCTTATTTTTCCTTCCAAATCAATCCTTATTGGGAAAGAGCACTTGACTTTAATTTTAATAACATAACAACCCTCCGTGAGCTAATTAACACTCAACACTAAATTTAAAAAAGAAAAAAACAAATATTTTTCTCAATATTTTTTTTCTTAATAATTTTTTAAAATCAAATATAACCTTAAAACAAAGGTTTAATATTTAAATTATTGTATAACATGTAAAATTTTAAAAACTCAAAGAAGGCTAGACTCCCACATTTTTCACCCAAAAGATCACTATTGAATTGTGTTATCAAGTTCATCTTTTAAGTAGGAATGGTAATGGGACGGGTTTGGGACAAATCACCCTCATCCCAACTTGATCCCGTTTATTTATATCTATTCTTATTCTTGCCAAGAAAAAAAAATTAAACGGGGTGAGGTGGGGTGACACAAGCATAGGAAATTGCCATACTCGACTCGTCCTGACCGGTTTAAAATTTTGCAACAATTTTCAAATTTTTTTCAATTTTTTTATTTTTAAAGTTTTGAATTTTTTATTAAAAATAAATATAATTTATAAATAAAAATATTATAAATATTTATAATTTATTTTTATGAAAAAGTAATATTTTATTTATGTTTAAAGAGTTAAAAAATGAAAAAAAAAAAAACCAACTAAAATAATTTTGATATAAAATTATACATAATTAAGGTGAGGGGAGGTGGAAAAAGTCATACCCAAACTTGCCCCAAACCCATCCTGGGTTTTTAAAAAGTTCGTAAGCTTGTCCCAAACTTGTTTATTTTTATCCTAAACCCTTCTCATGAGGGGCTAGGCAAGGTGGATACCCGAAAAAAACCCATCCATTGTCATCCCTACTTCCAAGCCTAGTTTGCGGACCATATATATTTAAGGACTCCAAGCCAAGGAGTGCAATTTGTGCAATTGATCACGATCCCTTTGGTTAATAGTATATGCATATACATTCCCAATCACTAGACACATGTGAATAGAATATGAGAGATAGAAGGTAAACATGTCAATATGACAAAGCATAAAATAAAATTAGATCGAAGGAAAAAGAAACAAACAAAAAAAAAAAAAAACAATCATCATATTTCAAAAATCAAATGAAACTTAAAGAACTTTCATATATTTTTTTTTTCTATTTGTTTTTTCATTTATTTTGGATAATGGATATAAAGTGGCCAAAATACTCATCTATTTATTTGTTTCATAGCCTTCTAAGAAGGATTCATATAAACATTTCTTTACCTTTAATAAAATTAGAAAAAAACTATTAATATAAACATTTTTCTTCATCTAATTACAACCTATAAAAAATGTGAAGTTTTATTTCTTTCATCTTTTTTAATTTTTTTTTTTCTTTATCAAACCTTGACTATAATTTTTCTTTTCCTTTTACAATTTTATCTATATCTGTATTGTACTTTGGTTTTATTATTTTTTTGTTTAAAATGAATAGGTAATATGACTTTCCCATGTTATTTAAGTTTATAATTGATATTCTATGCTCATCAAGCCATCTTTATCTTATTCTTGTTTTATCCCTCTAGTATGTATATGATTATTTTTATATGATGTTATTGGAAGGAGCCTTGAAATGGGCCTCCCACATGACATTTGAAAAAAGTTGTTAGAAAACCCACACAGTAAAAAGAAGTGGGGTGATAATGCTTTTGGAAAAGTTAGAAAGCAGTTTGAAAATTTTTAAATCTATTTGTGGTTTGGGAAAAGTGGGTGAAAACCGACACTTTAAAGAAGATAAGGTTTTAAAAAGCTATTTGAAAACCAACTTTTTGAAATTGGACAATTATGGGTATTGGCGTTCGCATTCGATGATTAGGCAAACGCTCCTAAAGATGTATAATTGATGCGAAGTTCTTGAAAAACTATGAAAAAAAACATCTTTGATGTATTTAAAAGTTTTATTTATTTTTTATATTAAATTATTGGAAATATTTTTTTACATACATCTATAAATATCAAATACAATTTTTATTTTTATTTTTTATATTTTCATATATATACAAGGTATCTATACTAAATATACACGATATTTGTATTAATTATACAAGACATGTATAAGTTTGTCCATTATGAATATATTTATGGGTTTTTTAAATATTTTTTATACTACTAGAAACATTGTTTACACATAAACATGAATGTCAAATATAATTTTTTTTATTAAATTATCACACATGTACAAGGTGCTTGTATTAAATATATAAGACATTTGTACTAATTGCACAATGTTTGTACAAACGTATTTATTGTGAATATATTTACGTGTTTTTATGAATATTTGTAAAAATGTAAAAATGTGTTGCACATTTAGTATAACTATGTTGTATGTGTGAACATTCCAAAATATATATATTTAACATTTATGCATGTGCATAAATAAATTTTCTAATAATTTTGTATGTAAAACAAATAAAGAAAATGAAGAACATGTAAATAAATTCATGATATACAAGTTTGCACATGCCTTATTGTCGTTGATGGTGGAGGCTTCGTCTGAGGGTGATGCCTAGGTGGAGAAGTGGGCTGTGATGGAGTTGGGTGCCTTGGGCTTGCCCATGGTGACGGATATGAGCTTGAGTAGGAGCCCAGGCCCAAGCATGTTGATGGAGGGCCTCATGCTCTCCCTGCCAGCCACCCTCATGGCTCAAGTCCATGTTGAGTTAGCCCACTTGGCTGCTTCAATTGTAAAAAAAAAAAACTTTAAGCCTCTAATCTTCTTAATTTATTAATTTATTTATTAATTTTTATTTTTATCTTATTTTATTTTTACCTACTTTTTTAACTCAACTTAAGCATAACTGAAAGACAAATTATTAGGGTTGAATATCGTTTTGAAACTCAAATAATTTATATTTCACTTTCCCTTCTTTAATTATGTCTAATCATCATATATGAAAATTTTTATATAATTAACTTATGTTGGTCTCGATGAATTTACTACATTCTAAACTTTAAATCCTATTTTCAAAACTTAGGTCCTTAAGTAATTTTTCAAAAATCCGACTTTTAAATTTAATTTTAGATCCCGAAAGCCCCACTACTCATTTTCAGTCGTTCAAATATCATTTTGATTAATTAGTAACATTATTCCATATTTATTTATTTAGTTCTTTTAAAAATCTCATTCCTTAAAGCCCAATTCTTCAAAAATCCAATGTCCTAATTTAATTTTCAATCTCAAAATTTCCACTATCCAATTTCATTCGTTTAAATATCATGTCTGTTAATTGTTATTATTATTTCTCATGTATTTATTTATCCTCTTTTAAAAATCTCATTCCTTAAAGCCCAATTATTCAAAATCCAATGTCCTAATCAAATTTCCAATCTCAGAATTTCCACTATCCAATTTCATTCGTTTAAATATCATGTCTGTTAATTGTTATTATTATTTCTCATGTATTTATTTATCCTCTTTTAAAAATCTCATTCCTTAAAGCCCAATTCTTCAAAATCCAATGTCCTAATCAAATTTCCAATCTCAGAATTTCCACTATTCAATTTCATTCGTTCAAATATTATGTTTGTTAATTATTATTATTATTTCTCATGTATTTATTTATCCTCTTTTAAAAATCTCATTTCTTAAAGCCCAATTCTTCAAAAATCCAATGTCCTAATTTAATTTTCAATCTCAAAATTTCCACTAGCCAATTTTATTCGTTTAAATATTATGTTTGTTAATTATTATTATTATTTCATATGTATTTATTTATCCTCTTTTAAAAAAACCTCGTTCCTTAAAGCCCAATTCTTAAAAAATCCAAGGTCCTAATTTAATTTTCAATCTCAAAATTTCCACTATCCAATTTGGCTCGTTTAAATATTATGTTTGTTAATTATTATTATTATTTCGTATATATTTATTTATCCTCTTCTAAAAATCTCATTCATTAAAGTCTAATCCTTCAAAAATCCAATGTCCTAATTTAATTTTCAATCCTAAAAATTCCACTATTCTCTAAATGTTATTTTCATTAATTAGTATTATTATCCCATATTTATTTATTTATTCCAATAATTAAAGTCCAATTCTTCAAAAACCCAACGTCCAAATTTAATTTCCAATCTCGAAAATTCCACTGTTCACATTCAGCTGTTTAATAATTATTTTCGTTATTAATGTTATCTCAACCATTTATTTATTCACTTGTTCATATATTAAAGATCTCATCTCTAAATAATCTCTTAAATTTTCAAATCTCTAAGTTTAATCTCCAATCTCTAAAATTCTATCTTTCGCATCTTACCTAATCTTTATTATTTCACTATCGTTATTATTCCATTCATTTACTTATTCACTCATCCACCTATCCACTTATTTAAAATCCCCTCTCTAAATAATTCATCAAATTTCCAAATCTCTAAATTCAACTCCCAATTTCCAGAATTCCCATCTTTGTAATCATATATCCATACTTTCGCTATTCTGTTCGTTTATTTATTCACTAGTTCATTTATTTAAAATTTCATTCCTAAATGATTCTTTAAATTTCCAATCCCTAAGTTCAATTTCCAATTTCCGAAATCCTAACTTCCTCAATTATTTATTCAATCATCATTATTTCGTCATTATTATTATTTCATTCATTTATTTATTCACTTATTCATTTATTTAAAATTCTGTCTTTAAATAATTCTTCAAAATTCCGATTTCCAAATTTAGTTTTTTGAAACTCCAATTTTCCAATTTCCGAACTTAATTATCGGTTTCCAATATTTTAATTCTCGCATTTATTCCGTTACTTACTTATTATTATCATTATTGTTATCATTTTATTCATTTATTTCTAAAAATTCTGCCTCTGAATGATTTCCAAGATTTCCAATTTTTATAGCTCGATTTTCATAATTTCTACTTTTCAAATAACTTTCAATTCTGATTTCTTTCAAAATTTAATTTCCAAGGTCTTAATTTTCGTAATTTAATTTCTTTAAAATCCCGAACTCTCAAATCATTTTCAAAATTCCAATCTCTTTCAAATTTAATTTTTGAAATTCTCATTCTTACATTTAATTTCTAAAAGTTTGATCTTCAAATAAACTCTAAAACTTCAATTTTCAAGTAATCTTCGAGGCTCCAATTTTTCAAATAAATTTCAAAAATCCAATTTTCTCTCAAATAGTTTTAATTTCACTCTGGTTTTTAAACAATCTTCTGCTCCTCTTGATTTTAATAAGCATGAATGAATTTTTCATAATTCCAGAATAATGGAATCTGTGACATTAATTCATACAAAATAAATGGGTTTTGGTGGGAGCCCGACATATGTGATTTTATGATTGATTGATTCGACGGTCATATTATTGATTTATTCTGCTCTATGACATACACGAGATTATTTCTTAATTGTGTACTAACCTTCTCTCTCTTGATAGCGCATTGATCATTTGATGCCAAGGTATACCCAGCTCCCACTTCGATCGTTCTTTATTGAGTGTTTTGATTCTCACATGTGCATGATCATTCTGAGTATTCATCGATTTCCTCATCAATTGCCACGTCAACTTCATTTTGTTAGTAGAGACCAGACTTTAGGGACTTAGAGGGGTGCTACGGTCTTTACCATACCTTTCCAATAAGTAACCTGACCCCCGAGCCTGATCCGGTTTCTCACAGACCACATTTTCCAAAATAAGGAGTCACACTTAGGGTTTTTCTTTCTTATTGTTTACCCTTTAAAAATAAAACAAAAATAAGTAGCGACTCCAAGTCATTTTCTAATAAATAAATCATTTTTCAAATAAAATCGAATTCGCCATCGAGTGGAAAACGCATGAGCCGAAATGCGGGGTCCACACTTATTCAATTTATATGCATGCATATATAAAGAAAATGAATTTGACATATTTATGTCAAACATTGGTTTCTTGCGGTTTAATATGATGTATAAAAAACAAAATAAAGAAAATATTTTAAGAAATTGAAAATAATATATCTTGTATCTTTCTTGTTAAGTTAATATGCAAATACCTTATATATCATCTTGAAAAGTGAAGTAAAGGAATTGTTATAATAATCACTAAAATCTCAAATAAATAATGTAAGTAATTAACTAAAATTTGATTGCTATTATTTATAATTTGAAATATCTTAGTAAGCCATATTATCACTTATAATTTAAATTGAAGATATATTTTCTTAATTTGAACAATTAAGTAATACTAAGTCTTATCAAAATTAAATAGTATATAATTTAATATAATTCTATAGTTTAATTGTAAATATGTTGTTACTTAATTAAATTTCAAAAACTCAAAATTTCAAAAATTTAAAATAAATAATAATAATAATGGAACCTTAAATTAATGAAAAATAAACTAACATAATAGTTGTGGGTACCCCCATAAATGGGGATAGTGGACCTACCCAAAAAACTATCCGATGAGTCAGGCCGATTTGGGCCAAGATTAAAAGCCTAACTAGCCTAATGACATAACTAGCTTAAATAGCCCAACAGGTAAAATGGGGAATAGAACGTGAGAGAACAATCCACGAGGAGTGGAGGCAGTAAACACTTGAGGCGGTAACTGTTTGGAGTGGCCAAAAGGTGCTCTTGCAATCTCCACACCAATCGGTAGCTAAAAGGTATATGATGCAAGAAAAATAGGGACACGAAAAAAATATGACCTTTTTTAAGAAAACAACCCCAACTAACTTAATCATTAGAAAAGGTGATCCTAGCGAAAAACTAGGTGAGCCTTGTGTGGCAGGTACAAGGAAGCACGTAGCAAGGAGAGGACAATTGCTCGAGAAATTCTCAACTGCAACAAGTAGCAGTTAACACTTGAGACGGTAATCATTTGGAGTGGCCAAAAGGGGCTCCTGCGATCTCCACACCAATCGGTAGCTAAAAGGTATATGAATGCAAGAAAAATAGGGACAAAATATATATATAAACCCAGCTAACTTAATCATCAAAGAAGGTGATCCTGGGAAAAAACCAGGCGAGCCTTGTGTGGCAGGTACAAGGAAGCGCATAGCAAGAAAAGGACGATTACTCAAGAAATTCTCAGCTCCAACAATAGTTGTAACTTAAAAAAAAAACTATATGAATATTATTAACGAGTTTGAGACAAATTTTATTTATTATTTTTAAAAATTTTCTTGAAATCTTAGTATATTAATTATCATTAGTATTTAATAGTAAATCTTAATATATTAAATAGTTGCAATGTTCATGTGACATTTATCATCCAATTGGATTTTTTTTTAAGTGCATTAAGGGTATTATTGGAATTTCTAGTTGATAAATTCTTTAAATGTTCTTCACATCAATTATGCATACACTTCTATGCTTTGAACCCAAATATGTATTTTTTATGGACCTCACGCCTATTTGTTGGGAATGAAAACCCTTAAACATAATTGTTTCTATTTTAAAAAGTAAGGTGAGAAGGAACGTTTTAAAGAAAAATGGTGGAAAAAAATGCACCACACACCTTGGAAAAAAAAACAAGAAAAGAAAAAAACAATTGTTGGTCTAATCAACCAATTTTTTGATCTGACGATTCAAAATCAGTTTAAAGGTGAAAATGGTAGAAAATGTGAATCCAAAAATGATAAAAAAAAAATATGTAAATCCAACCAAACATGCGATCTATCAATAATTTGACCAATCTAATTCAATTTCAAAACCATTGTTTTACCTTCTCCAATAGGGTAGTAGTGACTCACTATTGCTCACCTAGTTTTTGGGTAATAGTGATTAATCACAATCCTAGCCTTCCAACTATCATTTTAGGGTTGGTCCATATATAGGAAAAGGGTGATCAATCACATCATGTTACATGTATATTTAGGTTCCATTTCTTTGTACTAAGTTTGGTTTTATTGCTTTATATCTTGTTCCTATGTTTTTGCACCTTTGCCTAATTACTTTGTAATTAATCCTATTTTCTTTTGTGCCTTCATCCCATTATTTCAATCATCAAGGTAAAAAATTTAGCAATTAGATCTTGATTGGGTGCCTTAAAATTTTTCATTATTTTATTGTGGTCATTATATATATTATTATATTGGCAAATTTTAAAACTTGTTCATGGTATTGAAAAAAAATATATCAATTTTTAAAAATATTTCTTAAAATATGATAACTAAAAAATTATTCTTAAATTTATGGTATAATATGATAAATCAAGAAGTTATCTTTTAAGACAACCCAATTAGAACATTAAAGCATATGCTACAAGTCTATCGACTAAAAGACACACACCTCTTGAAGTTGATTGAATACATCATCAATACATGGTAATGAACATCGATTAAGAATGGTAGCCTTATTAGAATCTCGATAATCTATGCATAACCTCGTATTACCATCCTTATGTTCAAAGAGGACATGGGCTCCCCATGGTGACACTTGTTCATATGAGTCACATATCCAATAACTCCTATAATTGGACCTTCAACTCCCTAAGCTCTGTTGGAGCCATACGGTATGGTGCCCTGGATGTTGGTGTAGTTCCTGGCACCAAGTTTATGGCAAAGTCCATCTCTCTTGCTGGTGGTAATCTAGGCAAGTCTTTTAGAAAAGCCTCTAGAAACTCACATGCCACTGTATGTCCTAAAGTCATGGCTCTACATCATGACTATCCACAACATGAGCGCAACCCCCCCTCATCAAATCACTGCTTACGTCGTTGAGATCAAGAGCCATGACTATCCACAACATGAGCGCAACCCCCCCTCATCAAATCACTGCTTACGTCGTTGAGATCAAATATGGTGGTACTAAGACCCTCTTAAACTCCAACCTCAAGGGCACCTGGTAATTTGAACATTACACATTTCTCAAAATAATCAATAAAAGCATGATATGCGGCCAACCAATCCATCCTAAGAATAACATCAAAGTCTAGCGTAGCGATGAGTACCAAGTCTACTAGCAACTCCCGATAAATCCTGGTCACAACACATCCTCTATAAACTATGTTTACAATCACCCCATCCCGATTAGAGTGTTTTTCTTTTTATTTTTTAATTTTCAAATGATAACTTAAAATAAAAAACACTAATAGTAAATTATAAAACTAATAAAATGAGAATAAAATTAAATTATAAAATTAATTTTTTAATAAAATTAAAGATATTAATTAATATATCTACATTTTATTCACATTTCACTAACTTCAAATTTTCTCATTTTTATTTATATTTTATTAATTTTATGATGTTATTATTCCATTTTATGTAAATGGTGAATAATCATTATATATTATTATAATGGTAATTATAATCAAAAGGAATTTGGTCTTTGGTTAACACCTTTCCCCTTTTACATAAAGATGAGCCCTAAATGGGGCCGCCCACTACCCACATGACATTTGAAATATTAAAGTTTAAAAAAAGCTGTTTGAAAACTCACGCTTTAACAAAAGTTTGGGTGATAATGGTTTTCATCATTTGCTTTTGAAAAAAATTAAAAAGTTGTTTGAAAACCCATTGACAGGTGTCTAAAAAATTAAAAATCTATTTGTAAACCTATGCTTTGTAAAAAGTGGGGTGAAAACCGATACTTCAAAGAAAACAAAGTTTTAAAAGGCTATTTGAAAACCAACTTTTTATGACTAGGTGTATAATTGATCCTAACTTCATGAAAATTTATGTACAATAACATCTTTAACTATTAGTATTCACACACATGTATTTGCACTTTTTTCTTCATTATCATTATTTACTTTATATATATATATATATATATATATATATATATATAAACACTTGTATTCAATGTACACGACATTTGTACTATTAGTAGAAGACATGTATAAGTTTATATATTTATGAATTTTTTTTCATTTTCTTTGACTATTTTTTATAGTATTGGAAACATTATTTTCATAGACGCATGAATTTCAAATACAATTTTTTAAATTGCCATGTATAAGGTGCTTATATTAAATATATAAGACATTTATACTTAGTTGTGTAAGGTTTGCACATTTGTACTTATTAGAATATGAAAATATTAAAATGTTGTACATCCTTTTTATCCTGTTAATATGCAAATAACTTATATATCAATCTCTAAAAATGAAGCAAAGGAATTGATATAATGATCACTAAAATTGTAAATAAAAAATAGAAGTAATTAATTATAATTTGATTATTATTATTTATAATTTGAAATATCCTATTAACCCATATTATCACTTATAATTTAAATTAAAAATATGTTTTCTTAATTTGAACAATTAAATAATACTAAGTCTCATTAAAATTAAATAGTATATAATTTAACATAATTCTATAGTTTAATTGTAAATATGTTGTTACTTAATGAAATTTCAAAAATAAAAAATTTCAAGATTTTGAAATAAAAAATTATAATAATCGAACCTTAAATTAAAAAAAAAAAAAGTTAAACTAAGATACACTACAATAAATATGAGGTTTTGTCATAAATTATTTTTTATTAAAAGAGATTATTTTGTAGTAGAAGATTTTTTTTTTCCCACAAAAAAATTATTTGTGGTGAGTTTGTTGCTATAAACCCATGAACAAATTATTTTTAACCATAAAATTTAACATTATAGCAAAAACAAATACTTTTTCTATAAAATAAAATTTGTGATAACATATCTTTTTTTTTTTTACCATAAAACAAATAGTAACATGTCATTTTTGACATGAAAATATTCATGGTAAAAGGTTATTTTTTACCTTTTTTTTTTTTTAAATCACTTTGGAAGATCACCCCTTTATCATGGTATAAAATTTCTAGCGAGATATGTTTTACTACAAAAGAATTATTTTTAAAATTGTATGCAAAGATCAATCGGATTAGACCTATTTGTCTTAAAGATCACTATTTTCTTTCTTATATATAATTCATTATTTGTCAATTCTTTGGTCTATGAAACATGAACAACAATAATGATACATTTGTTTGTAATTTCTAAAATTGAAACTAAACCACAACATATCCTAATTTGGGTGTAGTGATCAGAGTCAAGATTTAGAAACATAATTGGGCTGGTTCGGACTAGAGCATCCATGGCTCCAGCTTTCTTCTTATGATCATAACCCAGCCTCTTCTTACGAGATATGTTAACCAACATTAGCAACCTTGTATCCAATGTCTTAAAAGCCAGAATGGACTAGACAATTCATTCGGTTAGACCATCGATTGGATGGCTATAAAACCACCATCTGGGCTAGGATAGCTATAAAACCACCATCGAACTGGACAGATCGGTGGTTGAACCGTTGACTTGATGAACCGTCTGTCGGTTCAAACTCGGACAGATCCCCTTTAATTTTTTGGCAAAACACACCCAGTTGAATGGGCCTCAATCTTGGAAGCCCATCGTCATGTGGGTAGCCTCAATCCTGGAAGCCCAGCTTCATGTGGGCTATTAGCGTTGCTTCTTGTGCTGTGTTTAGGACTTCATTTTTTCCTTATCTCATTTCGGTGTGGGCTGTACGAGAATGAGAAACTTTATTAAATGGAAAAAAACATGAGGATTTGATGTTTAGAGCTAAGGCTCAAAGGGTGAGTACAAGTCCACTCAACTACTTTTACCTTGTATTTAGTATTGCAAACCAAAGAATAATATTGAATATGACGCTTTTCAAAATTTTTATAATAATGAAAACATAAATAATATAAGTAAAATAATGTAATATTTTTCAAAATTATAAAATAATATTATTGATCTTCATATTTCAATAAAGATCTTCATATTTAAATATTATATATGTTTTATTTAATAAAATATTAAAATATTAATATATCTATATATTTAATTAATTTGATAATATTAAAGATGAAAAAATAAATATTATTCATTCTTATTTTCTTTATATATATTTACTTTTTTATAAGTATTTTAAAATTTAAGAATATATAGACTATATATTTATAACATTATTCGACCACCAATCCAACCATTGGAATGTAAACCAATGACTTTTCTAATTCAATGATCAGTTCGGTTTTGAAGCTATTACTTGTATCAACTTTTGTTGTATCAATCTAAGTTCTCCCCATCCGCTTTTGGGCCAAAAACTGGTTCTACATTTGGGGGTGTGTGGACCCCGCATTTCGGCTCATGCGTTCCCCACTCGATGGCGAGCTCGATTTTTATTTTGAAAAATGATTTAATTGGTTAAAAAAAATGACTTTGAGTCGCCACTTATTTTTGTTTTATTTTTTAAAGGGTAAACAAAATAAGAAAGAAAACCCTAAGTGTGACTCCTTAATTGGAAAAGGTGATCTGCGAAAAACTGGATCGGGTTCGGGGGTCAGGTTACTTATTAGGAAGGTACGGTAAAGACCGTAGCACCCCTCTAAGTCCCTAAAGTCGGGTCTCTACTAATAAAATGAAGCTGACATGGCAATTGATGAGGAAATCAATGAATACTTAGAGCGAATCATGCACATACGGGAGTCAGAAAAATGCATATAGACTAACCAGAGTGAGAATGAGTGCGTACCTGGGCAACGAACCATCATGCGCTACCAAGAGAGGAGGGTTAGTACACAATTAAAGAATAATCTCATGCATGTCATAGAGCAAAATAAATCAATCATGTATGATAATCAAGTCAATCAAATCTCATATGTCGGGCCCCCACCAAAGCCCGTTTTATCTTGCCTGAATCAATTCCGATAACTCCATTGTTCAGAATTACGGAATTTGATTCCTTGCTTATTTCAAAACATTTTAAAAACAGAGGAAGTATGAAAATTGCTTGCCAGAAATAAAAGTGGCAGCAAAGCTTTATTAAAAATGTGATTTTGGAACCTAAAGAAAATGCTCTAAGGATGAAGAAAAAGGTGGAACGTCGGTCGAACAGAATTTCGGATGCGAGATATCCGGAGAAGGTTGAACGTCGGCCGGACAGAATTCCAGATGTGAGATATCCGGAGAAGGTGGAACGTCGGCCGGACAGAATTCCGAATGTGAGATATCTGGGTGAAATGTCGGTGGAGAAGAATTCCGTATGTGAGACACCCGGGTGGAATGTCGGTGGAGAAGAATTCCAGATGTGAGACATCCAGATGGAATGTCGGCGGAGAAGAATTCCAGGTGTGAGACACCCGGATAAGGTAGACGTTGGCCGGATAGAATTCCGGATGTGAGGCATCCGGGTGGAATGTCGGGGGAGAAGAATTCCAGGTGTGAGACACCCGGATAAGGTAGAATGTTGGCCGGACAGAATTTCGGATGTGAGGTATCCGGGTGGAATGTCGGGGGAGAAGAATTCCGGGTGTGAGACACCCGAATAAGGTAGAACGTTGGCCGGACAGAATTCCGGATGTGAGGCATCGGGGTGGAATGTTGGCGGAGAAGAATTTCGGATCTGAGACATCCGGATTAGGTAGAACGTGGTTATGAGTAGCATGAAGGATAAGTATGGGTTGTATGGATATAGGGGCTTGGGTGAGTGGTTTTAATGGGTATGTGAAGAAGTGAAGGATGACATGTGCTCGTGAGACTCCATGTAAGCGAGGGAGTGAGATGGAGAATGAATGAGAGGAAGACGGGTATGGTGGAGGATGCTTGATTCCGCTTCAACCCAAACTTTCTCTCGACTTTGGAGCCTTGAGTATGCACTCAGGGAGGAAAAGAATACAAGGAGATAACAGGATAGCAACAAGAAGAAAAACATGAAGACTTTAACCAGCTTATCGAACCCATTTCATCATTTCATCCATGGGTTTGCAAAGAGGGGGGGGGGGGGGGGGGGGGGGGGGGGAGATCCAGGGGTTTACACAAAAATAGGGGAGCAAGCATTGAGATATCTCACGCAGGAGCTAAAACAGAACCAAGGTCTTTTCAAGAAGAGAAACATGATATAACAATGACAATAAAACCGTAATCATCCTAAAGATCAGTAAAAGCTAATCTTATGGCCTGAGATTCATGCATAAAACAAACAAAGATATCCCATAATAAGATGGTGAAAAAAATGAGCAAAATCCATACCTGAAAAGCTTATTTACAAGCAAACTGAAAAGAAGATGCTCCCAGAAAGTCCTTCGTCTCCTTGTAGCGGGTGTCTTCCCTTTCCAGTCTGAGGATTCTCTCCCCAAAAAACCCCCCGGTAGCTTCACCTTCCTTCGCCAGTCCTCTTCTCTTTTCCCTCTTCCTTCCCTTTTTCTCTGTCTCCCTGTATCTGTCCTTTTCTCTGGATTTGCCTTTCTTTTTTTTTCGATCTTTTCCCCAGCCACCTTCTCCTGCACCACTCCTTCTGCAGCCACCTTTTTCTGCCCCTCTGCTCACTCGTCAGCCAGCATGGCTTGCCCGTCCCATCTGGCCGAGATTCATGGTAAGAGAGGGGGGTCCCTCACCAGAAAGTTCTTCCACGTGTCAAAGTCCTACTGCAGCTTCAAAAAGCGAGGTTGATTCCTTATGGTCACTAAGGATGTGACACGTGGCCCGCTGGGATAGTGACACCTGGCTAAAAAATGTGATCTGCAAAAACAAATAGAGAAAAAGTGACCCATGCCTAAATGGGGGTCTATAGGGTGCTAGCACTGTATTTTGTCATAAAAAACTGGTTCACAGTTCTGAAAACTAGTTCTGCTTTTCATCAACTTTTCCGGTTCAGAATATGTATGATGTCAATTCAAAATCAAATGAGATGAAATTACCTGAATTATACCACCATGATTTCCTCTTAAGTGGTCTGTCTCTGTTGATGACCATGTTCCAGGCTAATGTGAACCATCAGCCATCCAAGTAGTTTTTGGAACTTTAATGGCTTCCAAAAGACGACCAATTTCGGAAAAATGGTAAAAATATGGACCTTGAGAAGTCACCACAACGTCCATCCCTATTATTTTAGGGTCCAGAAGACATTGCCATTGTTATTCTCATCAGATTCCATGTTATCCAAGTGGAGAACTCAGGATAATATATTGTATTGATAGAAGTCTCATTTCTATGATAGAAATATAGTCCAGTCTTTGTAGACAGGATGGCATTTATGAGCATATCTTTACGTTTAACTCTTCTTAATTTTTTCCTCTTTGTATAAAGAATCGGCTATTATCAACACATTTAATACAGCTCTTAAGTAATTCCTAACATAGTTTAAGTTAGAGAAACTATTCATGAACAGGGCATACCTTATCAGCTGCCTCCTTGGTTTAGGACAAGTGACCACATCATTCTGACCAAGACATGTAAAAATTGTGAGAATTCCACATTTAAACTAGAAACAAGTCTGGTAGTAGCAAATTTAAGGTAGCCTTGAATTCTTAGCAACCAAACAGTCCATTAACCAGCAAAAAAATGCAACTGAACCACTTCTTTTTAACATGGAGAAAATTAAAGAAAGATCCAGCCTTCATTTTCTCTCATTCCAAATGCAGAAAACCCTAAGCATTGAATTTTTCACTCTCGTTCCTTATATCTTTTTAGCAACCAAATGGAGCACAGTAAACCTTAATTTACTTTGTAGAGAATTAACAATGTCTGACCAAACAAACACATAATAACGATCAACACATGTATAGAAATTCAAATTTTCTTTTAAATCTATGCCATGTTGCTGATTGTTAGTGAGGATTAGTTAAGAATTAGTTTTAACAGCTCATGCTTAACAGATTTTAACAATATTTAAGCTGTGTAATTATACAAAGAAAATAGAGAGACTCGTTCTTCTGTCAAGAAGACAATTCTTTCATAGTCCTCTAAAATCTTTTCCTGTCTCTTTTCTCTAGAAAATTCCTCGTTACAATTCTATCACTGATAAATCAAAAGGTACCAGTAGATTATATCTTGGAAGCTGAGTCAGCCCCTAAGCTCAGTTTTTGGGAAGCTAACCCAATCCTTATCTCAGCTATAATTACCAGTAGAATGAGAGAGTTAAATTCCTTTCAAAGCAGATAGTGCAAATGAATTGCAGCTTACCCTTTCACAGAATTCACATTGTTGCTCAAATGACTTATCTCCCTACTCTGACTTCACCTTGGCCTTGGTGGGTAAACCGATTTTGACCCAGTTATCAATGAAGTTTATTAGTAAGTTTTTATTAATGGAGAAAGTCATGGCTTTCCATGGCTGTATTTCATGTGGAGAGCCATACTTGGAAGTAGCCCCATCCGCAGGAAGAGACATAAGTGCCTTTATCCCACCACAGCAATTATGTCCTATGACTAGGATGTTCTTCACCTATGAAGTTAATTTCTCATTGTTAAAGACCCCGAAGAAATTCCTTCAGAAAAGACTATGATTGAAGACTTTACCCCATTTTTTTTTATTGATATATATATACCCTATGATTGAAGACCAAAACATTGTGAAATAGTAAATCATAAAAGGAGTAAGTGCAACAAACAGTTGTTAACCTTCCAAGATATATGACAGCATACAGAAAAAGAGGTTAAATTTTATTACAATAATTAAATGATCATTTTCTTTGTTTCTTTTCTTCTTCGTTTTTTTCTTTCTTCTTTTGTTATTTTCTTTGTCTTTCATCACTGGATAAGATAACAAAGGAGAACAACAGATTAAAAGCAATCCCTTTCATTATGAAGAAAAGAAAAGAATTATAACTAGATCCAATATTAAGAATAGAAATTCCTTAGACCAGAGAAATAATCTCAAAACAGGTATTTATATTAAGGGATGGTCATGTTGAAAGGTTTCGACCCTATTATCTTTATTGTCCAGAGTGGTAGCCCCATAGATCAATAGAGTTGAAAGATTGTTGTCAAAGTTGCAAATACAATTGAAATAACTCCTTCAAGGATCCCAACAAGCAATCTCGCTAGGATGAGATAAGAGACCATCAAAATTTTAAGCTATCATTGTAAGTAAAAATAATAATAATACTCACTTGGATGAGCTTGAAAATATAGACGAATGAGTTCCTTATTATCAGAAAGTACTCTCTTGGGAGGAAAGCATCCAACAGTTCCTTCCTGTTAATATCATACTCTTTGGTTGTCAAAGCAGATGGGTGGCTTTTGGCCTTGTTGAATGGAGTTGCAAGCTCTTCTCCTAGTTACCGTCCAATGTGAAATGACTGGAATGTCTATGTAAATTCCTTGGTTGTGACAAACCTGTAAGGCATATTTTTTAGTGTCCAATACAGCTCCTGATCTTTCCTTGATGTTACCTGAAATGAATCAAGTTTTCAGAAAGACTAATTGTGCATCTTAAAATATAAAGCTCATCTCATAGCTTGGTTTTTTTTGAAGAAAGAAAATACCAAATGCTACAAAGCTAGATTTGCACTCACTTCTTGGGGGAAGTCTGCCACATCCTTCCTTCGAGTTTGAAGCCCATGGACTCAAAAAAATTCAAGCATGCTTTCACGAGCTCCCTGATAAACAATCTGGCTATCAAAGAGGAGAATGATGTCATGAAAAAGTTTGTAAGTCTCAAGTGGTGGCTTGAGGAGAGAGATGACAGCAGTCCCATTGAGATTGTGGATGGTTTGCCTAAGAGAATTCACGATTTGATACATTGTTGAGCTGTCCAAGCCGGTAGAAATCTCATCCATGAATAATGCCTCTGCTGGTCCAACCAGTATCTCACCTATCATTCAAACATTTCACATAATTCAATTAAATTAAATTGATGAACTACACACACACACACACACACACACACACACATATATATATATATATGTTACATAAAAAACGAGAATAGACAATAAGAAAAATAAGAACATATGGATTTACGTGGAAAACCCTAGACAAGAAAACCCATGGACAAAGGAAAAGAATAATCCACTATGTCAAAAATTGATACAAAATGGGAGAGTATCAAGCGGCTACTACATAAAATCCCTAAAAACCTATACACCATCGCATATATATATATATGGGAGAGAAAAATAAATAAAGTAGGAAAATCCATAATTTTTCTTCACCATATATGTCGCACCGTGAACTTTTCAGGTCGGACCAAAAAGAGAAATCGGGTTACCAAGCTCTAACAATCTCCACCTAGACATGAATTCCAATGTAAGGAATGAAAAACAAACTCCAATCTTCAAAAAAAAGTTCTCCATCTCTTCAACAAACTTCAAAGGGTAACTCAACAACGAATGCTAACCAAGTCCAAGCAATGCTCAAACTTGGCTACAAGGAGTGTCTTGGTCATCATATCAGTAGGATTATCATGGGTGCTAACTTTGCCCTCAACAATATCACCACAAGCAATGATATCACACACAAAATGATACCACATATCAATGTGCTTTGTTCTCTCATGAAACATCTAATCTTTTGTGAGGAAAATAACACTCTAATTATCATAAAAAGTTGTGGTAATCTTAAAGTTGTCACTAAGTTCACCAAATAATCTCTTCAACCAAATAACTTCCTTACAAGCCTTTGTAATAGCCATGTACTCAACCTTAGTAGTAGACAAAGCAACTTTAGTCTACCAAGTAGCTTTCCAACTGATAGCACAATCACCAACAATAAAAATATACCTTGTAAGAGATCTTCTTTTATCAAGGTCACCAGCAAAATTAGAATCGACATATCCAACGACTCTATCTCTAGTTCTCCCAAAATGCAAACAAACATCAGTAGAGCCACTCAAATATCTAAAAATCCACTGAACTACTTTCCAATGTTCTTTACCAGGATTTGTCATGTATCTACTAATTGCACTCATGACATAGGATAAATCTGGACTTGAACCATAGCATACATGAGGGACCCTACTACACTAGAATATGGGACTTGTGACATATAATCAACATCATCATTTGATTGTGGAGATAAAGCAAATGAAAGTCTGAAATGAAGCACCAATGGAGTACTAACAAGTTTTGGCATTCTGCATATTAAACTTGTGAAGAACTTTCTCAATGTACCCTTTCTGACTTAGGTATAATTTGTCTGCCTTTCTATTTCCCATAATCTCCATTCCAAGTATCTTCTTTGTCGCTCCTAAGTCTTTCATCTCAAACTCCTTACTGAGTTGGACTTTTACCTTTCTTATCTCTTCCTTATCCTTGGTTGCTATTAACATATCATCAACATATAAGAGTAGATATACAAATAGCCTATCATCACTCTTCTTAAAGTAAACACAATTGGCATAACTGCTTCTTTTGAAATCATGAGTGGTCATAAATGAGTCAAACCTCTTATATCACTATCTAGGTGATTGTTTCAAGCCATAGAGAGATTTTTTCAGCAAGCACACATAGTCTTTCTTTCTTGAGACTATAAAACCTTCAGGTTGCTGCATGTAGATGTCCTACTCAAGTTCTCCATGTAAGAACATTGTCTTCACATCCAATTGCTCAAGCTAAAAATCAATGGTCATAATACCAAGCAAAGCTCGAATCGAACTATGCTTTACAACTGGAGAAAACACATCAATGAAGTCTATTCTCGGAATCTGACTATAGCCCTTTGCAACTAATCTTGTCTTATACCTAACTTCTTCAACTCCTGGTATTTCTTCTTTCCTCTTGAACACCCATTTGAAACTAACAATTTTTTTTACCTTTAGGCAGTCTCACTAAGTCCCATGTGCCATTCTTATGAAGTGACTTCATCTCCTCCTGTATGGTCATCATCCATCTACCAGAATCATCACAATTAACTGCCTTTGAGGAGGTAGAAGTTTATGTACTAGAATCAATACCTTTAGCCATATCTAAGGTATAAGCAACCAAATCAGCCTCAGCATACCTCTATGGAGGTTTAATATCTATTCTAGGTCTGTCTTTAGTAATAAAATTCTATGATGGTGCTGGTAGTGGTGAGTAAGCAACAATAGCATCACTCTTCATCTTTAAACTAGACTGAAATGTAGATTCTGGTATGGATCCTGACCCAATCTCAAACTCCACCTATGTGTTTGATTTTTCTTGCTCTTTATCGCAAGAGTCTCTAGAAGATGAGTCGTGAAGCATAGTAGTTTCATAAAAAATAACATATTTACTAATTGACTTTCTTAGTTTCTGGACACGATAGCTTATATCCCTTAACACTAGACTTAAAGCCAAGAAAGGCACACTTTATAGATCTAGGTTCCAATATTCCATTATCAACATGAATATAAGTAGAACATCCAAATATCTTCAAATCAAAGTAACTAGCAGGAGTACCAAACCATACCTCTTGTGGAATCCTTTTATCAATAGCAGTTAAGGGAGAGAGATTAATGAGAAAACAAGCTATAGAGGCAGCTTCAACCCAAGAACACTTAGGTAAACCAGCATTGGAGAGATATAACATACTTTCTCCATCAAAGTCTTATTCATTCGCTCTGCCACACCAATTTGTTTTGGAGTATGACGGACTATATAATGCCTTAAAATTCCTTCTAACTTGCATAGAGTATTAAACTCATCAGAACAAAACTCCAAGCCATTATTAGTGCAGAGAAGTTTTACTTGCTTCCCTATTTGCTTCTCAGTCATAATCTTCCATTCTTTGAATGTAGCTATCACATCACTCTTTTGCTTCAAGAAGAACACCCAAACTTTTCTAGAAAAATCATCAATGATAGTAAACATATAATTAGCACCAAATTTAGAAGGCACCCTAAATGGTCTCCAAAGATCATAATGCATATAATTGAGTGTCCTCTTTGTGTTGTGAATGCCTTTTATGAATTTCACTCTCCTCTACTTTCCAAAAACACAATGCTCACAGAACTTCAGTTTACTAATACTCTGACCATTAAGAAGTCCTTTTCTACTCAGTTCAACCATCCCATTCTCACTTATATGCCTAAGACGCATATGCCAAAGTCTACTAACATCACCATCTGACAATGAAGGAATAGCAACAGTTGCATCACCTATAATTGTAGAACCCTACAGGACATATAATTTGGCAAACTTTCTACCCTTTCATCACAACAAGAACACCTTTGCTAACCTTTAGGACTCTACCTTCACTAGTGTACTTGTACCCTTTTGAATCAATAGTACTCAACAAAATAAGATTCCTATTTAGATTTGAGACATGTCTCACATCACCAAGTGTCCTGACAACCCCATCAAACATTTTAATTTTGATTATTCCAATACCAACAATCTTACAAAATGCATTATTTCCCATCAACATAACACATTTGGACACTTTTCATATGTTGAAAACCAGTCCCAACTATGACACATATAAAACTTGCAACTTGAATTAAGAATCCAATCCTTGCAAGGTTTGAAGTTGTTATCAGAAACAACTATGAGTTCTCAATCACTGTACTCATCTTCTACAACATTGGCTTCCTTGGATTTTTCTGGTTGTTTATCCTTTTGATTTGCAGCAGCTTTCTTATTTTTATTCTACAACTTATAACATTCAAATTTGATGTGCCCTTTTTTCTTATAATACCTACATGTTTTGTCTTTATTACTGAATTTCGATCTGCTCCTCGCATCACCACTAGAATTCCTCTCTTGTGTCCTTCCTTGAACAACAAGGCGCTCTGTCCGAGCCTTAGATCCAACCACAAGCTACTTCATATTTTCCTTAGAAAATAAAGCATCAAAAACTTCCTCTAGGGTAAGAGTGTCACGACTATACAAAATAGTATCTCTAAAAGTTGCATATGAAGAGGACGATGAACACAATAAAATCATCCCTAAATCTTCTTCATCATACTTAACCTCCATAGTCTATAGATTAAAAAATGATTTTCTTGAAGACAGTTAAGTGATCTTCTAAAGACGTACTTTATATCATACGATGAGAACACAGTCACTGCTTTAGATGCAACTTGATGGTTAAACTTTTCATCATTCACAACTGCTCTAACTTTAACCATAACACAGCGATGGCTTTTTTCCTTCAAAACGTCTTGTAGAATTTGATTTGATAGGTGAAGATGAATTTGAGATAAGGCCTTTTGATCCTTATGTTGTTTTCCCTTTAGTGTCCATAGCGAGGGCATCTTATCAAACCCTAATAGCGCATCATCCAAATCCAGCTATGCAAGCACAACCCACATCTCGACTTGCCATAGCGAAAATCTAGTGTTATGATCCAAAAGCAAAATATCGTATTTCATCGTTGCCATTGTCGATATCAAACCTTGCTTTGATCAAACCTTACTCTGATACTAGTTTGTTACAGAAAAACGAGAATAGACAACAAGAAAAATAAGAACACACAAATTTACATGGAAAACCCTAGACAGGAAAAATCACGGGCAAAGGAGAAGAATATTTCACTATGTCAAAAATTGGTACAGAATGGGAGAATATTAAGCGACTACTACATAAAATCCCTGAAAGCCTTTACACCATATATATATATATATATATATATATATATATATATATATATATGTATGTATGTATGTATATATATATATATATATATATATATATATATATATATATATATATATATATATATGTATGTATGTATGTATGTAGTTTTTTTTTTTTTCTATTTTTGGTTAGAAACCAAATTATTTGATCTATTGTGACACATTTCCTTTGTCTTCTAAAGATAACTCTAATCATTTAATCTCCTACCATGGTATTTACACAGATGTCTAGTCCCAAAATCTGTAGATAGAAGCTTAAAGACAGTTAAACAAAGCATGATTTAGAATAGGATTTTCTCAAGGATCTATATGCCATCATTGAAAGTTTTATGCTTATAATACCTCTAGTGTATAATCAATGACCACACTTTCCTTCTAGTTTTCAATTGTTGCTACCTGAAATATTAAAAATAAATAATGAAAATATTAAGTTTACATCAAAACACTAAGTGGTTCTTCATAAAATATTTCTAATGGGATCAGTACTAATAAAGCATTATAGACTAAGAGCTTTCTTGAGAGTGATTTGGAGAGAAGTTACCTAGAAATGCTTATTTACAAAAATTGGTTGTTTGAAAAAATTTTGAAAATCATTTTTAATAATGGAAAATCATTTGAAGTGATTCTTAAACAATTATTTGGTTGATGAGTCTTAAAAAAAAATGTTATGTAATACTCTACTAAAAAATTATCAAAGCACTTCTTTGGATTATATTCAAATAATAAGTGACTTTCTTTAAAAACATTTATGATAAAAGTGCTTTCAAGTGCTATAAGCGAATATGCACTTGGAAAAAGTTGATGTTGTGTTAGACAAATGTCTTCACTAGGATATTTTGTCTACTAGCAAGATCACAAGCAAATAAACCTTGAATAGTTGAAATGACCCAACCCACTTCCTCTTGTGTAGATTGTGAACCCACATTTTCATGATATGTCCCCACTCGACTAGTGAGACTCACTTTTTATATTTAAGGAAAAATTATATTTTTGTAAAAAACTTGGAGTCGCCACTTACTTTTATTTATTTTTAAAGGGGAAATCAAGTAAGAACAAAACCCCTAAAATGACTCCTAACTTTTGGAAAAGCTATCTGTGAAAAACCTGAGTTTGGGAAGGTACCTCCAAAGAAGTAGCACCCCTCTAAGCCTTAAAAAGGTGTCTACTAGTTAAGTTGAGGGAAGTATGACAATTAGTCAGTTGATTGAGGATACCTAGGTAGGCTAAAATGATCTCAAAACTCTGTTATTACTAGCATGCTAGACAAAAATTCCAAACGCAATCACAAAGAAATGATAGTATGTGTACCTAAATCGCAACTTAAATGCTATTACAAGATATCAAAGTTAGTTTAGGTATCATATCATTCAACAAGTATTCTATTTTATTCAAAGGACTAGGCACTAGTCAAAGCAAACCTAAACACAATCAAAATACATGAATAATAACAAGAGGATTTAAAACCTAAGAACTGTCGAATTTCCAAAAAGGAGAACTTTCAATACAATAACACAATTGAAATACATGAATAATAATGAGAAGATCTAAAACCTAAGAACTTTCAATATGAAACTGATTACTACTCAAAACATGTTATTTTGTAGCTTGTAACTAGCTCTTTTAAACACCCTTGAGTAGTAATTATTGCCTTTTAACTCAATTGACATGTTAAGGACCCTTGCAATCGTTTCTAATCAAATTGTGTTAAGTTTTGGTGTTTTTGATAGCTTTTTGCTCACCAAAGCAATTTAAGAATGAGGGAGAGCTGTATATAGTTCATGGCAAAGCTTTTGGAAGCTCAAATTCATGAAGAAACCAAGCTTTGGAGCCCCATAGTCCTTTTCCTTAGTCATTCAAAGTATGCAAGGAAAAAACAATGGAGAGAGGAAAACAGAGTGAAGAAAACAGAGGACAGTAGCTTCAGTCTTCTTTCACACTTTTCGAGCACTTCCCGAAGTCCATTTTCTAGATTCTATATACCATTTCAAAGCTCAGGAAGTCAAGAATCCAACACTTCAAACCGTGTACTATTTGGAGCTGAAATGAGGAAGATATGGCCTTCGGAAGACAACTGCATCAAGCTGAGGGACAATTTCGCACCTTGCGAAATTGGAACTTCAACGTGCGAAATTTAAAGTGGATGGCAGCTGTGTAGTCGCGGTGAAGCCCAACATTCGAAGTTGATTTTGCAACTTTTGAACTTGGATCTCAATGTGCGAAAGTGGATTCTAAGTTGCGAAATCAACTTGCGAAATTTTCGCAAATCACCATGCAACGTGCGAAACTGGGATATTTGTGCCGACTCTTTTTCTTCTGATATTTTTGTGTCTAAATTTCCATTTTCTCCTTGTATTCAGACACTCATGTAATTCCTTAGCTAGGAAGTATCCAAGGAAGGGTAAATTACCTTCCTATATAAACTCTCTTGTAAACATTGAAAAAGGGACTCTCGGGGAGCTTTCTCCAGGAGACCACCTTATGTAAATTTTACACTTAGTGAAATATAGAGATCTCTTTTGCTTTCTTTTTCTCTCTACTATCTTCTTTTTCTTGGAAGCCAAACAACCTCTGAGGATGTTTTCCCAGAGGATGAGAGGCTAAACCTTTGGTTTCTTGGAGTGAAGGAAGCTAGGTGAAAAGTCCAGATACAAAGGTGGAAAACTCTCGTGCATTAAATACAGGTAGTTGGAGTTCATAAATGGCTTTTAAATCTAAAGTTTTGCTTTAAATCCCTTAGAACCACTTTGAATGGCCAATACATGGTAAGCTTTAGGTCTCTGTGGATACTTATTGCTAGATCCATATCAGACCATTAGTTATCATGTACGAGCCATTGGAAAGTGGCTCAAGGTGAAGACCCATAGTGTCTAAAGCCATTAATGGGACTTGACTACCACTTCTATTAACTTTTTATGGATTAAATCTTCATTGTTAAACCTATACCGATTCGGGAAACAACCATCCTTTATGTTGTTGTCCTCAATGCGAGAAGAAAAATCCGGAATTTCCCACTTTGCATTCTGAACTTGATCCTAGCAACCTCTAGCTCCAGGAGACTTTCTTTCTTTCATTTCTACCTAGTTCTATATTAGTTTAGTTCCAAACACCACTTTCAAAACAAATCTTATTTTCTTTTAAACTTTAAGTTATGACAAAGGAAATCATCAAACTCAATTTCTAATCTATAGTCTATCACTGGTAGAGTAAAAACCCATCCCTGAGTTCGACCCTAGAGCTGCTATACTATAGTAGCTTTGCTACGCCAGTATAAGGTCATAGGATTTATAAATATTTTTGATTAAAATACTCAACTGGGCACGAATCAAATGGCGCCGTTGCCGGGGATGGTGCCACAATACATTGATGCAACTTTTTAGAGGCTACTTGTGATTTCCATCACAAGTTTGGTGAATTCCTTTTTCACTAACTTCCTTTCCTTTCTTTTAAGTGTAGAATTCCTTTTGTTAAGTTTACTTTTATTTTCTTTCTAACCTTAACTATTTTCTAGTTTTTTTTTTTTTTTTTTTTTTTTTGTTGTCTTTGTTTTGTTTTCAGGGAAGTTGCAACTTGTGCATGCCCTATTGGATTCGAGACCAAGAGGGAAGGCTAGTAAGGATTGAGAATCCTCAAGACACTGAGTTGGATATCTGTGTAAACATCATGGACCCTCCACAAGAGGATCAGAATTCTCAACACGGTCAAGGGGTTAATCCAAATGCATATCTATCCATGAGGGATAGAATGCACCCACCAAGGATGAGTGCACCCTCATGCATCGTGCCTCCTCTTGAGCAGCTGATCATAAGGCCCTATATTGTACCCCTCCTACCAAATTTCCATGGAATGGAGAGTGAGAACCCATATGCCCACATCAAGGAGTTTGAGGAGGTGTGCAATACTTTTAGAGAGGGATGAGCTTTAATAGACTTGATGAGACTCAAGCTATTCCTTTTTACTTTGAAGGACAAGGCAAAAATATGGCTTAACTCTTTAAGGCCAAGGAGCATAAGGAATTGGGTTGATCTGCAAGCCGAATTTTTGAAGAAAATTTTCCCCACCCATAGGACCAATGGGTTGAAGAGACAAATCTCAAAGTTTTCTGCCAAAGAAAATGAGAAGTTCTATGAATGTTAGGAAAGGTATATGGAGGCGATCAATGCTTGTCCTCATCATGGCTTTGATACATGGCTCTTGGTAAGCTATTTTTATGATGGGATGTCTTCCTCCATGAAGCAAATTCTTGAAACCATGTGTGGGGGAGATTTTATGAGTAAGAATCCGGAAGAAGCCATGGACTTTTTAAGTTATGTATCTGAGGTATCGAGAGGATGGGATGAGCCCAACTCAAGAGAAATGGGAAAGATGAAAGCTCCTATAAATCCAAAGGGTGGAATTTACATGTTAAGTGAAGACATGAACATTAAAGCTAATGTGGCAACAATGGCAAGGAGGTTGGAAGAACTTGAGTTGAAAAAAATGCATGAAGTCCAAGCCATCTCCGAGACACAAGCCCATGTCATGCCATGCACCATTTGCCAATCATGTGATCATGTGGTAGATGAGTGCCCAACCATCCCAGCTGTGAGGGAGATGTTAGGTGATCAAGCCAATGTTGTGGGGCAATTTAGGCCCAACAACAATGCAGCTTATGGAAACACCTATAATTCAAGCTGGAAAAACCATCCAAATTTTTCTTGGAAACCAAGGCCACCCCCATACCAACCACAAGCCCAAACCCAAACACCTCAGCAAACCTCTTTAGTGGAGCAAGCCATTGTAAACCTAAGTAATGTCATGGCTGACTTTGTGGGTGAACAAAAGGCAATCAACTCCCAATTGCACCAAAAGATTGAAAATGTTGAGAGTTCTCGAATTAAGAGAATGGATGGGATGCAAAATGATCTATCTCAGAAGATAGACAATATTCAATACTCCATCTCTAGGCTTACTAACCTCAACACAGTGAATGAGAAAGGAAAGTTTCCCTCTCAACCAAGCCAAAATCCAAAGGGTGTTCATGAAGTTGAAACCCAAGATGGGGAGCCTTCAAATTTGAGGGAGGTCAAAGTTGTGATCACTTTGAGGAGTGGGAAGGAAGTTGATCAACCCTTGCCTAAGGTGAGGCAAGATGAAGAACTCATGTCAAAGAGAACCTTGGTTAAAGAGGGCAATAACCAAGAAGAGAAGAGTGGGAAGAAAAATGCATCTAAATCAAGCATTGAAGAAGAGCCAAGGATTGTGATTAAAGAGGATATGATGAAGAAACATATGCCTCCCCCTTTTCCTCAAGCTTTACATGGAAAGAAGGAAATCAAGAATTCATAAGAAATTCTTGAAGTTCTGAGACAAGTGAAGGTGAATATACTCTTACTTGATATGATCAAGCAAGTCCCCACATATGCAAAATTTTTAAAGGACTTGTGCACGGTCAAGAGAGGGTTAAATGTGACAAAGAAGGCATTCCTCACTGAGCAAGTAAGTGCCATCATTCAGTGTAAGTCTCCAGTTAAGTACAAAGATCTGAGATGTCCCACCATTTCAGTCAACATTGGAGGGACACATGTGGAGAAGGCTTTACTAGACTTGGGGGCAAGTGTGAATTTGTTCCCATACTCTGTGTACAAGCAACTGGAACTTGGAGGATTGAAGCCCACAACCATCACTCTCTTATTAGCTGATAGGTCAGTCAAAATCCCAAGGAGGGTGATAGAGGATGTTCTAGTTCAAATGGACAAATTCTACTATCCCGTGGATTTTGTTGTACTTGATACTGATCCCACTGTTAAGGAAGCAAATTATGTGCCAATCACCCTTGGGAGACCTTTCCTAGCTACCTCCAATGCCATCATTAATTGTAGGAATGGGGTGGTGCAGCTCACATTTGGAAACATGACCTTGAAATTAAACATATTCCACTTATGCAAGAGGCATCTCCACCCAGAACAGGAAGAAGGATTTGAGGAGGTGTGTTTGATCAACACTTTGGTTGAAGAGCAATGTGACAAGAATTTAGAAGAGAGCTTGAATGAAAACAGTGGAGTGCTTGAAGATGGGTTACCTGAACCCTCTGATGTGCTAGCTATCATGTCTCCTTGGAGGAGACGGGAAGAGATCTTACCACTGTTCAATAAGGAGGACTCACAAGGAGCAGCTATGGAGGACCCTCCAAACCTTGTTTTGAAGCCACTTCCTGTTGATTTGAAGTATGCATATTTGGAGGAAGATGAGAAATGTCTAGTGGTGGTTTCTTCAACTCTCACAAGTGATCAAGAGGATAGTCTTTTGGGAGTCCTCAGAAAATGCAAAAAAAGCAATTGGATGGTCAATTTCTGATCTGAAGGGGATTAGCCCTTTGGTATGCACCCACCATATCTACCTCGAGGAAGATGCAAAACCAGTGAGGCAGCCCCAGAGGAGGTTGAATCCTCACATGCAAGAGGTGGTAAGGGGTGAAGTTCTGAAGCTACTTCAAGCAGGGATCATATATCCCATTTCAGATAGCTTGTGGGTGAGCCCAACCCAAGTAGTCCCAAAGAAATCTGGAATTACTCTGATCCAGAATGAAAAAGGGGAAGAAGTCTCTACACGTCTTACCTCAGGATGGAGGGTGTGTATAGACTACAGGAGGCTGAATTCAGTTACTAGGAAGGACCATTTCCCATTGCCTTTCATGGATCAAGTCCTTGAGAGAGTCTCAGGACATCTTTTCTACTGTTTTTTGGATGGATACTCGGGGTACTTCCAAATAGAGATTGATTTGGAAGATCAAGAAAAGACAACCTTCACTTGCCCCTTTGGTACTTTTGCCTATAGGAGGATGCCCTTTGGTCTATGTAATGCACCTGCAACTTTCCAAAGATGTATGCTAAGCATCTTCAGTGATATGGTGGAGTGCATCATGGAAGTCTTCATGGATGACATCACTGTATATGGAGATTCTTATGAGGAGTGTTCGTTGCATTTAGAAGCTGTTCTCCAAAGATGTATTGAGAAAGACCTAGTGCTAAATTGGGAGAAGTGCCATTTTATGGTACAACAAGGAATTGTCTTAGGACATATAATCTCTAAGAATGGCATTGAGGTAGATAAGGCAAAGGTGGAGCTAATTGTTAAGTTGCCACCTCCCACAAATGTTAAAGGAATTAGGCAATTCCTAGGACATGCCGGGTTCTATAGGAGGTTCATTAAGGATTTCTCAAAAATCTCAAAACCTCTTTGTGAACTCTTGGTAAAGGATGCCAAGTTCGTGTGGGATGAGAAATGTCAGAAGAGTTTTGAGGAATTGAAGCAATTCCTCACAACTGCACCAATAGTGAGAGCCCCAAATTGGAAATTACCTTTTGAGGTAATGTGTGATGCAAGTGATCTTGCTATGGGGGCTGTTTTGGGGCAAAGAGAAGATGGAAAGCCCTATGTGATTTATTATGCAAGCAAAACTTTGAATGAGGCTCAAAGGAACTACACTACTACTGAGAAGGAGTTGTTGGAAGTAGTTTTTGCCTTGGATAAGTTTCGTGCCTATTTGGTAGGGTCCATTATAGTGGTGTTCACTGACCATTCTGCTTTGAAGTACTTGCTAACCAAGCAAGATGCCAAGGTAAGATTGATAAGATGGATTCTTTTGCTTCAAGAATTCAATCTCCAAATTCGGGATAAAAAGGAAGTTGAAAATGTGGTAGCTGACCACTTGTTAAGACTTGTGATAGCACATGACTCACATGGTCTACCTATCAATGATGACTTCCCTGAGGAGTCTCTCATGTCAATAGAGGTAGCTCCATGGTATTCTCACATTGCAAATTACCTGGTTACTGGAGAAGTGCCAAGTGAGTGGAGTGCCCAAGACAAGAAGCATTTCTTTGCTAAGATCCATGCCTATTATTGGGAGGAGCCTTTTCTCTTCAAATATTGTGTTGATCAAATCATAAGAAAATGTGTTCCTAAACAAGAGCAATCAGGGATTCTATCCCATTGTCATGATAGTGCATGTGGAGGTCATTTTGCTTCCCAGAAAACAGCCATGAGAGTGATCCAATCAGGTTTTTGGTGGCCCTCTCTTTTCAAGGATGCCCACTTTATGTGCAAGGGATGTGATCGGTGTCGAAGGCTAGGGAAGCTAACACGCCGGAATATGATGCCCTTGAACCCTATCTTGATAGTGGATGTCTTTGATGTTTGGGGGATAGGCTTCATGGGGCTATTTCCAATGTCATTTGGACACTCCTACATTTTGGTGGGAGTGGATTATGTCTCTAAGTGGGTAGAAGCAATCCCATGTAGAAGCAATGATCATAAGGTGGTTCTCAAATTTCTCAAGGAGAACATCTTTTCAAGATTTGGAGTGCCTAAGGCCATTATCAGTGATGGATGAACCCACTTCTGCAACAAGCCTTTTGAGACTCTTCTAGCCAAATACGGGGTCAAGCACAAGGTAGCTACACCTTATCACCCTCAAACAAGTGGCCAAGTTGAGTTAGCTAACCGGGAAATCAAGAATATATTGATAAAGGTGGTGAATGTGAATAGGAAGGATTGGTCTATTAAGCTCCTGGATTCATTATGGGCTTATAGGACCGCTTATAAGACCATTATCGGAATGTCTCCTTATCGCCTTGTTTATGGCAAAGCGTGCCATCTCCCAGTGGAGATTGAATATAAAGCATGGCGGGCAATCAAGAAGCTCAACATGGATTTGACAAGAGCCGGGTTAAAGAGATGTTTGGATTTGAATGAATTGGAGGAAATGAGGAATGATGCTTACCTCAATTCAAAAATTGCAAAAGCGAGGTTGAAGAAATGGCATGATTAGTTGGTAAATCAGAAGAATTTTACCAATGGACAAAGAGTCTTGCTTTATGACTATAAACTTCATCTTTTTCTAGGAAAATTGAAATCCAGGTGGACGGGTCCTTTCATAATTCATGAAGTGCATCCCAATGGAGTGGTGGAAGTATTCAATCCCAAAGGCAATCAAACCTTCAAAGTCAATGGCCATCGTCTCAAGCCATTCATAGAGCCTTACAATGCAGACAAGGAGGAGATTAACCTCCTTGAACCACAACAACTTTGAGGGAAAGCAGGGTTTCATGGACTATATTAAGTCCATGAATTTTTATAGTTTTATATAGTTGTATTGTTATTTTTATTTTTATTTCTTTTGATTTTAATTCTTGCTCAAATTTGGTTTATTTTGTCTTAATTCAAGTCAATTTTGATGTTAAATTTCAGAAAGAAAAAATTAAGAAAAATGTGGAAAAGCCTTGAAAAGCAAGACAGGGGAGCAAAGCAAAGGGAACAGAGCATTGCAATTCAAGGTGCGAAAATTTCGCACGATGGAATCCAACATGCGAAAATACATATCAAGGTGCGAATTTCCAAAAGCAAGATTTCGCACACCACTATTCAAGGTGCGAAAATTTTCGCACCGTGCGAAACACCCTCTTGGCACACGAGTGCCATTTCGCACACCTCAAAGCAATTTTTGCATAGTGCGAATCAAGGTGCGAAAATTTCGCACACCTTAAAGCAATTTTCGCACAGTGCGAATCAAGGTGCGAAAATTTCGTACACCTTAATCCAATGTGCAAAATTCATTCCAGCATGCGAAAATCCCTGTCCAAGGTGCGAATTTTCTAAATTTCAATTTCGCACACCACTATTCAAGGTGCGAAAATTTTCGCATCGTGCGAAACACCCTCCTGGCACACGAGTGGCATTTCGCACACCTCAAGCCAAATTTTGCACCGTGCGAAACAAGGTGCGAAAATTTCGCACAATGCGAAATTGAGTACGAAACTCCATTTAAGGTGCGAAAATCTCAGTTTAAAGTGCAAAAATTTCGCATGGTGAAATTTTAAGCTGCGAAAACTCCTAACTGACTTTTAAACCCATTTTTAACCCCCGGGACTTTGCCTAACTTCCAAAAACGACTTTTCCGTTGCCATGAGAATTTTTAAACATCAAACCACCTAATCCCCCATTTCTATTTAAACCCTTGAAGGAGAGAAGCCGAAGAGAATAGCCCCGCGCACCAGCTGAGAGCCTCTGGAATTCATGAACAGCCATTTCGCTCCATTTCGGCCATGGCAAAGACTAGGGGAGGCCTTTCCGCATCCCCATCCTCATCGATGCCTCGACCAGAGCAGTCCGCCATTAGAGGCGCCACTTCGCCACCTGCTTAGGACTCCACCGTTCCCCCATCTAAGGGTGAAACGCCTTCTCAGCGCCGGTATCCCACCATGAGGCCACCCACTGACCCTGTGTCGTCCGCTGCCAAAGCCAAAAGGCCAGCTTCTCGGCCACCCGCGAAGAGGGCCAAGTTCTCAGGTCCTGGAGAGCCATCCCAACTACCTCAAGCAGAGCTGCCTACTGAGGACTCTCAGATTCCTATGGGGGTTCCTCTCGAGACCATCATCAGGCGTCCTATGATCGCAGGGCCGCCTATAAAGGGCAATCTGGATTGCAGAGATCGCTCATTCCATTTAGAGACCTGGTTCGACATCGAGACTCTCAAACAGCAGCCAGAGCTCAGGGATTCATTCTGTTTGCTGCAGAGGTATCACATGGAGCATCTCCTCACCCCTAGGCAGTTCTATTATCCTAGAGTAGTTCTAGACTTTTATCAGTCTATGACTACTCGAGGCGTCCAGAATCCTACTCTCATCTATTTTACCATAGATGGACGCCAGGGTGCCATTGGAGCTCGCCACATTGTTGAGGCCCTCCGTATACCTTATGAGCCTGTGACTCAGGCAGACTTTAGGGAGTGGTCCTCATTCTCTCAGAGGGACATGGTTCGTATCTTGTCCAGGGGGACTTCCACAGCCTCAGTGTTGACTAGGAGAGAGCTTCCATATGGGATGCTCCTTATTGATGTGCTCCTGCGTGCCAACATCTTCCCACTTCAGCATAAAGTTCAGAGGAGAGGAGCTATACTTGAGGCGTTATTTAGGATTTCTGAGGGATATTACTTCGGCCCTCATCATTTGATTATGACTTCTCTTCTTCACTTTGAAGAGAAAGTCCATCGGAAGAAGCTTCAGAGGGCAGATGTCATTCCATTATTATTTCCGAGGCTCCTCTGCCAAATTTTAGAGCACCTGGGCTATCCTGGAGAGCCTCGCCTTGAGAGGTGCCGCCATTGCCGAGAGGACTTCTCTCTCGACAAATGGCATCACTTGGCAGCCTACTTTACACCTCAGGGAGTCCCAGTTGTGCCTCCACCTCAGGGAGCCCCAGTTGTGCCTCCACCTCAAGGAGCCCCAGTTGTGCCTCCACCTTAGGGAGCCCCAGATGTGCCCCCACCTCCAGAGCTACACCACGATGAGCAGCTACCTCAGGCCCAGCAGGATGAGATTCTCACTGACATAGCACCTCCTGCCCCTACAGCACACACCTCAGTGCACATGCCTGAGGCTACACTTCCTGCTTCTCCTATCACTCAGGGCGCTCCACCAGTCATGCTAGCTACCTCAGCACCTCCTCCTTTATCTGAGCCCACTGTCACCGTTTCTCTTACGGAATTCAGAGGCCTAGTGCACTCATTGCAGGCACTGAGCACCGCTCAGGATTCTCTTTTCCAACAGATGGCCACTATTCGTGCACACCAGGATCAGATCATTGCTACTCGGACCCAGCATACCACGATCCTTCATCAGATCCAGCAGCATTTGAGTATGCAGACACTTCCTGGGCATGATAGGTCTGGACCATCCGAGCCTCCATTGCCAGATGAGGGGACCATACCAGCTGAGCAGCCCATACCAGATGAGGAGATCAGAGCAGAGCCATCACATGATCCCACTACTATCTGATCTTTTCATGTATTTTTTTTATTTTTTATTTTTACTTACTTCTTATATTAGACTTGTGAATCCCATCTTTTTGATGTTTTATATACTGGGATTGGATGTATTACTTGAACATCATGCATATTGTATTTCTTTTCCAAGTAATATATATATCATTTTTTTTTATTATATTCTCTTTTCTCATTACTCTTTTGTCTTTGAAACATGTGGTTTCTCCTATACGACTCAGACTCTGTCTTACTCAGGAGGTACCACTTTCTCCCTTGATTTCCTAATCGTTCTTCAAACATTGAGGACAATGTTCAGCTTGGTTGGGGGGAGAGTTGAGGAAGGAAGTTTTGTTATTAATGCTAAGTTATTTTGGTAATTTAGTTGCTTTTTGCTTAATTTTTAAAATTTTTTAAAGTTTTTTTGAATATTCTCCATGGTTATTAAGGAAAAAATTTCAAAATGAAATGGGAGAAATTAAATTTTTGTCTTTTTACTTGAAACTTAGAGTTTGTATTATGTTTATTAAAGTTGATGAATTATTGAACTCCTATTGATTTCAACCTTATTTCTTCCACTTTAAGCTTATCACACATCGTGCACACTAGGTTCCATTTATAAGATGAAAAACTATTTTCCCCCTTGACTTAGGAAAATTTAGACTTGGTACCTTTGACCTCATTTTAATAGTGTTGAGACACCTTATAAAAGGCCAATGAGCCTTTGGAAAAAGAAAGAAAGAAAAATGTTTTACTTGCCTTGAAACCCGAGCAAGGTCTAAGGGGTATATGGTGAAAATATTTAAAACCTGGTACCCTAAGCCTTCAATGGTTGGGAGTCATCGACCTCAATGCTCGTTACATGGGTGAATAGGTGGAGTTTAACATATTGTAGGTGCTTGGGTATTAAAAATTCATTCTCAAAAGTCCGGGGTGAAATCCGAGGAGTTAGTGGTTGAAAAATCCTTAAAGCTTGATGCCCTAAACCTTGATTGGTTGGGAGTCATCGATGGACCCCCGTTACATGGACAATTTAGAAAAGAATGCCTTTAAGCTTTGCACTCCTACAAGAAAAAATTATGAAAGAAAAGAGGTGCGTTCTTAGCCTATTGGAGGTTGATTAGTATGCTAAGCTTTGAAAAGAACTAGGTTGAGGGGAGAGATTAGTTTGACATACTATATCCGGAAACTAATAAATAACACATAGATTTTTGTGGAAGAGTAAGGATTGGACCTTTGGGAGTGGAAATTATTTTGAAGCTTAAATTTGCATAATGCCTACTCTTTATGAATTGTGACTAGGCAAAGTATTTGATAGCTCCTATTGAAGTTTGAATTTTATTTCTTTCATGTTTCATGTGAGAGTTTGATCAGTCATGCCACTTAAACATTTTTTGGAGTGATCAGCATGATTTTGTAAATTTATTACTTTTATTTTTATTTTTTTTCTCTCCTTCATTGCTAAGGGACTAGCAATATGTTGGTTGGGGGGAGTGATTACTACTCAAAACATGTTATTTTGTAGCTTGTAACTAGCTCTTTTAAACACCCTTGAGTAGTAATTATTGCCTTTTAACTCAATTGACATGTTAAGGACCCTTGCAATCGTTTCTAATCAAATTGTGTTAAGTTTTGGTGTTTTTGATAGCTTTTTGCTCACCAAAGCAATTTAAGAATGAGGGAGAGCTGTATATAGTTCATGACAAAGCTTTTGGAAGCTCAAATTCATGAAGAAACCAAGCTTTGGAGCCTCATAGTCCTTTGCCTTAGTCATTCAAAGTATGCAAGGAAAAAGCAATGGAGAGAGGAAAACAGAGTGAAGAAAACAGAGGACAGCAGTTTCAGTCTTCTTTCACACTTTTGGAGCACTTTCCGAAGTCCATTTTCTACATGCTATATACCATTTCAAATCTCAGGAAGTCAAGAATCCAACGCTTCAAACCGTGTATGATTTGGAGCTGAAATGAGGAAGATATGGCCTTCGGAAGACAACTGCATCAAGCTGAGGGACAATTTCGCACCTTGCGAAATTGGAACTTCAACGTGCGAAATTTAAAGTGGATGGCAGCTGTGTAGTCGCGGTGAAGCCCAGCATTCGAAGTTGATTTTGCAACTTGTGAACTTGGATCTCAATGTGCGAAAGTGGATTCTAAGTTGCGAAATCAACTTGCGAACTTTTCGCAAATCACCATGCAACGTGCGAAACTGGGATATTTGTGCCGACTCTTTTTCTTCTGATATTTTTGTGTCTAAATTTCCATTTTCTCTTTGTATTCAGCCACTCATGTAATTCCTTAGCTAGGAAGTATCCAAGGAAGGGTAAATTACCTTCCTATATAAACTCTCTTGTAAACATTGAAAAAGGGACTCTCGGGGAGCTTTCTCCAGGAGACCACCTTATGTAAATTTTACACTTAGTGAAATATAGAGATCTCTTTTGCGTTCTTTTTCTCTCTACTATCTTCTTTTTCTTGGAAGCCAAACAACCTCTGAGGATGTTTTCCCAGAGGATGAGAGGCTAAACCTTTGGTTTCTTGGAGTGAAGGAAGCTAGGTGAAAAGTCCAGATGCAAAGGTGGAAAACTCTCGTGCATTAAATACAGGTAGTTGGAGTTCATAAATGACTTTTAAATCTAAAGTTTTGCTTTAAATCCCTTAGAACCACTTTGAATGGCCAATACATGGTAAGCTTTAGGTCTCTGTGGATACTTATTACTAGATCCATATCAGACCATTAGTTATCATGTACGAGCCATTGGAAAGTGGCTCAAGGTGAAGACCCATAGTGTCTAAAGCCATTAATGGGACTTGACTACCACTTCTATTGACTTTTTATGGATTAAATCTTCATTGTTAAACCTATACCGATTCGGGAAACAACCATCCTTTATGTTGTTGTCCTTAATGCGAGAAGAAAAATCCGGAATTTCCCACTTTGCATTCTGAACTTGATCCTAGCAACCTCTAGCTCCAGGAGACTTTCTTTCTTTCATTTCTACCTAGTTCTATATTAGTTTAGTTCCAAACACCACTTTCAAAACAAATCTTATTTTCTTTTAAACTTTAAGTTATGACAAAGGAAATCATCAAACTCAATTTCTAATCTATAGTCTATCACTGGTAGAGTGAAAACCCATCCCTGAGTTCGACCCTAGAGCTGCTATACTATAGTAGCTTTGCTACGCCAGTATAAGGTCATAGGATTTATAAATATTTTTTATTAAAATACTCAACTGGGCACGAATCAGAAACTAAAAACAAGAAGATCAAATATTAAAATTATCAAACTTTGCGTTATGAGACTTTTAATAGCATGGGAAATAATCTAATGACATGAAGCTAAAACAAGAAGATTAAAAACCTAAAAGTTAATGAACTTTCTAAGATAAGACTTTTAAAGCATGCAAATAATCTAAATAACATGAAACTAACTAATATCAATCAAATAACGAAAAATCATCATGAAACTAAATTATTGACATTCAAGAAAAATTATTTAACATAAAATTATCATGACTAATAATAAGAAGATTTAACACCCTAGAACTATCAAATTTTCAAAGATGAGAACTTTCATAGCATGAAAAATGATCTAATAACACTCAAATGACATGGATTATCAAGATCAATCACAATCACTATTTAAAAGAAATTCTAGAGAATACACTATCATAAAGTTTTAAAGCTAGCAACAAAAAAAGTATAAAATAAAATAAAATAAAAATAAAATATAAATCAATAGAGGATCAACATAAACTGAACCTAAAAAAGAAAAATAAAGATAAAATATATACTAACAATTCTAGTTCATCAAACTACCAACAATAAATTTTAAGGGTCATGGAATAGCAAGATCAATGGAATCTAAGCATAGAGATGTTAAGAGCAGGCATTGACAATTGAATATCGAAAATTAGTAACTAGGAAACATTGAAACATGAGACATTAAATCAGTGGAAACTAATCCTAAAAATATTAAGAATATATACTAACATGAAATATTGAAAATTGGCAACTAGAATATTAAGACTTGAGAAAATTGATTAATGGAAACTAGCTATAAAATTATTAGGAATGCGTATTCACATGAAATATTTAAAATATCTAAGTTCAGATGCATTTCCCTCGAATTTTAACCATGCATTCAACTCCATATTATGCTCCATAAATTTGATCACTTTGACACATTTCTCCACTCAAACGCACACCAATATGTAGCTCATTTTATGCTTCTTAAATTTATCCCTTATCAAGCGCACTAATCGACTATAATTTGGCTCATGAATATCTCTCAATTTGGATGCATTTTCTTCATTAGTTCTCAACCACACAACAACCGTATATGCAGCCTCTTTCAGCTTATTTCTTCACTCGAGTTTCAGCACAATTCAGCCATGAAAATATCCACTAAACTTCACTTGAATTTTGGTCATTTGATCACCATATATGCAACCACCAAATCTACTAGAACTCAGCCGTATTTCCATTTGAATTAAAGGAATTCTCAGCCATGAACAACCCCTGTATATGTAACCTCTAATCTCCACCAAACGACCACCAAAATGCAGCCATGAAACTTAATTACATGGCTAAAACTCAGCCATCCAATTCCATTGATTTTCAGCCTAGGAATTAACATCCTTTCCACCTGAATTTCATCCACTAGCAGCCACAAATTCCATAATTCTCCATAAAAAGAAATTCGGCTGCCAAAGATCAATTATAGGCCACCGAATTCATGAAATTCACATGTATTTTTCCATAAAAAAAAATCATCAATTCAAATATTTAATAGCCACCACTTTCACTCATTCTTACCATTAAAAAAATTAATAATTCAAGCCTCTAAAGTCTTACTATGTTGCTTCCACTTTCTTCATTAAAACTCACCAATGTAGCATGAATTTCTACCCTAAATCTCCATGTCCAACCTTGAATTTTAGCCAATTACATCATTTAAAACCTTAGCAAATCTTCACTTGAATTTCAGCCATGATTTTCATTAAAAAATCAACAAATAATCACTTGAATTTCAGTCATGGTCTTCATTAAAATTCCAACATTTCTCCACTTAAATTTCCATAAAATTTAGCCACTTTATTAAGCAAACATAGCCATCAAAATTCAGCCATGAATATCCATTAATGCGAACACTTTTCTCCATCTTTTCTCTAAAAAAATTTAGCCATAGAAATTCACACACATGAGGCCACTATTTCCATAATTCTCCACAAAAATTCAGCCATGACAATTCACATATTCATGGCCACTATTTCATGGTGAAAGGAGTGGCTACGTTGGCTGAACTTTGTGCGGCAGCCTTATAATGTCAAAAGGGTTAGATCAACTAAGTGTGAAGATTGCATAAGCCTTTCATCTTGGGTAGACTTCAACACTGGCAGCATATCCTAAGTAGTGAAGAAGAAAACGTGCACCGAAGGGCCATGCAGGTCATACAGAATTAAACTTTCCATTCATTATGATGTGTGAAAAGCTCTCAATACACGAAGAATATTAGCTGAGATGTATTCTAGAATAAGACAAATTGGTAGAGGTGGAATGAGGAATCTAGGAGGCATAGAATTGAGATAAGTTCTTGGAGAAATGGGTATGGGAAGGGGTAGAGAATAATGGGTAATTTAGAGAGAAAAACAAGGGGGATGGTAGGAGGAAAGGATCACGCTGCCACCTTTATTCTCATGAATGCACAAGGTATCATTTGGAAAGCCACAACCTTTCTCTGAAGATCTATAATGCAATACCCTTTCTTTTTGGATGCATGCGAAGGCTTTCTTTCCCAATAAAAAGTTGCCATGGTCATCCCCTATAAACATGATGCTGCTGAACATGTGCTAAGATGGTCATGCTATGGTTCGGGGCCCAAGATGCGACTTAGGGTGTGTCGTCCTCAAGTGGCAACAGGGGTATTCATTTGCTAAATGAGATATGAGACTACTATAAATATGGTCAGATTTCTTATGCTATTATGGCTACTCAAACTATCAGATGCACTTGGCTCCTAATATCACTATAAACATCCTACGACCTAACTCACCTTAAAATTCACAACAACAATTGCATGATTGTAACATTAAAAGGCAGGGTTGTGCGTTCAACACCCAGTTTCTTACTAAGAGGAACACATTAGTAGCCTATGAAAAGAGGTGATCAAAGGGGGGGAAGGCAATGCTTCCCGGGCTGTGTCATAAGTAACATGACTCGACCAACATCAGCAACAAATACAAAAATAATAAATAGATAAAAACAAAAGAAATAGAGCATAAAAGATGGAAGCAAGGAAATCAACAAGAGTCACATTTTACATTTCAATCCAAGAACCGAATTGAGAAATGAGAACTTGGGATAAATTAAAAATGAGAATGAGACTAAAATTAATATGTGCACATTCCATAGAGTCGACTTAAATCTAAACAATGACAAATAAAGCAGTGAATAAATCAACGGCCATAAACGTGCATACAGACCAAAACCTAATGAAGCTCAACATGCATTCTCTATTATCCATAACCGAAAAAGAAAATGATGCCCAAGCAACAAGAAGAGAAGATGAAGATCAAAGATGATTGAAACAAGCAAAGAATCCACAACAAACTTATGTGGTCCCAATGGCTATACCCCAAACATGCAACAAAACACACAAAAATAGTCAATGATAGAAATCTAGAAAGGAGAAAGGGTTTTACAATAAAGAACTTACCTCAGAAGGGAAGTCGGTCGATTACTCTCTTTTCCTCTTTTCTCTTTGTCGGAAACCTCTTTTTCTTCTTCTATAATCTTCCTTTTCCTTATTTTTTCTCTCTGATTGTTTTTTAACACCTACTTTCCCCCAAAACTCGTCCACTCCTCAGGAAATTCAGCATCCACTCTTTCGTTCCCTTTCCCTTTTTTTTTTCCTTCTTTTTATTCTAGGCCATGCACCTTTTCTCTAAAAATAGCCTACATCTCTGGTTCTTCCCCTTTGTCTCTTTCCAACGTCCTACCCTTTTCCCATGCAGCAAACCCCTCGAAAATCCAACTTAACTCCTTCCCAATGGAGGCTCATGCTTCGGGAATGCGTGGGATCCTTCTATATTCTTTTTGGAGTTGTGTAGAGATCTTCTCAACTTCCTATGAAAAGCCATCAAGTCTCTATTTGATTTCCCACTCAAACATGGCTATATGCAATTGTATTCTTATTGAAAATTTTCCATAAAAATTCAGCCACCAACTTCCCACTATAGTATTCACTAACCTTTATGATTTCTACATAGAAATGTATCCACAAAATCTCACATGCACAAAGCTTCCACAAATAAAATTTCAAACACTAAAACACTATATATGCAACCACTATTCTCATGAATTTCATTAAAATTTAACAACCTAATTCCAATTTTTAAGCCATCGAAATCTATATCGATCTTTTTAATTTTCGGCAACCAAAATCTTCAAAATATAACACTCAAGTCCTATGCAAAAATAGAATAAGGATTAAAGTAAAAATAATAATAATCATGCAATTAGAAAATTAAACATCAAAGTTATGCAATTTAAAAATTAGTGTCAATCACATGCATATTTAAAATCAATCATTAATACTACATGTGCAAAAGAAAACAAAGTACAAATCTCATGCAAAAATGATGATGATGATGATGATGATGATGATGATAATAATAAGATAAAAGGTAAATAAAATAAACACAAATGTAAATATCACTTTTGCAATCAAATGAATAAGGATATTAAACGAACCTTATAGATAGTAATAAAAAAAACAATAAAATAATAATAATAATAATAATAATAACAACAACAATAATAATAATAATAATAATAAGATAAAAGATAAATAAAATAAACACAAATGTAAATATCACTTTTGCAATCGAATGAATAAGGATATTAAACGAACCTTATAGATAGTAATAAAAATAAAAAATAAAAAACAATAAAATAAAATGTCAAACTTGTACAACCAAAGATCGAAAATTCATCTCATGCAGTCAAAGATCCAAAATCAAGCCAAAGCTTACTTATACTCAAAATTAGGAAATCAAACTCAAAAAAATAACCTAAATGAACTAGGCTTATAGAAGCATCTGAGTGGAATCTATCCTTAAAAATATCTAAGTGAGGCCTAAATTAAGCTTGAAAGGCAGCCAAAGGATGACTATGAGTCAAGAGAGAAGTACAGGAAGGCAACTAGTGCCACGTGTGCTAAGATGACAAAATGGAGGATATACATAGATATTTGTCATCACTGAATTAATTATATAAGTGTAGTTAGGAGTCTCATACCAATGTGTTGGATTGAATATAACATTATTTGTAATGATCTATTTCCTCTCATATAAGGATAGTCTACTCAAGGTATAATATATTTGTATAGCTTTAACATGTGACAACATAGTTTACAGAACTAACATGGAATATTAAACCAGTCTATATATATGCGAAGGGCTGGTGAAGCCTATCAAATGATGGTTTTGAATACCTATATATTTGGATCCCATATAAGTCTTCATGATATGAGATATCACCATTGAAGCATTTGGTAAAATAACTAGAATGTATAAGAAATTACTTAGAAAATATTTATGAATTTGGACATGTTACTGAAAAATGAGGATAGGCAATATGAAAAAATAGAATAAGAACACACAGATTTACCTGGAAACCTTAGACAAGAAAAACCACAAGAAAATGAGAAGAAAATCCACTATGTCAAAAATTGGTATAAAAAGAAAGAGATGTGCGTGGCTACTGAAGAAACATAATCGTAAAAAAAATTGAAAGAAAAACCTAAATCCTATAAACCATTATATATGGGAGAGTAATAAATAATGTAGGTCCATACCACCAAAGACCCCCAAAAAATCTCATAATTTTAGCTTCACCACATATGTTGCACAACGAGCTTTTCAGGTCAGATTAAATAGAATTCGAGTCACCAAGCTCTAACATGATTGATATACATGATCCTAAAAAATGCATTCATTATATAATATCGGCTCACATAAGTAAGAATAATGCTAATAAAGCAGAAGGTGCACAAATTCCTAAATTAACACACATTTTAGATCATAGGTAGTTGAGTTGTAGCAACTTATAGAGTTTAATCTTGAGAACAAAATATAATAAAGATATCTAACTTATTTATTGAAAAAAAAGCAATACACCAAAAGATAAAAATCCTTCAAAAGTGGATTCAAATAAAGGAAAATTCATTAACCGATCTATCTACCACAAATGTTAATCTATGTATCTCCTTAAAAGAAAATGACTAGCATACCTAAAAAAAGACATTGAGAACAAATGCCCTCCTAAGATTCAAGAATAGATATGCACAAAATAAATAAATAAATAAACAAAAAAATATTAATTGAAGGCTGTGTTTCACTCACATAGATTATGTAGAAAAAAGAAACACCTCTTCCTTGTTTTGTATATAGAAAATAAAACTTAATTGTTAGAATCTTATTCTTTAAAATCTTCCTCTTTATAATCTTAAGCATTCTACAAACATAAAGCCTCATATTAGGTAGTAAAGATGAAAATTACAATGATGAAAGTTAACATAATTAGGATAAAAATTCATTTTGGATTGGAGGGCTAATTATAGAATGCTAGATTAAACTACTGCTTCATATTATCATTGTGTTCTCTGAAAGTGATGGTTATTTATTTAGTGCATATTCCTATTAGGCAACAATATTGATAAAGATTATAAATCACCTTAAATATTGTTTGGTTCTTCTATACATAAATCAGAAAAGAAAAAAAATATTATCATGACTTGTGATATCCCACACTGAATAGAAAAAGTCCTTACAACTTTATAGTGGATTTTTCTTGACTAAGTAAATGATTTTTAATGGTGTGAGAGCTCATTAGGACCAAAGTGGATAATATTTACTTGGTATGGAGCAAATTGTTACAAAAAGAATTAGAGTTAATTCTTAAGCTTTGGATGGGAAAGGGTCATTGCATGACCATATAAACTATTTTTTCTAGATGCTCTATGTTTTTGTCAACAAAATAAAAGATGATAAAAGAATGCACAGTAGAGAATTCTTTTATTACTTTCTATCTTTAAATGTGAAGGGAAAAACTTGGATATCTTTATTTCCCAAGCTTGGATCAAGTTAGGAACATGCATAACTATCCTAGACTATTTCTAAATCCTATGCACAGTGGAAAAATAACATTTTAAACTTTAAAATGATTCAAAAAGTGCTAATGAAAACCATACCTCAAATTTGAATGTTCCCAAATCAAATCCATGTAGTAAAGATGATGAATGAAATCGCAAAAGTCTCGTAAACCCTAATTTTTTCACCCAATGACTCGAACCTTGATCTTGACACGCTTTCGATGGGAATAGAAGGAAGAGTGGAGGCTATGACTCTCTTTCTTTCTTTTTGGAGATGGAAGATGACTCTATTGAGAACATATATTGCTACCAACTTTCATTAACAATGACCTAATCCATAAAAAACATATGATCAACTTACGATCTCACCCGTAGGTCAAAGCCACTGTTAACTTCAATACAAGCTCAATATCCTCTCAAGGTTGAGAGACAACATAATGAAACAACTTGGTGAAGTCATGACTACTTGATATCCTTAAGTCATAATTCACCATAGGTTTTGTCTAATGCGCAACCATACACACTAGTGCACTCACCATGGGAAACCCATCCTAATAGCCAAGACTAGCCATCCCTCAAATTAGGAAGTGGTGCACTACAACCTCTAATGGGTTGCCTAGACCCATGACCTAGTTGTGAACAAGTCATCTATTTGCTAGGAACCCATGACTTTGATCTTCTGTGCAACTCCTAATGCACCTAAGTCATGTACAATGCAAAAAATGCAGGCAAGCATGCTCATAAAGTATAATACCTAGAAAAAGGATAGATAAAAGTGAAACTAGAACATCATTAAATAAATAATGAATTCAAAATTTATTACATCATGTCATGCTTTTAAGGGCTCTATCTTAACATTCTCTCACTAGCCCTTAAAGCATCATGCCTATAAAGCATGCTAGATACTCATTTGAAACCAATGTTATCCCTATGACCAACAAAGACACTCTCTATCAATATATTGGTGAAGGGATCCACAAGCTTCTCCAAAGAAGGTATCTTGTCAACCATCACATCATCCTCTAAACTATCTCAACACTTTGGAGCACAAACACATAATCTCTCATTCTCAAAAGATACTTGAGTATATGCTTGACATAACACTATTTTCGTATTCTTATAATCACTAAGGACTTTAAACTCAATAATATATTATGCCCTTTCTGGATTTTCATCTAGAACCGATTAGACAACTAGATCTTGATTGATGACAATATCCCTACATCACTCTCAATAAGTAGATTGTCATCTACCTACAAGATCCTAGAACACCACTATATTTTCCTACAATTTCTTGTACACATAAGGCCCTTTGCTAGGAAAATATCTAGTTACATCATATAGATGCTAATATCAAGATAATTGTTTAAGAACACTATCTTGACATCTTATTGCAATATCTCACAAATGAGATACATCGCAATGGGTAGGAGTACTCTGATGGATCTAAATATGGCTACTAGTGAAAAGTTTTCCCATATTCAAAACAATGTTTCGAACTATAACCTTTAGCTACAACCTAGCCACATAAATCTCAACTTTCCTATTGTAGACTAACTTACAACTTTAGGTTTTATCCCTTCAGGTTCTATAGGAACCCAGACTACATTATAATCACAAGGATTCTAACTCTGCCTTCATAGCTTTTTGTCAAATATGTGCATCTACATTGCTCATTGCTTCATCGTAAGCTATGGGAACGATCTCATGTCCCTTTAGAATGACCTCGAAAGACTCTCCCAAATACATGAATCGGTCTAGTTGTTTAACAACCCTCCTATTACGATGAGGCATCAATGTACTAGAAATGGGAATGGTTGGCACTAAATCCATAGTATCTTGTGTATAGTGGGACAATCTTCTAATATTCTTTAATCTATATCATTGTTTGCTTTATTACATATCACATAGTCTTCATCAGAACTTTGGTATTTGTAGCAAGCAATACCTTCTGATAATCCAGACTATAAAGTAATAATCTCGAAATTCTCTTAGATATCTTATAAATTGATACACCTCTTTAGAAAAAGAAGAGGTATTACACAATCTTTAAGATATATCCCAAAGAATATGGGAAGTGATGAGAAACCAATCACCGATCTTACTTTGTCTGTCAAAGTTCAATATCTTATTTCCATTACTTCATTTTGCAATTGAGTCTTTGGTGCATACAATTGGGATATAATCTCATGCTCTATATAGAAATAATCAAACCTACTAGATAAATCACCTCGATCTAATTAAAGTGCCTTGATATGTTTACCCAATAGGTTATCCGATTCCGCCTTAAATTCAATGAGTTTATCCACGACATTAGATTTCCTATATATCCAAACCTAGAGTATTTATCAATAAAATGATCAAATACCCACACATTCCATATATAAACACAAAAAGGTTCATAAACGTAAGTATGCACTAACTTCAAACATTCCTTGGTTCCATGTCCTTTAAAAATAAAGGGCTCTCTTGGTCATTTTACCATCTATATATGATTCATAGACTAAAAAATCTTCTAAAATAAGAAAGTCCAAACTTGATTAGTCTTTGGATCCTATTTATATTAATATGACCTAGGCATTAGATTCCAAATGTTTGATTAGTGCTAGGTTCTTTCTTTTAGTGAGATCAAACTATTCTCAATACTTGGCAAAGTCATAATGGAGTCTCACATAAAAAATGTAATACATCTTATTGCACAACTAATCTTGCAACTGAAGCTAAGGTAAGTATAATCTCATCATGTGACCTTCTCACTTGTTAAAAACGATATAAAGAACTACAGATAGTGGGCCTAGAATCTATCCACCACTATCTATTTAACAATGAGAATATAATGTGTACTTGTCTATCCTTAGGCACTTGAGCATTCCTTTTCTAGTGTCCTAAAAGATGATAAAGGAATCATTGCCCCTGAGTTTATTTTCTCATTCCTTTTCTTGAACTTTCTTTATTTGGTGTTGTTGTTCTTCTTCTTAGTAGGAGAGCCTGAAGAACTTTGACTTCCATATGAACACCCTTTGACTCATTGAGAATTTTTTTACCCATCCCAAAGGAATCTAGTAAGATCTCTAAGATAACATGAATTATGGTGTTCATAATAGTCTTAAGGGCAACTTGTTTAGTTGACTTACCCTTATCACCAAATACCTCTTGAAATTTTAAAGAAAATATCATAGACTATGACAATAGACATGTGTTGCTTTTTCAACACATTATGTAAAGACCCAAGTATGAGAGACTTAGTCTTCTGAACCGTCTTATGCCACCTTTAATATGCTTCTCTTACTTTATGATAGTTTTGTTCAAAGGAAATAACAAACTCTATCAAAATCAGCTTCTATGCAATTAATACTATATCCAGATTATTTTCAGTCTAAAATTAGGTCCAGTTTAAACAAGAGATAATAGATGATAGGTTAAAGACATGATATCTATAACAAATTTAATAATTCCATGCATTAATTAAAAAAAAGCATTCAAGGCAAGTTGGTAATTAATTTAGCAAAACTGTAGTGCTCTCAAACTACATGTCCTTTTACAAGGTATCCTAGTATCATAAGAATCAAGCCTACTTTAGGTAGGTTATGACTCTTATTACTTAGGTAGAGACCCTCTCTAATTGATCAACTTGCCTTAAGCTTTAAAAGTTATCCTAAGGCATTGATCAACCTACCTTTATGTTTAACCCTTAACCCATGCAAGTGGGATCACTTTAGGTAATTCTACCACTTCATGTCAAAGTTAAGTGTGTAACCAAGATCCTTGACATCAATGTTACCAAGTGAAAAGTTTCATCTTTAGGATTGGCCACTCCCACCACAAACATATATAGTCTTGTCCATAAAAGATAGTCCATATCCCTTGATTCCTTAGGCCACCCCATTTTTAAGATGGCGATGCACCAAAATCAAGATGGGTTTGATCTTGGAGTCTATGGGTTTGCCTATGGTCTGCTCCCACTTAATATTTTGGAAGAGAGACTTCAACTATCTTAAAATAAACTATCCATCATGAGAATTTATAAAACTTTTATTTACTACTTGAATTCGAACTTTTGTGCCAAATAGGGATATCTTTCATATTCCTTATCCTTGAACTTTCCTATTCAAACTAAACAATTTCCTTCTTCTCTCAAAGGGGTAGAGCTTGGAGGACCAATTTAGGTGTCATTCTCCTTCTCTTTGGGAGGGAGATCCTGGAGAACCACCTAACACAAATAAAGGAAAGTCCCAAAAAGAATTTGAAATCCCAACTGACAACAACCAAATCCTTAAATAAATAATAATTAAAGTTCATGAATTTTTTTCCAGAAAATCCAAAATTACCATTTTAATTTATTTTATTTGAAATAATATCTTGGTAAGGTATCTTAATCATGAATTATCTACCATATATTTTTCCAAAAATAATTTATTTTTTAAATTAAAATCTTGTGCTAAATAGGAAAGATTTTATTTCATAAAGATTTAGAAAAATAAAACTTCTTCCTTAAAATAAAAAGATTCTTATAGATCTAAACCCTAAAAAGAATTATTTTGAAAAAAATCTCTAAGAGTTTAATTTTGAAAAGAAAGTAGGTTCTTTATTTCTTTCCAACTTTGTCTTTTCTTAAAATAAAAATTTCCTATTAGCTAGCACATTCCAATTTAATAAATTATCTAAAACAAGGAAAAAAAAATGAAAATTCATTTAATTAAGAATGCCAAAATATATTCAATGCCAAAAATAAAAAAACATAAAAGACGTAGAAGGAAATTAAATAAATAATTCACATGGCCTTAGGAATCCTATTGCAAATTTGGTAATTAAAATTTGAATAAATTAAAATTACCAAAATAGCCTTACAACCAAAGATAGGGTTAATGAAAAAAGAAAAAGCCCAATGAGCCCAATTTCCACAAAAAAGAGCCCCCCAAAAAAAAAGGAGCCTACAACCAAAAACAATTTGGCCTATACTCCACCTCGTATTTGCATGCCCTTTGCACAGCCTTACTTCAATCAGCTATATCTCCCTCGTTTCAATTCCAAATTATGATCCGTTTGAAGCATTGGATTTCTGACTTCCTAAACTTAAACAATATGTGGTTTTACCTAAAAAGCTCATAGGAGGTAGACCCGATTTTGAGTTAAAGTCAGCATCACTGTGCTGCCATGATCTTTGCGTAGCCTTGCTTCAATTGGCCATATCTCTCTTGTTTCAACTCCGAATTGCAATCCGTTTGAAGCCTTGGATTCCTAACTTCTTAAGATTCAAAATCATATGTGGTTTGCCCAAAAATATTATGGGAAGTCATCCCGATTTTAAGTTAAAGATGACAAAACTGTGTTGCCAAAGATCTCAAATCAAGAATTTCCAAGAATCTTTCTTTTCCTTTAAATTACCATAGGAACTTATAAAAGAAACTTCAAGAAGCCTTCTTTTCTCTTTTCTAACAAGGGAATGTGTGCGAACACTTTGTGATGCTTTGGATTGCTTCCATACTCTCCATAGGTTACAAAGAATGATAAAAATAAAAAATAAATTAAAATAAATGAATTTTTACAACAAAATCCTATACTCCAGATAAAAACGAGGGTTTTACAAAAGAAAAAATAAATCTTATACCTCTTATAAGGCTTACTACCCATGTAGGAAAAGTAAACAATAATCCATGTAATTATTACATCTCTAATAAAAAACAATCATAATAATAACCATTGTATTATAACAAGATCATAATAAAGAACACACGTTAATTATCCCTAGGGCCATGGGATAAAGAAAAACCCTGTAAAACCAAGTTAGTACACCCTAGAATGGTTCTAGCACAATTACTAACCTATGACTCTAATACCAGTTGAAGGGAAAAACCCGGATATCTCCATTTCCCAAGCCTAGATTAGGTTAGGAACATGCATAACTATCCTAGGCTATTTCTGAATCTTATGCATAGTGAAAAAATAGCATTTTTAAACTTTAAAGAAATTTAGAAAGTGCTAACAAAAACCATACCTCAGATTCAGATGTTCCTAAATCAAATTCACATGGTGAAGATGAAGAATGAAATCGCAGAAGTCTCGTAAACCCAAAGTCTTTCGTCCAATGACTCAAACCTTGATCTTGACACACTTTTAGTGGGGATGGAAGGAAGAGTGGAGGCTATGGCTCTCTCTCTCCCTCTCTCTTTATTTAGGGATGGAAGACGACTCTCTAGAAAAAACTATGAGAACCCCAACATCTAAAGGGGTATTTATAGGGTTTACTACTAGACTTAAGTGAACGGGTCGTAATTAATTAATTAACCCAACATGGCCGACTAATTATTCAATTAGCTCAATCCAAAGACCTTATTCACTTATCCCTATGCAAACTTGCGTAATTATCAAAATGTCTCTATGCACAAAAATTAACCTAAAGCCAATTTAACCCTTATAACCCATGCCAACAAGGTATATCAGCTCAAAGCGGGGACCATTGGGACCCATAGAAATATTGGCTCCTTCAAAATCCAATTCTAAAGTTGATTCAACATCCTACTATAGAGAATCAACTGAACTCCAGTATCCTATGTAAATAACAACGAGACACCAAGTACTTGGGTCTATGACCTGCTATCCATTGTGTTTAGTCTCCCCATGAACTGGTGTCCATAGTCTAATAAGGTGAAAACTATTAGCCTTTCAAGACTACCTCTATCATTCTTGAATTATAGATCCTCCTATTGTGTGTTCAATTCACATATCTTAGCTCTCACAGAGCCTACGTCAAGTTCCACTTAAGGAATTACTATAACCATAGTTTCCATGAACACACCTTTTTAGGATCACCCAAGGAGATACACTATCTTAATCCCAAGAGATATCATGGTGCATCTATTGAGAATACCTACTGTTTCTGGCTTTCATCAATAGTGACCCAATCTATAGGGAATATGTGATCAGCATATGATCTCACCCGTAGGTCAAAGCCACTGCTAACTTTAACACAAGCTTAATATCCTCTCAAGGTTGAGAGACAACATAAGGAAGCAGCTTGGTGAAGTTATGACTACTTGATAGCCTTAATTCATAACTCACAATGTGTGCAACCATACACACTAAGGCACTCATCATGGGAAACTCATCCTAATAGCCAAGACCATTCATCCCTCCAATTAGGAAGTGGTGCACTACAACCTCTAATGGGTTGCCTAGACCCATGAACTAGTTGTGAAAAAGTCATCTATTTGCAAGAAACCCATGACTTAGATCTTTTGCGCAACTCCTAATACACCTAAGTCATGTACAATGTAAAAGATGTAGGCAAGAATGCTCATAAAGTATAATACATGGAATAAAGATAGATAAGAGTGAAACTGGAACATCATTAAATAAATAATGAATTCCAAATTTATTATATCATGTTATGCTTTTAAGGGCTCTATCCTAACAAAATGATATTTGCACCATCAAAAAATAAATTTTTAGACTAAAATGCAAGCAAAATAGATTTCCTTTTTTCTTTTTATATTTTCTATTTGGAATCGGTTAAATTGATACTTTACTAAACCTAACACAAGTATCCTTCACTTTTCAGGTTTTAACAATAATTTAATTTTCTTATCCAATTAGATTTCTTAATCTGCAAACTAAAAGAAAATGAGAACATTGTCTATAATAGGTAAATATTCCCATCCAATGTCTCATAGTAGTCTAAATCTATATTAAATCTCAAACAATTTTTAAAATTCAAGAATGATGCACCTTCAAGCATGTGATAATAACTTAGGCTTAGGCCTCTCCCTCAAACTCCAATTAGGCAAATAGAAGTTAAAGAAGATTTTGTTGAATTTTGTAGCCTACTAAAGTAGGGCTCAACAAGATACCCTCAACTCTATAATAATTTCAACTTGTAAGACATCTTTTTATCAATGCTAACATGGCTATTAAATGAACTTAATTATCACATTTCTTGCTCAAATTATTCTAACTTGATTATTTAACCAAGTTAGATGCAAGATTAACTCTTATGTCTATTCTAAAATATTTTTTTAACTACAATACTAGACTCCTTGCTCTCTGTCATTGGATTTTGTTAAATATACACATATATTTGTACATAAATACATAAACTCTTTAACAAGTGTTTTATAGTTGTTGCACCAACTTGGGCCTTCAAAAATTTTCACCAAGACACAATAACTACTTAAACCTTTAACCAATAAACTTATGTGTTGTTTAAAAAATAATAGTAACTCCTATATAAAATGTAAAACTTTTTAAAGACTTACCTTGAAAAGATAATAGTTTCTAAAAAAAAAATTGAGGTATTAAAACTTTTTTACTATCTTAAAATTAAAAAATTTTAAAAAGCATAAGACAAGTTCATACTTTTTGTTTAAGAGTTCCTATATTTTATATAGAATTTACTTACTTTTTTCTTTTAAAATAAATAAATAAATAAAGTGTATCTAAATGAGACCTTAACTATCAAATTCTTTCTCTAACTATTCTAACTTCGTATTCTAACTTATGGCTTCAACTACAATGCTAGATTCTTTCTTTGTAGTTTTGTACTTGAATTGACTAGAAATTTATTTGGAATGTACTTTTTACTTCTTAAGTCACAAAGGAGGCTCATGATTCTTTCCTATTACTTTTTCCTATTGATTATTATTATTATTATTATTATTATTATTATTATTATTATTATTATTTGTTCTTAGTGATAGTCTAAATATGTTAAGAAATTAGAACATGAAAGAGTGATGATATCACTAAGGTAGCAAACAATATCAAGGCATATTGCTTATATTAAGAAATTAAACACATTCTTTTAGACTTGAATAAAATGAAAATTCTATAGACTTGTTTTGTGTCTTTTCCAAATAATAAAACAAATTAAGAATCTATTTGGGAGTGATTTTGAAATGGGGTACTTCATAATACTTGAAAACATTTCTTATAAAAATTAGGTGTTTGAAAAATTTTTGAAAGTGGTAAAAAATTTGGAGAATTACATAAAGAGATCCTTGGACAATAAATTACTAAAAAAATCATTTTGTTTTTATATAAAACAATACTATCAAATCAATTTTTTTTAGTTTATATCCAAACACTAAAAGATTCTTTATAAAAATGTTTCTAATGGAAATGTTATTAACAAAAATGTTAAAGATAAAAACATTTTGACTAGAATGACTCCCAAATAGCCTTTAAGAGACGATAGACAAATGGAATTAGAGTAGCATTTATCATGTTTATTGAATAGCGAAAAGAAAAGATAATGTTAAGAGTAGAAAGAATTAGTTAGGGAAATTACTCGATTCGTACCTATTTCATGAACTTCTTTTGTATGGTGGTATTCAAGTCACTCTCCCAACGTTTGTCGAAAAAGAATAAATCCATTTGTACACATTTTAGCCTTGGTGTGTCTAAGTATCGCTTGCAAAAATATTCCATCTAAGGGCATTGTACCAACCTCATTTCTTCCAAGGATGGGAATTTGAAGGTGTATCTTGTTGAGTAGAAGCATTTCAAAATTGGTAAAAAAAGAAGTTCTAGTCTCTTTAATTTGGTGAAATCAATCTCATTATCTATTGGTTCATCTCCCTCATTTCCCACTATTTCTTTCACCATGTGGCATTTTCTTATAATAAGTGTTTTGAGTTTCACTAATCTTTTAGCCATTGATAGTATTGTTACCAAATTTATCAAACTCCCGCAACTAACTATATCTAGAGTTTGAAGACTTTGAAAAATATAGACATGATCTGACACAAGTAGATCCTTCAAGCATATTTTAGTTAATTGTGGAAGTGTCTCAACATGAAATTCTTCACCTAGAAGCCTTCCCACTTGGATAACCTCATTCACTGAATTAAACATTTCCACCTCTAATCGTTCTAGATTATGTAATATTTGAACCATATTCGAGAAAATCACAACCAAAATACCATGATGCCCTATTACATTCAACACTCCTAGTTTGGAAAAAGACACCCTTGAAAATTGGCCCCACTATTTCTCCACATTTCCCTTTAAGGTTAATCTTAGTTCCTCCAAATTAGGGAATGCTTCCTGACAAACTAAATTACCAAGGGGAATGACATGAAATAAGTTATATATACACATATAGAGTAATCTTCTTTGAGCATGCAAATAGCTTATTAAATGATAAAAATAAACAAGCTTCAAGATTAAAACTCATGACCACATGTAAAATAAGACTTTATACCATAGCAATTAGCCAAAACTATATATCAAACTCATTTCATCTATAACCCTAACATTTATATATTGCATAATTATGGTTATTATTATTATTGTTGTTGTTGTTGTTGTTTTCCATAAAAGGCATAATGAACTATTACATCTAAATAATCAAGGTACAAATACCAACTAGCTACATGTACATAATTATAGACTCCTTGAATCATTAGTAATTTGATAGGTTTTGATGCAATGTGGTTAAAAATAAATTGAATCAATGATGCACATTAATTCAAATGAAACTTCATTTGTTTTGTTATATTCTAAATAACACCACTAGAAATTAGTGCAATTGCGTTTAAAAATCAATTAACTAAACTCATTCTTAAGGCATTATATGAAATGTTTGAGTCTAATATTAATTACAAATTATTATACTAAAAATGCTCCAAAGTAGTTTATTTTAATCATAAGTCAAGTAGGATAATTTTATAAATAATTGGTCGTAGTTTCTTGTATTATTGTATACAATTGTTATATTTGCTACACCTCCAAAAATCTATTGCTTGTAATTAATTGTGTAGTACTCTCCATATTCACATCAATTTATGTAGTATGATTAATTTAGCAACAAAATATAGGTTTACTTCGAATCACTTTAAATTCCTATGATATTAAAGTGTACGATAAAAACAAAGTCACATTAGTTAACAATGATTGGGACCTTTTTGACCTTTTTGACCAAGGAAGGGCAAGAGCAGTTGTTGAATTTTGTTATATATCGAATCCACCTTTCAAACCTGTTTCTTGAAAGAGTATCTCCATTTTATCACAATTATACACTTTAAACTTTTTCAAAAGTGTCCATCTTGAAGTAAACTTTCTTGAGCAAAACCTTTGGAGTTGGTGTAAAAATTGGAGTGTGAGAGAGCACTACAAGAAATTTCACCTTCTACCACAATTTTTTTGGCTATGAATATAATTCCATATCTAAAGATGATATTGGGAGGCAAAATTTTAGTTTGTTACAAAAATTTGTCTAAAGTTTTAATTGAATGTGAAATGAGGTCAAATTATTTGTGACGACATCATAATTTTTAACAACAAAATATTTCATGGTGCAAAATATATTGGGAGACAAAAACCTAGTGTTGGCCCAAAGGTAAATAATGGGTAACAAAATTATTTTGTTATAAAATAGTTTTGGAGAGAAAAATCTTAACAATGGGAGATAAATTATTGTTCTAATATCACTAGATGAAGGAACAAAGAAATTTATTTGGAGAGGAAATTGTTTTATTGTAAAAACTCAATATTGGAGACAAAACTATTTCATCCCCATTAAATGCATTTTCCTTTTTCAAAATGAATTTTTCATTTTTCATTTTTTTTATACTATTGAATACTTAACAATATGATTTATTTGTTTTTTCAGAAAATTTCATGATACTTTAATATCCATAAAACAACACAATTATTATTAAAGAAAGTAAATATTATTTACAAATAATGTGATATTGTCATTATTATAATATTAATACTAATATTAATATATATATATATATATATATAGTATTAAAATTTAAATATAATAATGACAATTGTTATTATATTTAAATTTTAATATATATTAGAATATATCATATATTTATATCAATATGTAATAATATTTAAATTTTAATACTATGTGTAATAAAATAAGAATTTTAAAGTTTTTTAGCTAATGTTGAAATCTTCAATTTTGGATATCGTAATCATGATAAGTGAAATGTAATATTTGTTTAATAAAAATATTATTTTATTTAGTATATAACTTGAAATTATATATAAAAGAGTTTAATATGGATTAAATTGATTATCTAAAAATTAAATTAAAAAAAAGGGTTTACAATGTTTGGACCATAATATTATTAGTCTTGTTCTTGTTCTTGAGTATAAAACAACGATTAATCTAGAATGTATAATATAGTAAAATTTTAATCATAATATATTTTATTTTTATAATATTATATTTTTTAAATGAATTGATAAGATAATAACAATGTTCATAAATTCTATTATAATATAATCATCTATTATTCTTCTAATCTTATACTTCCTATAAAATAACTTATTTTCTTTTTCTCTAAATATTAATTTCATTCCCATGTAAATACTTTGAACTATCCTTAATGTTAGCCCAAAGGTTCTTCTAATCAAGTTTTGATGATAACAAACCATGGTAAGTTACTAATTGATTTGAATTATAAAAAATTTCATGTATTAATTTGGAAATTCATCAAATGACCAAATGTATGCAAGATCAAGACCTATGGAAGACCTTTAATCATAAGAAACATATGTAAGATGAATGCATGGGTGCACTTAGGCTTTACATATCATTTCATGCATCTTTCAAAAACTCGATTTATTCTTTGAAGTTACATTTCCATCAAAACCCGAGTTTTATCAAATGAACCTTAGGAAAATCACTTCAAAATTAGCATATTAATTTACCTAAAGACCTTGCCTAAGTGTTAGAAGAGAAAAGACCAGAAAAACATAGGTTTTTGGGCCAAAAATGGTGAACCGGTTGAGGCACTAGCCAATCGGCTCAACCGGACAGGGTACCGGTCGACCGGTTTCCTTTTCCTGATTGAGGTCCGGTCGAGGAGTGCAAAAAGCACTATCTCTCTTCCAGTAGCCTTTCCTTCCCGATCGAGGTATTTTCCTTCCCGGTCGACCTTCGATCGATGTCAGGTCGAGGGTAACAATCACCTACCAAGCATTATCCCAATTCACCCATCCTCTTGGGTATTTTCTCTTTTAAAGGTTAGCCTTTATTTTTCAATTGGTATCAGAGCTAGGCCTCTTGTTTAAGAATTAATCATCTAAGAGGAAATGGCTAATCCATCAAGCTCATCTCACATTGAAAGTTTTGCAAAAAATAGACCTCCATTTTTTATGGGAACCGATTATCCCTATTGGAAAATTAAAATGACTTGGTTTTTACAATCAATTGATTTAGATGCATGGGATGTCATTGAAGATGGCCCAACTTTTCCTTCAAAACTAGTTGATGGAGTCGTGGTTCCAAAACCCAAGCAAGAATTGAGCGTGGTAGAAGAAATTTTCAATTAAATGCTAAGGTCATTTATACTTTGCAATGCTCTATGGATATAAATGAATATAATAGAATATGTCAATGCAAATTGGCTAAAGAAATTTGGAGATTGCTTGAAATAAATCATGAAGGAACAAATCAAGGGAAATAGTAAAAAATCAATTTACTTGTTCATAGCTATGAATTGTTTTTAATGAAAGATAATGAGACTATTGTTGAGATGATCACTAGGTTCACCGACATTGTCAATGGTCTTGAAGCCTTGGGAAAGACCTACAAGGAATCCGAAAAAGTGATGAAGATCTTGAGGTCACTTCTATCAAAGTGGCATACAAAGGTCACCGTAATTCAAGAAGCCAAAGACTTGACCAAGCTACCTTTAGGGCAGCTCATAGGGTCATTGATGACATATGAGATCAATTTGGCAAAGAAGCAACAAGAAGGTGAAGACAAAAAGAAGAAGAACATATCTCTCAAAGCTACAACTAAGGAAAAAGAAGAAGTTGAAGAAGAAAAACAAAGTGAAAAAGATGAAGATTTAGTCCTCATCACAAGAAAGTTCAACAAATTCATGAGGAGTGAAAGTTTTAGAGGAAGAAGGTTCACTTCTAGAAAGGACCTTTCTAAAAAGGAACCTTCATCTCATGGTGACAAGGAGAGAAGGGAAGAGAAAAGAGACTTAGTGTGTTTCAAATACAATAAATCGGGACACATTAAATATGATTGTCCTCTCTACAAAAGTGAAGCCAAGAGGAGAAAGAAGAAGGCAATGATGGCCACTTGGAGTGAAAGTGAAGAATCCTCCGAAGAAGAAAATGAGAAAGAAGTGGCAAACATGTGCTTCATGGCAATAGATGAACTTGATGAGGTAAACTCAACCTTAGTGATGAAGATATACATGATGCATTTGACGCTAAGGTATGCCTATCCAATTGCTTAAGGTAAGGCTCTCTAGAAAGTGCAAGTCCTTCTCCATATGAGTCAATAGGGTCCAAATCAGATAGGCCAGCCAATAAGGGAGTAAGAACGGACGATAGAGACTTTATAGATATTTCTTTACCAACCAATAGTTTCTCCTATTTTATTGATTTCCTTGCCTTACTACCAAGATAACGTGCCTAAGTAGCATAACAGTCATAAAACTCTGTACCAGAGACATAGTCCCGATGGGACGTACAGGCATGCCAACTTGGCTGCAACACATGGACGGAACAAATCCCTCTTTGTGCCGTGCACTCTGTTCCCGAGGTTTTTCTATAACAAGCCAAAAGAGCAGAGGAACGTGGTGAACCATGCCGAGTCGGGCCTGAAGAACCGTAGTATCGTGCTAAGCCTATCAAGCCAAGGTTGAGTGAAGGAATACAAGAATTTAGCCAAGGGGGACGGGGTTAGAAGGACAACAAATTGAGTCTTGGGTCTCCGGTGGTAGGTATCAGTCACTAGGCACATAGGTAAAGGTTGAAAACCGTTAGCAAGGCTACGAACCTTCTCGAAGGCTTATAGAAGAGTGCTTCCTTCTCAGATCAATATACCTTAATAGGATGATGCTTGAACTGGATTATAAAAAGAAGGGGAGTACCCGAGGGAATAAGCCAAGGCAAGTGCCATAGATTTAGCTGTTGTCGGAAGTTTCAAGTAGACTAGAAAAGGGAGGAAGCTCAAGGCGATAGGCATAGTGGAAATTCATCCTGAATCTGTTCACACGAATTGCTCAAGGTTGGAGGAAAAAGCACTACTATTGAATCGAATCTCCTGTTGTTGAGGAATGGTAGATGGGAAAGATCCCAGACCTAGGGCGATAAATGCTTTATATCAATGCCATTGATCCGTTTAAGACGAAGAAGCTGTTCACTCTCGTTGAAGTTGTCGGCATTACCCCAGCTATTGAATCAGTTTGTGCCATTGACTCTGTCGTCGTAATAAGCACTGTTTTCGGGTTGGAAGGCATAACCCGTCTTTGCTTGCCTACCTTGTTAGGAGTTTTAGTTCATCCCCGCTTAGGGGAGCGAAGGCACTTACGCATCTGGATTCCATTCCATTCTTTTTAAGCTGTACTAAACTCCGTTTTTGAGTTTAGGCGATTGATTCATAAAGTTTAGGAACTCATGACAGCTCGGGTAGCTAGACTTTCTCTTACCCTTGGGGCTAGCGCTCCCTCATTGCATATCCATTTCATATCTTGGCTGCTCTTTATTGTGCTCATGATCCGCATCTCGGGCTCGATCTGATCTATACCTTTAATTCCGATTCTCTCTCCCATTTCCATCCTACGCTCTCTCTCGACAACGTTCTCTGGCTTCTGACCTTCCTTGATAGGTTAGGCTTTAAATAAAGCTAGCGTCCGGAAGGCCTCCAACGCAGCAATGGGTGGCCCCCCCTCATTCCGTGAGAGTGAAATTAAGAATAAGGAACCACAACTGATTAGCCATCCAAAACTTCTGGAAGCGGGGGGATGACAACCATTCCATTCATTGTTAAAATAGAGCCTTTTAAGCCACGCAGTGCCCCGTATTAATGGTTTCTGCTATCGGGCTAGATAAACCAACCCATGTTTCTCCGCCCCAATTAACGACATCAACACCAAATATAAAATATAGATATGAATAGGAACCTCCAGGAATGGTGGAGGATTCGGGGTGCGAATACTGGTCAAGATCGAGATTGAGAGCCCGATATGGATCGAGATAGGGAGCATGAGCAAGAGAGAAAAGCCCAAGGATAGGCTTCGCGAAAGGGAGGAGCCTAAAACTACTAAGCCATGCCTTTTGGGTGTTGCCCACCACTAGCCAAATTGAGCCTTTAGAAAAGGTGTGATTTGTTATTCAGAAGGCGGGGTATGGTGCCAAAGGAGCGTGAGCTGGAGATGGGAGTGGGAACGAGGATCGAGAACATGACCGATAGCCAAGGCTGTTTCAAAAGCATCCGAATTAGCATCAGTAGACGCAGAAAGACATCCTATCCCCTACGGCCTTTGTTATCGCTTTAAACTTCCCTCTTTCCCATAGGAAGCCCATCTTCAAAGCAACTTTCTCAACAAGCTCTAGCTCTAGGGCTTTCTAGGTCTTCATCTTTGTAAAAACTCTCTTCTTTATCATACGAGGCATCCAAATCTGCATTTAGTACAGCTGACTGAACACCAACACAATCTTGATGCACCGTCTTATCAGTGAAGGGAAGCGCGCACTCTCCTTCTTAATAGTAGCCGCCCTTCCTTTGAGGCAGGGTCGTCATACCTACTATGAATAGAGAAAACTTTCCCCATTGCACTCACTAGCAGCCCAGGTCTTTCCATTCCTAATGTGGATGTTGTGGAATTCTCTACTGGTTCTCGTCCACTTACCGTTGACCTCGCCTCCCACTACAGCAGTAGCGCTGGCATGTAATAAGTTTCTGATCCAACTTCTCCTAATGGGAGGCATTCCGATACCATAGCATGAACCGAAAAGCAAACTCTTCCTCTCGAAAACGAGCTAGCATAGACCACTTGCTTCAAAGCTCAAGGTTCTTCTATAGAAAATCTATAGAAAGGTCGGCTGTTTCACTCTCAGCGAGTCGGGATATATTTGCGGTCATCACATCAGGAACGGTTTGTTTCGGGAACTAGTGCAATAAATAAATACAATCCGCTTGCCTCTTTTAATGAAGAAGGGTTGGTTTAATTGATAGCTACTTTTTGGAATTGGGAGTCCTCTGGATTGCTCTTCTCTTATGCCCCGGAGTGGCGAGAATACGAAGCTAGATCAGCAGGAATGACAGCGGTCTCGGGAATCTACTCTACTAGTTGCAACGCGTGTTCTTGTCAGCATTGGGAATAGAGCATTGCTTATATATGCAGGACGGGAAAGTTTCTTTTAGTCTAACCTTCGCATGAGCTTTTCTTGTTCTTGACTTCAAATTAATTGGAATTGCCTTCTCGTTTTAGCTTATATTAAGTGCACCTCTCCCTACTTGATGATTCTTTATGGACACTCGTTTCTTCATCTAGGCAGGGATCAGAAGCTGAGAGATAGCCGTAAACTCTGAAGTGGTAGCTTTTTATCTACTTTCTTTCTTTAAAGGCGTACATCCAGTCCAAGCAGTTGCTCCCAGCTAGCGGAAAAGGTGAATGTGAATTCATTTTTATTAAAAAGATGCTATTTAAGCATCAATTGTATGAGGATTTTGAAAAACTAAGTTTGAAAAATATTTCTCTTAAAAAGAAATTTCAACAACTTGAAAAAGAACTTGGAGAAGTAAAAGAAAATTTTTCAAATGTTGAAATTTCTAAACCTCATCTTGAAAAAGAAAATGAGATTTTGAGAAAGAAAAATGAATGGTTGACCTCCTCTCTTTCAATATTTTCTTGTGGACAAAAATCTTTTGAAATGATTCTATCTAGCCAAAAATGTGTTTTTGACAAACAAGGGCTAGGATTCAAATCTTCAAAAAATCAAAAGTATTTTAAAAACTATTTAGTAAAGGAATCCACAAATGCAAGTCCTTCAACTACTTGTAACTTTTGTGGAAAATGAGGGCACATTAGTAGTATATGCCCTTTAAGAAATGGTTCTAAAAAAATTCAAATGCAAAAGCTAAAAAGATTTGGATTGAAAAATCCAAGGTCACTAACCCTCAAGGACCTAAAAAGATATGGGGACCTAAATCAACTTGAGTTTTATGTTGTAAGGTTTAAAGAAGGATAAGTGGTTCTTGGATAGTGGATGCTCAAGACACATGACCGGAGATGAATCCAAATTTTCTTTTCTTACAAAGAAAAAGGGAGGATATGTTACCTTTGGAGACAATGCAAAAGGAAGGATCATTGGTCAAGGCAACATTGGTAATGGCATATCCTCTATTATTGAAAGTGTTTTATTAGTAAATGGTTTAAAACATAACCTTTTAATCATTAGTCAACTTTGTGACAAAGGTTTTAAAGTGATTTTTGAAGCATCTCATTGCATCATTAAGAATATTCAAAATGATAAAACCATCTTCATGGGTCATAGATGTGATATTGTTTACGCTATAAATATTTCAAAATATGATGGCCATGATAGATGCTTTTCAAGCATGCATGATCAAAGTTGGTTAAAGCATAGGAGGTTAGGACATGCTAACATGGACCTCATTTCCCAACTCAACAAAGATGAACTTGTTAGAGGCCTTCCCAAAATAAATTTTCAAAAAGATAAAGTTTGTGAAGCTTGTCGAGTGGGAAAGCAAATAAAAAAATCTTTTAAAAACAAAAACTTCATTTCCACATATAGGCCACTTGAGTTGTTGTATATGGATTTATTTGGTCCCTCTAGGACACCAAGTCTTGGAGAAAAATCTTATGCATATGTTATTGTGGATCACTTCTCTAGATACACATAGGTCTTGTTTTTAAGTCAAAAGAATGAAGCCTTTTATGAGTTTTCAAAGTTTTGCAATAAGGTTCAAAATGGAAAAAGTTTTGCAATTGCTTGTATAAGAAGTGATCATGGGAAAGAATTTAAAAATATTGATTTTGAAGAATATTGCAATGAGCATGGAATTGACCACAATTTTTCGGCTCTTAGAACTCCTCAAAAAAATGGGGTAGTTGAAATGAAAATAGAACTCTTCAAGAGATGACAAGAACCATGCTAAATGAAAACTACTTACCAAAATAATTTTGGGCCAAAACGGTTAACACCTCTTGTTATGTAATATTATTGAGGCTCATTCTTAAGAAAACTCCCTATGAGCTTTGGAAAAACAAGAAACCCAACTGAAAAAACAAGAAACCCAACATTAGCTATTTCAAAGTCTTTAGATGCAAATGTTTTGTATTAAACACCAAAGACAATCTTGGAAATTTTGATGCAAAATTGGATGTTGGAATTTTCCTTGGTTACTCAACTTCAAGTAAAGCTTTTAGAGTTTTTAACAAAAGAACCATGGTTGTAGAGGAGTCCATCCATGTTTTTTTTTTTTTTATGAATTTAACAATTCTCTCCAAGAAAAAAAGAGTTTTGATGATGATTTAGATTTGGAGACTTTTATGGGAAGATTTCAAATTGAAGATAGAAGGCAACAAGAAGAAAATTGAGAGCATCCCAAGAAAGAAGAATCACCATTGGCACTACCCCCTCCTCAACAAGTGCAAAGTGAATCGAGTCAAGACCTTCTTAAAGAATGGAAGTTTGTCATCAATCACCCACAAGATCAAATTATAGGTAATCCATCTAGTGGGGTAAGAATTAGATTTTCTCTTAGAAGCATTTGCAATAATCTAGCTTTTATCTCTCAAATTGAGCCTAAAAATTTAAATAGTGCTTTAGACGATGAAAATTGGATGATTGCTATGCAAGAAGAGTTAAATCAATTTGAAAGGAGTGAATTATGGGAATTAGTACCAAGACCTTCAAATCAAAGTGTTATTGGAAGTAGATGGGTCTTTAGAAATAAAATGGATGAAAATGGCATAATTGTTACAAATAAGATTGGTAGCCTAAGGTTTTAATCAAGAAGAATTGATAGATTATGAAGAAACCTTTGCCCCCGTAGCTAGGTTGGAAGCCATAAAGATGCTACTTGCCTTTGCATGTTTTAAAGACTTTGTTTTATATCAAATGGATGTGAAAATTGTTTTTTTAAATGGCTTTATAAATGAAGAAGTATATGTTGGACAACCACTTGGTTTTCAAAGTTTTAACTTTTCTAACCATGTTTTTAAACTTAAAAAGGCACTTTATGGTTTGAAACAAGCACCTAGAGCATGGTATGAAAGATTGAGTAAATTTCTTTTGAAAAAGGGTTTTAAAATGAGAAAAATTGACTCAACACTTTTCATAAAAACCAAAGAAAATGATATGCTCTTAGTTCAAATATATGTTGATGATATTATTTTTGGTGCTACTAATATCTCTCTTTGTGAAGAATTCTCTAAGTGCATGCATAGTGAGTTTGAAATAAGCATGATGGGAGAACTCAACTTCTTCATTGGACTTCAAATCAAGCAACTAAAAGAAGGAACCTTCATCAATCAAGCAAAGTATATAAGAGATCTTCTCAAAAGGTTCAACATGGAAGAAGCCAAAACAATGAAGACTCCAATGAGCTCATCCATCAAGCTTGATAAGAATGAGAAAGGTAAATCCATTGATTCTACTATATATAGAGGCATGAAAGGTTCTTTGCTATATTTGACCGCTAGTAGACCCGACATTATGTATAGTGTATGCTTGTGTGCTAGATTTCAATCTTTTCCTAAATAATCTCACTTAAGTGTTGTAAAAAGAATCCTCAAATATTTGAAAAGGACAATGGACATAGGATTATGGTATCCTAAGAGTAATAACTTTGAACTAATTAGATTTTTGGATGCCGATTTTTTCGGTTGTAGGGTTGAAAGAAAAAATATTATTGGCACTTGTTATTTCTTAGGACACTCACTTGTCTCATGGCATACTAAGAAGCAAAATTTGGTAGCTTTGTCAACGGCGGAAGCTGAATACATAGCAGCTAGTTTATGTTGTGCATGAATTCTTTGGATGAAACAAACACTTAGTGATTTTGATTTATCTTTTGAGCATATTCCTATTAAATGTGATAATACTAGTGTCATAAGTATATCAAAAAATCTCATGCAACACTCTAGGACTAAGCATATAGAGATTAGACATCATTTTCTTAGAGATCATGCACAAAAGGGTGACATAACACTTGAATTTGTAAGCACAAAAGATTAACTTGTCGATATCTTTACAAAACCTCTAAGTGAAGAACAATTTGTTGATATTAGAAGACAACTAGGGGTGATTTCTTTATGATCTAATGATTGCTTAATGAATTCTTGATGAATATACCTTCTAATTGCATGAATTTCATGTCATATGCATCATATAGACATATACTTAGATAATGGTCAAATTTCGACCAAAAATCAAAATTCCTTTGGCATTGGGCATAAAAAATTGGGGATTTCAACTTAAAAGGGCATGGGAAGGATCACAAAACGAGAAAATGCGCAAAAATTGAAAAGTCAAAATGTTGACCAAGTGGTTGACCGAACCAAGATCGGTTGACCGGTTTGTCGGGATTTGGGATTTTAAGTGACTCCCACGCTTCATTTTCTCACCGGTTTCCTCTGGTTCTTCAAGAGCTATTCCGATTCAACTATCAATGAGAGATTTTTGAGGTCATTGCAGCAAATTGAAGGCTTTGGATTGGATTTTTAGGAAGTTTGAAGGCTAGGGTTTCGGATTTAAGCTGCCTTCTCTTCCTCCCGCGCGTCATGGATAGCTTCCTCTCCATTTCCGCACGCTTAGGGTTTCAATTGTGAGCATCTCTCTCTCTACCAGTCACTACTCTCTTGTTTCTTCTTCTTCATGGCTCCTAAGCGAGAGTCGGCTGCCTCTAGGGCACATGGCAAGAGCCCAACTGAGTTGTCTTAGTCGGAGGCATGCCGAAAGGCAAGGTTTGACACCAACTTGTTTAGTTTTGTGGAGGACTACCAGCGGTACAAGTAACACTTTGCTCAAAGACGAGTAGTTTCGGGGAGAAATATTAATTTTTCCTAACTTCATCATTTCGAGAGCCTATTCACTAGAATGGGTTGGCTGCCGGTGGTGACTGTTTTGGAGCCAGTTTTTCTGACTTTGGTGTGAGCATTTTATTCAAGGGCGACTTATGGCATGGGTGGCCCGATTATTTCTACTATTAGAGGAGTCGAGATCCATCTGGCCCCGAAGAGCATCTGCCGTATTTTCGATATTGCTTCGATGGGACTCAAAGTATATGAGTCCAAGATTTGGCCCACCGTGCCAAGATTCAAGCCTAGAGAGGCCATGCAGAGGATTTATGGACTTGCAGATGCCTAGGGGATAGGCAAACCCTCGGATCACAACTTGACCGTCATCAGTAAAGTGTTGCACCATATGATATGATCTATTTTCTACCACGAGACAGACACCAAGATGAGGTCTCTTACTATGAGGCATTCCTTATTGACTCTGTTCTGACTGAGAGATGGATCCACTTGGGGTACTTGATGATGATGCACATGATCTCATGTTGCGAGAGCACGACTCGCGTACTCCCTTATGGTCGCTTCCTCACCAGAGTGTTCAAGGATGCTGGTGTTGACTTGAACAGAGAGACATACTTGGAGGCCCCCAATGCTTATGATACGTATGATGATTAGTCCATGGGGCAGATGAAATTTGAGAAGGCCCCCGATGGTTCTTGGGTTAGAAGAGTAGAGAGAGCACCAACACAGGCTCAAGAACAGGGACAGACACATCCCGGAATTGAGGAAGAGGCTAAGATACAAGAGATAGAGGGTGGAGTAGACCCTCAGAGTGGCTATTAGCAAAGAGAGCCTGAGCTTAACATTTCTCTACTCCAATCAGAGGGTGTTCAGTTTAAGGCTATCTTCTCTGAGTCAATGATGTCTGAGTCAAATTATACAACGGGACCATCAACTCAGTCGTCTTTCACTGAGCCTCCTCACATTGAGATACCACCCCCTCAAGCACCTCTTGCTCCTGACCATGCACCTTAGATGGATTTATATGCTCAGATTAGCTCTCTAGGCACTCGCATGGAAGAGTTTGCTGTAGTCAGTGATACTCGATTCTACTCCATAGAGGATTGCATGGATCAGTATCAGGCTGGCTTCACTTCTCAGTTTGAGCATCTCCAGCAGAGGTTTGAGCATCTTGAGGATCGCAAGGATCAACATCAGGCTAGCTTTACGTCATAGTTTGAACATCTCCAACATAGGATTGAGCGTATTGAGGATCACTTGGAGAGTCATCATGAGGAGATGATGGCTTATCTGCGCTCTGTGTTTCCATCTCCACTTCATCATCCTTGATTTCTTAGAGACCCCCTTTGTTCCTTTTTTATGTTTCCAAAAGGGGGAGATATTTAGGATCTAGGAGAATTACATGCATATCATTGTCATATCATTTGTTTGGATAATATATATGATATGCTTATATGTTCCATGTACATTTAACTTATATATGATATGCTTATATGTTTCCTGACTTACATTGTTTCTTATTGCAAATTCATTCTTTCTAGCATGTCTTGATTATCTTGGTTTTAACTTTGTAAATTTTGATTGTTGACCCACAATGGGTTTGAGGGGGAGATTCTTCTTATCCTTGATAACCAAGGTTTGTCATCATAAAAAAGGGAGAGATTGTTAGCCCAAGGGTTCTCCTAATCAGGTTTTGATAATAACAAACCATGGTTAAGTTACTAATTAGTTGGAATTATAAAGAATTTCATGTATTAATTTGGAAATTCATCAAATGACCAAATGGATGCAAGATCAAGAACTTTGGAAGACCTTTAATCATAGGAAACATATGTAAGATGAATGCATGGGTGCACTTAGGTTTTACATATCATTTCATGCATCTTTCAAAAACTCAGTTTATCCTTTAAAGTTACATTTCCATCAAAACTTGAGTTTTATCAAATGAACTTTAGGAAAATCACTTCAAAATTGGCATATTAATTTACCTAAAGACCTTGCCTAAGTGTTAGAAGAGAAAATACCAGAAAAAGATAGGTTTTCGGGCCAAAAATGGTGAATCGATCGAGGCACTAGCCAACCGACTCAACCGAACAAGGTACCGGTCGACCGGTTTCCTCTTCCCGATCAAGGTCCGGTCAAGAAGTGCAAAAAGCACTCTCTCTCTTCCAGTAGCCTTTCCTTCCCAGTCGAGGTATTTGTCTTCCCGATCGATGTCCGATCGAGGTCCGGTCGAGAGTAACGATCACCTACCAAGTATTAAATGCTCCAACGACTAATAAACTGGTCAACCCCCAGCTCAACCGATTGAGACTGATTTTTGGTTTTCTTAGCTCTCGAGATTAGAAACCTATAAATAGAGAGCTCCACTTCATTTATGAACAAGACAACACCTACATTTATTTGTCTACCCACTTGTTCTTGCCTTAAAAGCTCTCATTTTTTTCTTGGTGCATTAAATCTCCATTTGCATATCCTTTAGTGCACCTTTGTGATGCATCCTAGCCTTAAGTTGTATTTGAGTTATTGTTGAGCTAGGTTGAAAGATTCATTCTTGTTAATTGAGTGTTAAAGCCTTCAAGTGAGTAAAACTTGAAGAGATCATGTAATTAGAGCCAGAATCCAAGTGTAAAGGTGATTAGAAGCTTGGTTGAAGCTTTAAGTTAGTGGAACTCTCACTCGGTTAGGAGCTTGAGAAGAGTGGATGTAGGCAAGGAAGTATTGAACCACTATAAAATATGAGTTTGATTTTTCTAACTCTATCTTTTTATATTTGTTTCTCTTGTGCTTAAATTTGTTGTGTTTAAAAAGAATTTTTTTCAATTCCAATTCACCCCCCCCCCCCCCCCCCCCCCCCCCCCCCCCCTCTTGGGTGTTTTCTCTTTTAAAGATTAGCCTTTATTTTCTCACTTAATAATATATAATAAAATAAAATAAAACTACATTGAGATTCATTTCCATGTATATAACTTGATATTTTATATATCTAAAAATGTTCGATTAGGAATTAGGATTAAATTGATTATTATACAAAAATAAAAAATTTAGTTACCATGTGAGAACCCTAATACCATGTGAGATTCATTTCCATGTATATTATTTAAAGATAAAAATAAATCCAAATTGTGAATGTAAATAAAATAATTTTAATTAATAGTATAAATATTTATTACTTACCTAATTTTGTAGTTCCCATAAAATCATCTCATGTCTTTATTTGTAGGTGCTTGATCTTAATGTTAATATTCTAAATTAAATTATAAAACAAATTAAAAAATATTACATTAAAATAACTTATTTGTATATAAATTTTTATTTTATATATCTTTAAATGTCAAATTTGAATTAAATTGATTATACAAAAATATAAAAAGAGGTTTACCATATGAGAACCATAACACTATTAGTCTTCTTCATATTAAAGTGGAAAAATGAATCCAAACTCTAAATGTAAAAGATAATGAAATTTTAATAGTAACTTACATTAATTTTTTCATAATGTTATATTTTATTATAATTCATATATCAATTTATAAGATAATGACATTTTAATAATAATTTATTACAACTGTTCCTTTTTTTTCTTAATTTTCTAATTAATTTTTTTTAAAAGAAATATAAAATTTATATACTACCTAAAGTTGATAAAAAATAAAAATAAAAACCTTCATTTGTCTTTTAATAATTTAACAATATAATGTTTTACCAATCTCATCTTTTCTATAAAATCATCTCATTTCCTTAATTTTTTATAGATATTTCTTATGGTTATTCTTTAGAAAAAAAAATTCTAATGTTAACTATATATGCAAAAAATTTATATTTTTAAAAATTAATCCTTTGTAAATACCTTTTAAAACTTTTAATTAATTCTATAATAGTATAAGCATATGTTATTTATTATGGTTATTCTTTAGAAAAAATTCTAATGTTAACTATATAAGACAATTAATTTATATTTTTAAAAATTAATCCTTTATAAAGACTTTTATAAAACTTTTAGTTAATTCTATAATGGTATAAGTCTATGTTATTTACTTATTCTTGTACATCTCAAAAAATGACATTGTGCCTTTGTCTAGAGGTATTTGATTTTGATGTCAATTTTCTAAACTATCCTTAATAATTAATAATAAAATAATATATAATCATAAAAGAAATAAAAATTTAAAATTAAAATCATTTATTTTGTTTTTAACTTTTACTTTGTATATATTAAAAAAGTCGAATTTGGATTATATTAATTATACAAAATATAAAAATAGATTTATCATGTACAACCATAACATTGTTAGTCTTCTTATGAAAGCATAAAAATAAATCCAAAATCTGAATGCATAACATTAAAAAAAAAAAAAAAGCATGAAAACATGCGATGAAAACCATAGTATCAGGCTTCTTCATACAAAAACATAAAACTTAATCCTAATTGTGAATGTATAAGATTAGAAAAAAAAAATCATAATTTTTTAATGGGTCCTTCCTATGTACATATTGGTCAACCCAGTCCATATATATATATATATATATATATGAATTTTTGGATTGGTTTGAATTACATGGAAAATGTTTATGAATTTTGAGAGATCTACAAGATCCTCAACAAAAACATTTATTGCATAATATCAGTATATGGGTATGCACAAATTCCTAAATTCACACATATTTTAGATCATAGACAGTTGAATTGTAGCAATTTACAGATACCAGTCTTTAGAGCAAACCATACTAAAGATTTCCAACTTATTTACTGAAAAAATAAAAACCCCTCTAAAGTCCATCAAACCAAGGAAACATAAACAGTAGGCATCTTTCTGCCAAGGACATTATTCCATGCATCTCCTCAAAAGAAAGAATCCAGCATACCTGAAAAAAGGACAATAAGAACAAACGGCCCCTTAAGATTTGAGAATATATATGGAAAAAAAACAAATTTCGGAATTGAATGCAATGTTTCACTCACATATACTGTGTAGAAAAACAAATACATACATATTCATTGTTCCACATGTAGAAAATGAAATCAAAATTCTTTAGAATCCTCTTCCCAAAGATTTGATATGTCAAGATCCTCTTCCCCATGATCCGATTCATCTTAATCAGATTCATCCGAATCGGATTCTTGAGAATCGTCTTTTTTATAATCCTGGGCATTCAACAAACATTGAGCCTCACATTAGGCACGAAAGACAAAACTTACAATTATGAAAGTCAAAAACATGATCCATGGGAAAATTCATTTGGACAGGAGTGCAAATCATAAAATACTATATCAAACTACTGTTTCATATAATCAGTGTGTTCTCTCTGAATGTGATAGTTTATTTAGTGCACACTTTCTATATTTAGGCCTTAACTCTTGCCAAGGTCTTCTATCCACAAATGAGACCATCTACCTTCAACATTTGATAAAAGGAAAAATATTATCATAACCTTTGATATGCCACACTGGATTAAAAGAAAAAAGGGAGGGGATAACAAGTTAAAGGTTATTACATGACACTTGATATCCCACATTAGAGGAAGAGGGTAGTTACAAAAGGTATCAAGGTTGATCCCCAACCCTAGTACATGATGGGTCATTACATGACCAAACAAACTAATTTTTTCGGGATGTTGAGATTTTTTTGTCAATAAAATCAAAGATGATAAAAGACTGCAGTGTTGACAATCCTTACATCAATTTCTGCGCTTAAATGGTGTGCACCATTAAATAAAAAATAAATAAAAATTAAATTTCAGTCTGAAATTTCAACAAAACAAATTTCCACTTCTCCTTTTAGTTTTGCTACTTACAAGCTAAATTGATACTTTGCTAGGCCTAACCAAGGATGAAAATATCGGTAATCACGGATATATCGGTATTTCGATTTTACGGATATATCGGATATATCGGAGATATATTGGATATATCGGTGGACATTTTGGAAAAAAATATCAGTAAGTTTAAAATTGTTAAAAATTCATAAAAATGTAAGAAAAACATCATAATAATATAATTTGAAGTATAATAGACATCTTAAAGTTATTTTATTGAAAATTTTGATATATGTATAACATGATTTATCATATTTGATAATAATATCGTATACATCGATAAAAATATGAATTTTATAAGTATACATTTATTATTAAATTATACCTAATATTATGATATTTGATTATAATATGTCTAATTTTAAAATATATATTAGTATTAAAATATGATCCATTTAATTCAATTGTATTAAACAATATAAAATAAATAAATATATATATATATAATTTTTTAATATTTAATTAATTATTAATGATATTAAAAACATTATGAAGAAAATTATATAATTTTTATATTTTTGGTAATTAATTAAAAGACTTTGCATTTAATTACAAAATAATTATAATTAATTTGCGCTTTAAAATATTCTTATATTTTCTTTATATAATGAATTTGAGTATATATATATGGGTTGCATATTATTTAACAAAGGGCAATTAGCCCAGGTGGCATGTGGGTGAACCCCAAACCTTTTGGTTTGGGGTTCAAATCCTCTCGGCAGCAAGGAAGGAAATGGGGGGGGAGGCACTATAGCAGCACTGTAGCGCGTTGACGGGCACTAGCGCGGCTGACTTTGGTTGACCCGCGTTGACCACGCGATATATCGGAAAAAATCGCCGATTTCTCGCGATAAATCTATTTCTCGCCGAAATATCGCGATATTTTCTTCCTTGGGCCTAACACAAGTATCCTTCACTCTTTAGGTTTCAACATAACTTTCATTTTTTGATACAAATAGACTTTTACGTACAAACCAAAAAGAAAAGGAGATTATATTTTAGCAACATAATATAAGTTTACTTCGAATCACTTTAAATCTTTATGATATTCACGTTTAAGATTAAAACAATGTCACATTAGTTAAAAAGGTTTTGAACATATAATGTAACATGTAAAATTTAAAAAAAAAAAAAATTCAAGGAAGACTGGACTTGTACCTTTTCCACCCAAAAGAGTGGTTGTTGAATTGTGTTAACTAGATCACGTTCCAAACCTATTTCTTGAAAGAGTGTCTCAGCTTTGTCACAATTACACACGTTCAATTTTTTTAGAGGTGGCCATCTTGTAGTAAATCTTCCTCAGTCAAATCTTTTGAGTTGGTGTAAAGATATGAGTGTGAGAGAGGTTAGGTTAGGGAATAAGAATAAAGATGCTGCTTCATCTTCATTTTCATATGCAACAATTTCCTCCACTCCACAAGAGCATATTTTTAGGACCTCAAGTTGCACAAGGCTTTTCGCCACAGAAACAGGAAAGAGACATTTCAAACAAGGACAATCAATAACCTTTAAAGTTTGTAGGTTTTGAAAAGTGAGAAGTCCTTGGTTGTACCGCAATACTCTCACATTATCCAGATGGTTTACTCGCAAGGAGTCCAAGGCAGGGAATGCAACCTGTGCAATTGAAGATCCCCTTTTGTTAATACATACCTAATAACTAGACACAAGGACCTAGAATCTGAGAGGTAGAACGTGAATATGTCAATATCACAAGGCACAAGTGTGTGTATGTGTGTATATATATATATTTCTTTATCTAATTGCAACCTATCACTTGCTTTACTTTCTTCATCCTTTTTAACTTCATATTTTCTTCTAATTTATTTTACTTTCTTTTCTTCAACAACCTTAATCCTAATATTTCTTTTTCCATCACTGTATTTGCACATTTTTTTTCATACCTAGGTCATAATTTTTGTATCTTACTTTTATCACATTTTGCAAATGTTGGTCACATTTTTCTTTTTCTTATTCATATATGTATATCCTTGTCACATTTTTTGTATGTTCTCCCATTTATTTTATAAATAAATAAGTGTTTATTTTGACACATATTTTGTTTTCTATTTTTAAAATAAAAAAATAGTAGCAACTTTTATACAAGATACAAGAACTCTTAAAAGCTTCCATTAAAAAAATTAATAGTTTAAAAAACCACATAAAAAAATTACAATATCAAAAAAAAAAAAAAAAAAATCTAACTCAAATTTTAAAATTTTTGAAAATTATTTTTAAAGATTTAAGGTAAATATGTACTTTTTGTATAAAATATTCTACTTTTATATAGAAATTTTTAATTTAAAAATTTTTAAAAAATATATATCCAAACAAACACTAAAATATATAATTTTGAGTTTTTACAAATTTGAGTGAGATTTTGAGATAAACTTGTTTATAATATAATGTATTGATTCACCTTAGATTCCATGTATAGATTTTTAATTATCTAATATAAGACATTATATTAATGGATTGAATTGTTGGCAATAATATAATTATAATGCATTTGGCAACTTTCTTCCTCCACACATATAAAAAACAAAAATAAAATTTTAAAAATAGAAAACATAAAACGAAACATGAAAATAGCTTATTTAATATTATATATTAGGTTTCCTTAGATGATTTTGTAGAGTTTGTTAGTTTGTAATTTTAATTTTATTTCATTTTATTTTTTTAGGTAGTTTTATTTATTATTTGTTTAGATTTTATAAAGAAAATAAATTTTAAGAAAAAAATTCAATCAGATACACTATCATATAACAAGTGAACTAACAATAACAACAACAACAACAACAACAACAACAACAACAACAATAATAATAATAATAATAATAATAATAATAATAATAATAATAAAAATAAAAATTAAAAAATAAATAAATTCAACAAAAGCTAGTGAAATTTAAAAAACTCAAGAGATATGTACCTTTTTTTTATCAAGAAGAGCAGTTGTTGAATTTTGTTATCAAGTTCACCTTCCAAACTTATGTCTTGAAAGAGTACCTCCACTTTATCACGATTACAAACTTTCAATTTTTTTCAAAAGTGGCAATTTTGAAGAAAACCTTCCCAAGCAAAACCTTTTGAGTTGGTGTAAAGATTCAAGTAAGAGAGTGGTTAGTTGAGGGAATAAGAATAAAGGTGTTGTTTCATCTTCATTTTCATTGGCAACAATTGCCTCCATTCCACAAGAGATTATCCATAGGTCCTCAAGTTGCACAAGAGCTTTCCCAACAAAAACTGGAAAAAGATACTTCAAACGAGGACAATCTTCAACCTTCAGAGACCGTAGGTTTTGGAAAGTGAGAAGTCCTTTGAGATCCTTATTCCACACACTCGTCAAACTCTTTAGATGAGATACATATAATTCCCTCAACTGAATGGTTGCAGTATAATCTATTTCCTTATCATTTATCCCTTCCAAATCGAAAATCACTTCCAAAGCATCACATTTCCTTATTGTCAGAATTTGTAGACTTTGTAATCCTTTTAGGATACCAGATGAAAAAACATTCAACAATTTGTTGCAACAACTTACATAGAAGTCCTCTAGTTTGAAAAATGAAGCTGCTGGAAGTTGATATGCAACAAATTATGATATCCCCTTTGGTTAATAATATACACATATACATTCCCTAGACTAGACACAAATAGAATACGAGAGATAAAGGATTTGATATGCAACAAATTAATGATATCAAGCTGTGGGATTCATGATATTTTAAAGTGGAAATTTTCAAGGTTACTTTTTTCTATTTTTTACAATTTATTTGTTTATTGTAAAAATATTGTAAATAAATAGTAACGGCATAAATTAGATATCAAGTACTAAGATACCTGTTGATTGAAAAATGTCATTGACTCTTGACTACCAATGCTTCTTGTGGAGTAAAAGCTAATGAGCTTTGAGAGATACTCTAGTTCCAAGTATTATTGCAGTTGAGGAAAAGTTGATTCCCTTTCATCTTTTGTGGGAAGAGAGAAGATATATCTAAACCTCTCACAATTATACAGTTTTAGAATCCTTAAGTTATCAAAAGACCCCATCGGAATTGGGCCATGGCATACTGCCTCCAAGTTACTGAGGTAAGTAATAACCAGTTGCTCCAACATAGGGAAAGGGAAGCTACTTGGCGGTGGAACTCATTCCTCTGAAGTGGAATGAAGGATGTATTGAATGGTATGAAAATCATGGATAGTGAGATACTTGAGTTCAAGAAAACCATCCTTGTCTAACTCATAAACCACATGTTTAGTATCTTTTAATCCATGCAAGTCTAGAACTTGACTTCTCTTCAACAGTTTGGACAAGCAGTTCTCTGGATGAAAACTTTTAAACCCATCTAGGAGTAACCTTCTTGAGGCTTTATACCCATCATATATATACCATTCTGTTGCCTATTACTATTGTATTTCTAGTCAAGTTGAGGTTGTCAAAGAGCATATCATCTTCTAGAAGCAAACTGGGATCTAACACTACTATCTCCAAAGTTCTCAAACTAGACAGGTGTTTCAACTTAGAAAGGCAAGCATTAATTCTTTTTCTGCTATAAATCCTTCTGCCTCCCATTCAATATGAAAACCTTCTTTCATGCTCAAATACTCTAATGGAGATAGACTTGATATAACATTTTGTGGAATTACTTCGAGCCAACCGCAATGCTGCAAATCCAACACCCTTAGTTCACTTAATTGTATCATTTCTTTTGGCAATTGGCTAATGAAAAATCTACAAGACTAAAAACTTGTAGTTTCTTCAGTTTTCCAATTACTACTATATCTTTGAGCTTGCCTCGATTTAGATTTAGACACAATGTATGAAGATTTTTAAGAAAATGAAGTAATGAAGGAGGTGGTGAAAGAGACACTTAAGACAAATCTAAAACTCTTAGTTGTTTGGTGTCTTGGACAAAGGCATCTAGAATTTTCAAGTAATTACTTAAATTAAATAAAAGGAATTCAAGTTCGGGACATACCAATCCTCGTGGAAGCTCATCTATGTTTTTGCATTTCAAAGAGATACGAGTGCAATTTCTGCACTCATCCATCCATTGCCACTCTTCTTGTAATCCAACAGCTTCTCTCATCACAAATCGATTTGTGAGATCTTAACTATTCAATAGATTGATGAGCACACGGGATATCTTTAGCTTGGCTAACATACCTAAGTTGTGTAGTTTTTCATTATATTTATAGTTGTATAATTGAAATGTCAAGCGTATAATAAGGAAACAATCAAATGCAATCAACAATCAAATACAATCCAATACACGTTTGTAGGAGAAAGTTACGCTAACAACTGGATTATTTTGAATTGGTAACAAAATGGATGGAGTGAAGAATTGGTGCAGATACGCCTGGATTTTCTGTTGAAGATTCTGATAGTCTAAGCAACCCCCCCCCCCCCCCCCCCCCCTCTTTCCCTCTCAAATTAATGGGGTTTTGATAGACCATTAGTTTTCTCTTTAGATGTTGAAAACGTTGTGCAGTTTGGCTTTTGGTGAAGACGTCCACTATTTTATCTACAGTTGAGACATGTTGGACTTTAATATCATTGTTGCATACTTTCTCCCGAATAAAATGATAGTCAATCTTTACGTGCTTCTGATTACTACCAAAAAGTGTTATTTTGTAGACCTAATTATAATGGTTTTAAGCACCTTTGAGTAGTAATCATATTCATTTAACCCAATTAATTCATTAAGGTCCTTAGTAATTGGTTTTAACCATTTTGTGGCAAGTTTACATGTTTATATCAGCTTATGAATCAATTCAAGCATGCCAAATGATGGAGGAGCTACTTGGACAAGTTAAAGCAAGCTTTTAGCTACACCAAAGCAATCCAAGAATGAGGGAGAGCTGTATATAGTTCATGGCAAAGCTTTTGGAAGCTCAAATTCATGAATAACCAAGCTTTGGAGCTCCATATCCCTTTGCAAAAGTCGTTCAAAGTATGCAAGGAAAGAACAATGGAGAAGAGGAAAACAGAGTGAAGAAAACAGAGGACAGCAGCTGCAGTCTTCTTTCGCACTTTTGGAGCACTTTCCGAAGTCCATTTTCTACATCTTATATACCATTTCAAATCTCAGGAAGTCAAGAATCCAACGCTTCAAACCGGGTACGATTTGGAGCTGAAATGAGGAAGATATGGCCTTCGGAAGACAACTGCTCCAGGCTTGTGCGAAATTCGCACAACACCTTGAAATTCGCACAACACCATCAGCTTGTGCGAACATTGTGCGAAATTCACACAACACCTTCCAAATTCGCACAGCCCATGCGTGGTGTGAATTTTCCTCTGTTTTTGCCAACTCCACTTTAGATCTTTTCTTATGTATTTTTTGGTGTAAATTCCTTTTGTAACCTTGTATTCAGCCGACATAAGGCTTTATCTTGTAATTTTGCTATATATAGAGGTGCACAACGCCTCCAAAAAAAGGAGAGGAATTTGGGGGATCGATCCTCTGTACATTAACTTAGAAATATATAAAGCTCTATTTTTCTCTCTTCTCCGGTTCTTCCCCATTTCTATTTTCTTAGTAGCCAAACAGCCTCTGAGGACTTTTCCTCAGAGGATGATTGGCTAAAACTTTTAAGTTTCTCAAAGTATGGATGTTATGTGATGGCTTGGATGCAATCCCATGGAAATTTCTCGCACCTGGAAGGTAAGGTAGTCGTTTTTCATTAATGGTTCATTAATGCAAAGTTTGGTTTTTATTTCCTTTGGACAACTTCCAACGGCCAATACTTGATAAGCTTTTGGATTTCTATCCATTAGTTATCTCCTACGAGCTATTGGAAGGTGAGGTTTTCAATTCCAAGTTTTGCATTAATCCATTAGAACCAATTTCAATGGCCATTGAAAGATGAGTTTATCACCTGGAATGACTTTGAGTTGCCAATATTTGGTAAGCTTTTGGCTTTAGACCATTAGTTATCTCTTACGAGCCATTCAAAGGAAGTCTAAGGTGAATAACCATTGATGAAATTCACTACCATCTGTTTTGCCATTTTAAAGGATTAAAACTTGATTTGCTAAATCCATACCGGTTCGGGAAGCAAGCATCACCATAGTTGCAACCCCAACGCGAGGAGCCTATCCTGAGATTTCCAAATTTTCATAAGAGCCAGAGCATAGCTATCCTATCTTTGAGAAACTTGTTTTTACATCCTTTCATTTTAGTCTTTAATGTTAGCTTAAATTAGTTTAAATCTCTCTAAAACATTTACATCTTCTTTTAAAGCTAACATCCATAAGAAAATCACCTATTTTCCTAATTTGAATATCACTTGTGTTTGCGAAAACCCTTCCCAGTGAACGATCCTAGAACCACTATGCTATAGTAGCTTGGCTACTTTAGTAATAGTATTTAAGGTATAAATTTTGTTGATACGCCTTTAAAGCTAAGCTACCATAAGTCGCATCAGCTTCGTTCGTGCATGGAACATCGGATTTGAAGAGAGTGCAATTGCCTTAATGTTATCGCAACATAAAGTCGGTATGTGGACTAAACCAATAGCCAATTCTTTGAAAAGCATTCTAAGCCAGTAGACTTCAGTTGTAGCAAGTGCCTTTGAATGGTACTCGGCTTCGGTACTCGAACAAGATACCACATTTTGTTTCTTAGAGCTCCAAGAAACCAGGTTTTTGCCCAGAAAAACTCCATAGCCACTAGTAAACCTTCTATCGTCTGGATTGCCTGCCTAATCCGAGTCACAGTAGGTATGTAATTGTAGAGGAGATGGTGTGTAGAACAGTCCATGGTTTACAGTGCCCTTTAAGTAGCGAAGAACTCGCTTCATAGCCTGCCAGTGTGGAGTTCTTGGTCGGTGCATATATTGACATAGCTGGTTAAAAACATAAGAAATATCGGGACATGTTATTATGCAGTATTGGAGTGCCCCAATGATTTGTCAATAAGTAGAAGGATCAGATATTAGTTCTTCATCTGTACTGGACAGTTTGGTACTTGCCACCGTAGGCGATGCAAGTGGCTTGGCACCAACCATTTGAGTCTGATCTAAGAGATCACAAATATACTTGGTTTGACATAAATGCAGTCCTTGTGAGCTCCTATCAGTCTTCACACCTAAAAAATAAGACAGAGAACCAAGATCCTTGACATGAAAAATATTATGCAGATGTCGAATGAGTTTGGTAATTTCTGAGGTGTCAAATCCTACCACCAAAATATCATCTACATATATTAAGACAAAAATTATGACATTTTCAGTATGTGGAGTAAACAAAGAGTAGTGATTGACGGATTCTTGAAAACCAAGCTCAATAAGTTATGATAATCGTCAAAACCAAGCTCTTGGGGCTTGTTTAAGACCATAAAGAGACTTATGTAATTTGAAAACATAGTTCAGCTTGGTCTCATCAACATAACCTTTTGGTTGTTCCATAAACACCTCTTCATCTAGAAATCCATGTAGAAATGCATTCGACGCATCCAATTTTCGAATGGGCCAGTGAAAATGAACTGCAATAGCCAAAACTAAACAAATAGTAGTTGGCTTAATCACAGGTGAAAACGTTTCACGGTAATCTACACCACTCTTTTGATCATACCCTTTGGCCACGAGTCTGGCCTTAAAATGTTCAATACTGCCATCTGGTCTCCTCTTAATTTTGTATACCCATTTTTGTCGGACAATGTGTTTATCAAGTGAACGAGGACATAGAGACCAATGCATCAAATTCCCTTCCCATTGCAACAAGCCATTGTGGATTCGAAACTGCTTGAGTGTAGGAAGTTGGTTTAGGAGTATCCAAGATTGTAGAAAAAGCTTGCAAAGGATGTCAAGTATTATAGAATAATTTGTAATCAGGAAATGATTTTGGTCAAGAGTGACCTGTTTTGGAACGTGTTTGAATTTGAGTGAAGGTAGGCTAGACAATTAGATTGTTGGAGGTATTATCGGATTCTTGCGACACCTGTGAAGAAGGAGATATTGGTGGAATGACAATTTCTGGGTCAATGGAATTTTCAAAATTTAAAGTGGGAGAATGAGGAGGAGAATAATCATTGGATGCAGGAGGTAGAGATTGTTGTGTAGAGTTTGATGCCACAAGAATTGGCATTTCAACTGAAGGAAAAGAATGATCATTTTGAGGTGGCACAGCTGCAAAAATGTTAGATAATAAATTACTAGATATAACTAAACTTGGAATTATCAGTGGTTTACCTGTAGTAGGATTTGTTCTTTGAGATGTGGTGTTCTTGGCTAGTTCCTTAGCTGTGAAAGATTTCTCATCAAAGATGACATGTGGTGAGATGTATACCCGTTTAGTTGCTAAGTCAAGACACCTATATCCTTTTTTACAGTTAGAATAGCCTAGGAAGATACACTTTTTACTTCAGAATGCTGACTTATGGTCATTATATGGTTGAAGGAGTGGATAGCAAGCACATCCAAAAACACGCAAGTTTATATAAGTTGGCTCAGTTTTATGAAGTAAAAAGTAAGGTGTCATATTATCTAAGACTTTGGTAGGCAATCTGTTTATTAAGAACACTGAAGTAAGGAACACATCAACCCAATATTGAAGAGACAAGCTTGATTGCCCTAGAAGTGTTAGTCCAATTTCTTGGATGTGTCTATGTTTTCTCTCGGCAATTCCATTTTGTTGAGAAGTGTGTGGGCAAGTAAACCTATGGTATATCCTTTGTGCAGTTAAAAAAATTTTAAACTGGGTGGAAGTAAACTCTCCACCATTATCTGTTTGGATTTGCTTTATTGATGTTAAGAAAAAATTTTCTGCAACAATTTTAAATTGAACAAAAGTTGCAAACACATAAGATTTTCTATGCAAAGGATATAGCTAAGAATATCTCGAATAATCATCAATAAACAAAACATAGTAGGAACAACCACCAGTTTATTGTACAAAGGAAACCCATACATCAGAGTGAATTAAAGCAAGAGGAACAAAAGACTGACAACTAGACTCTAGAAAAGGTAGTTTCTTAGTTTTGCCAAGTTGACAAGTTGAGCAAAACTCTATTTTATTTGAAGAACCTTTGATAGAGAGTTTATTTGAATGAAACAAACTATCTAAAATGACACTAGAGGGATGTCCTAGTCTTGAGTGCCAAGTGTCTGCATTAGCTCGAACCCCTATTGTTGTCGAAAGACATGTGAGGCTCTTATGAGAAGTTTTGCACCCAGCTAGTGGATATAGGTCATTTTCAACCATACCTTAAAGTAAAATTCTGCCTGTCAGGTTTTCCTTCATGATAAAATCATTAGCAATTAATATAAAGTGATTCGTGCCCAATTGGTGTATCAGCTGATTCATGCCCAGCTGGTGCTCCTTGATGGAGGGAGTAATCAACAAAATTTATAACCTATTACACCATGAACTAGGGTAGCAAAGAAAAAGCTACTATAGCATAGTGGCTCTAGGATCGTTCACTGGGAAGGATTTTCAAACTGAAAATGATACCAATTCAAAGTGAATTGGTGCTGTTTCATTGCAAGGTTAGTTTAAGAAATAAAACACAAACTTTGGTTGAAAAAGGTTTAGACTTAGACTAACGACACAACAAGTAATGGCAATTACTTATGAAGAAAAACATTCCTTGGAGATTCAGGTTCACAGGGGAGGTTCCTCATGCAAAAGCATAGCTCCGGTCAATTGGTTCATTTCCTCGCATTAGAGAATTAACATAAAGTCGATTCTCTAACCGGTGCTGGACAAATGCATCCCTTAATTGGATTTCAGCTCTAAAACTCTCTCACTGATGCAACTTGCAATGGTTCGAGCCTCTCACTTAGCCTTTACCATTCAAGGTGATCTTTAACCTTGGACTTCCTTTCACAAGCTCGCAAGAGATAACTAATGGATGTCTCCTTAGAGTCCAAAAGCTTACCAAGTGTTGGCAATTCTAGAAAATCCTACCTTCAAGTCACCTCCCAGAGGCTCGCAAGGGGTAAACTAGTGCATCTCCATGGATAGAGATCACTTGCCTTACCAAGTGTTGGCCCAGGTGACTCCAAGGCATTTTAAGTTAACTAAAAACATAGAAACCATTCACGGGACACACTTTCTCTTCATTCATAGCTGGAACCACAAAGCTTCTGATTCTTGCACTTGGAACCTTTCCCGGCAACCTTAACTCCAAGGAACTAAAAGGTTTAGTTACTCATTCTCTGGGGAAACTTCCTCAGAGAGTGCATAACTAAGTAAATGAAAAATGCAATCAAAGTGAGAAGGTAAGGTAGAGCTCAAGCTCTGTATTTTACTCTCTTTCAAACTTTTACAAAAGGTTCATCACCCTTCAAAACAGGCTCTCCGGGCTCTATTTATATCAAAAATTACATTAGTAGCTATTACATGGATATTTAGCCTTTTTCCTAACTTAAAAGCTAAGGAATCCTACAATTGGTGGCTTACAAGGAGAGTTTGGGGATTTAAACAACAAAAATCTAAAGAAAAATATCTCCAAGTGTCGATTACAAATATCGGGAAGCACTAAGGACCATTTCGCAGGTGAAAATGAGGTCTGCAAGATTTCGTAGACGCACAAAAAAGGCTGCGAAATTTCTTCGTAGCAACCAGCTGATTTCGCACCGCTGCGAAATGGTCTTTCAGCTTGTGGTGGCCACCTTCCATCATGTCGTGAAACTTTAGGAGGAATTCCATAGCACTGTGCAAAAAGGCTGCGAAATCATTCCGCAACAAAAGGGTGATTTCGCAACACTGTGCAAAAGTCTTCCTTCAGCTTGGAGTGATCGGCTTCCAATGGCTGTAACTCCTTCATTTCAACTCCGAATTGCGCACCATTTGAAGCATTGGATTTTTGACTTCCTAAGCTTTAAAATGACATATAGCATGTATAAATTGGACTTCAGGAAGTGCTCCAAAAGTGGCTTAAATGACTGTCATCAAGAATGCTTCATGGCAGATTTCTCTTTGCTTCCCCTCCTTGCATTCCGGATTTGATTATGGCAAAGGACTTCAAAGCTTTGGTTCTTCATGCCTCTGAGCTTCCCATTGCTTTGCCATGGGTTCCAAATAACTCTCCTCAATCTCATATTGCTTTGGTGATCAAAAAGCTATCAAAACACCAAAACTTAAGACAATTTGATTAGAATTGATTGAAAGGGGCCTTAACATGTTAATTGGGTTAAAAGGCAATAACTACTACTCAAAAGTGTTTAAAAGGATTAATTACAAGCTATCAAATAGCACTTTTTGAGTAGTAATCATAAAGTAACAATTATTATCTAAACAAAATTGATTGTTAAAGATAAGATTGGTAGCTACTTATAGGCAATGGAAAATTTTTTGTTTAGATGAAATTGGATTGGTCGAAGTTAAAGGTGGTAGAACTTGCAGACCTAAACCATTTCTGATAGTTACATTTTTTTATTCACAAAAGGACTGTTGATGAGTGAGATTAGTTACATCTGATGTAATATGGGCATTGGTGCCGCTGTCCATGTACCAAACTTGATGATCAAATGTTGCATTAGTCTCAGCCACCATTGCTATGAGATCTTAAAGAGGGAAACGACCTTGATATGAATAATCAAAACAGTGAAAACAATCAATAGCAGTATGACCAAATTTACCAAAACATTGACAAACTAGGCGGTAGTTGGAGAGTTGTGGAGGAGTAGATCTGGTCTGCTGGTGTGGTTGATAATTAGAGGAACTTGCATTCTGCATTTTTGTGGGAAGGAGTGGAGGTTCTTTCTTTTTCACATAAGTAGGTGCCTTAGATTTGTTTGCAGAAAATGCAAAGTGAGTACTATCCATGCCAGGAACAGATTGATTGACATCTAGAAGATTTTCATAACCCAGCAATTCGGCTTGAAATTCTTTGAATGTGAAGTCAGTGTCACGGGATACAAAATTAAAAGATGTGACAAACGATGTGTATGATGATTGCAAGCCACCAAGAAGAAAGGAGATCAAGTCTTGATCATCAATAAGCTTACCAGCTGCTGCCAATTGATCTGCAAGATTTTTGGCATTTTCAAGATACTCGGAACAGGTTTTGGTACTTTGAGTCAATGTTTGAAGTTGACGTTTAAGATGGGAAATGCGGGAACGAGATTGAGAAGAAAAGCGAGTCTACAGGGCAGTCCAGACTTGCTTAGACATTTCCAATCCATAAACAGTGGAAACAAGTTTTTCCGAAAGAAATGCAAGGATCCATCCAATGAGACAAACATCTTTCTTCTGCCAAACAACATAGGCAGGATTTAATGAACTAGAGGCAAGATTTTTTGGAGGACAAACGTTAGTACCATCAATGAAACCAACTAAGTCATGTCCTCGAAAAAGATTAAGGAACTACATTTTCCATGCCAAATAATTGGGGAGTCGTCTAGCTTAACAAAAATAGTGGTGGTAGATGGAGGTAGGATAGGTTCAGGTATGGAGGTGTCATTGGTGTTGGCCATTTGGATTATGTGGAAGCTTGAGAAAGGATCGTTTGAAAAGTGTGACCTTATAGGATGTGGCTCTGATACCATGTAAGATCTTAACTATTCAACAGATTGATGAGCACATGAGATATCTTTGGCTTGGCTAACACACCTAAGTCGTATAGTTTTTCATTATATTTATAGTTGTACAATTGAAATGTCAAGAGTATAATAAGAAAACAATCAAATGCAATCAACAATCAAATACACGTTTGTAGGAGAAAGTTACGCTAACAGTTGGATTATTTTGAATTGGTAACAGAATGGATAGAGTGAAGAATTGGTGCAGATACTCTTGGATTTTCTGCTAAAGATTCTGATTGTCTAACATTTTCATCATCTTCGTATTCACCATCAAGCAACAAGCTTGAGGCTTTAAGGTTTTCCACCACTGTAATTAGTTTATTTGATACTTTGTCCCATGAATATATTCCTTTGAACAAATTCAAACCCATAGCATATTGTATCAAGTGTTCCATGGAAACATCACCATCCCCCAGCAAAGCGTAGAGTAAAAACAATGACTTTACTTCATCACCTTCCAAATGGTTATAGCTAAACTCCAGACATGAGTAGACATTATTACTCACACCTCTAATGTTTGTTAGCTACACCTTCTCAGTTCTTCCAAGGCATTCTCCCACACACCCACCTTCTCATCTCTTAATGCATTTGCAATGGTACCAATTGCAACTGGTAGACCTTCACATTTTTTTATCTACATCAACTAATATGGGATGCAGTTGACGCTTCTCCACGGTATCATTTGTTGTTCTCTTGAATAAATTCTAGGCATCATCTTCACTTAGATGTTGAAGATGGAACTCCTTTTGAGTACGCATATCTTTAGACAAGGCCCAACACTCGCAGGATGTCAACAACACTTTGCACCCCTTATGATCATCTCCATAAGGAATTCCTATTTCTCCCAACTCAAGTTTCTCCCAAATATCATCTAAAATCACCAGGATCTTCTCCTCTTTCTTTAACATTTTCCTCAGGCGACCTGCCCTGTCCTCTTCCGCCTTAAATTTCAGACCCAACATTCTTGCATTTTTTTCTTGAATTTCTGGGATGTTGGGAGTTTGAGATATGTTTAATGCCATGACCACCTTGTGAAAGAGCTTGTTTTCCTCCGCTTGTTTGGCTACTTGTTTCATAAGAGTGGTTTTGCCCACACCGCCCATTCCCCATACACCAATCATGCTCATATCTTCGTTCCTCAAGGCCTCCATAATTTGGTTAAAAGTACACTCTCTTGACTAGAAAGCCTCATAATCTTTGAAATATGCAGAGCTGGTGAATGGAGGAGAAGGAGGGTGATACGATACTCTACCGCCAAAGTTATGAGCTTGTTGGATTTTAAGAACAATCTTCGGACCATGCTTCTTTGTTTGCTTGCTTAGCTGGTAGCGGGACTTTAAATAGAAACAACTCTTGCTTGCTTTCTTTTCATCTTCAATGAAATCCTTTCTTTTCTAGATGATTTTTTCAGCACCCTTAAGCCACTCCTGAACATCAGGAAAGATTTCATCCCCTTGCCTATTAGCCTCTTCCACCGATTGTTGCAGCCTCACATTGGCATGATTGAGCATCTCAATTTATTGTGAAATTCGTAATGTTGCAACGGTAGTTAAATAGATAACCCAGTGGACATATAATTGGATAAACTAGGTACTCTGTAACTTTTGCTGCAACAAAAATACCAATTTCAGCCATTTCCTACTCCTCTTTCTAAAAATAGATAGGAATTGAGCAAAAACAGATAAGGAAAAGGGAAACAACAAGAAGAGAAGGAGAAGGAAAAAGGAAAATATACAAGAGATTGGAAGATTTGAGGTATCAAATAGCAGAATTTGTGGAAGGTGGTAGATTTTTTTAGGAATAACGAATTAAAAGGGACAAAAATCCCTCAGTATTGTAAAACTAACTCCCTACTTTTAATAGCCTTCAAAATGACCCAATCTGGACAAAAATACCTCTCAGCTACATCAACTCCTTTTTCCCTCCCATTCTAATTTTATTTCCCTCCCTTCACCTCTTTTTTATTCTTTCTTCCACTTTCTCCTTCTTTTTTTTTTCATTTTCTCTTGTTATTCCTATTTCTCTCTTTTCAATACATTTCTTCAAGTTTTACACATAGTTTATCTTCAAATTTCTTCAACTTAAAGTGCTTAAATTTGTGGCTAGATAAACAGTGCTTAAAGTTATGACTGGATAAACAGTGTACGTCTATATATTTTTTTCCATATTTTTTTCTTTCATGTTTTATTTATTGAATATTTTCAAACATTTAATGAAATGTAGTAAATATTTAAATAAGTTTGAAATTTTTATAATTTTTTAAATATCATTTACAACCATGAAAAAAGTGGTTAAAAAAAGGAAACAATCAGCTTAAAAAGTGTAGTGTGGAGAAACATTGTCCATATGGAAAAATCAAATGATGGTAAGTAATAAAACTTATGGAATTTTATAATGGTTTTGGTATTGTTTGCATATTTTTTCTTTATATAGATGTAAATATATGTGTTAATAGGGTTTTGATATAATATATAAAGTCATCTTTTTTAGTTATATACCAAAACCTTACGGATATTAAGTTGTCCTTGGCGTATGTTAAGTTGAACTTGGCATATGTTAAGTTGAACTTGACGTAAGTTAAGATCATGTATAGTTATTTTATAGTAACATTATATTATTGTTATTTTATTTAATTATACTCAATTTGAGTTGAATCATTTGCAAATTACTATATTTTTATTAAATAAATATATTTAAATGAGTTACAACATAACCAATCTTTTAGTAAATAAATATATTTTTATTGTTTAAAATAGTTGAGAGTTACAATATCTGAATTTATTTAATAACTATATACATTGTATTTCTATAGCATTATTGGTATTATTTGAAGTAGTAAAGATGATTAATAATATTATTTATTTTTTGTTTATTAAAAAAATAAATATGTGTAATGAAATAATATGTATTTAATAATGAATTGAGTTTTTTAAAATTAATACCTCCTTATTGATGGTAATGCTATGATGTAACTAAAAAATATTCTAATATTGTATGTTGATGCCAATAATTGAAGTATTTTGTTATTTCAGTGATTGATGAAGTAGGAATAATGCTTTTATATGAAGGAGAATGGGTATGAGATGGAAATGTTTTCTATTTCGAAGGAAGTAAAGGTAAAGGCATTGAGGTCCCGAAAACTATATCATATAAAGAGTTATTAGGGGTTATCCATCATATTTTGAAGCTAGATCTAACGAATTGTTTTCTGTCAATGAAGTATCTATTCAATGCCAACATACCCACAAGTCCTATACAACTAATTGATGATGGGGATGTGAAATTCTTTATTAGTTTAAATTGTATAAATGGTAAGCTGCCTGTTCCATTGTGCATCATAGTTGAAAAGAGAATTGATAATCACAGTCATAAATCAATTTGCAATTCTTATTCTGAATATCATATGTCTTCTAAGATTGATAAAGAATTGAACAGAGAGTCAATGTTGATTCATAAAAGTACACATAGTCATTGTGAGTCAGTTGAAACTCTTACTGTTGATGGTGAAAATGGACCAAGATTTCAAAATGAGTCACTTGAAGGGTATAAAGTTCATGATTGGAACATGAATGAGACTGAAATTAATGGGGAGGATTATAGGATGGATACTAACCCTACTAATGATAAGCAAGTGACCCAAATTGGCTCATTTAGAACTGGTTCAGCTCAGAGTGCCGAAATCTTAACCATGATTGATATAAATGATGGTTTCATACATGACAATCCCACTATAATCGAAGGTGTAGCAAATGAAAGATAAAACATGATGCAACAACCCATAGTTATTGGCATTAGTGATGACCATATAGAAGAGCACCAAATGTACTTAAGTAAGAAAGAATTACAAAGGAAGTTGTATATGATGGCTCTCAAAAGGAAGTTTGAGTTCAAAACAACTAAATCCACGACTAAGTTATTGCTTGTTGAATGTTTTGATAAAGAATGCAAGTGGCAAGTTCGTGCTACCAAATTGGGGATTCCAATATGTTTCAAATAATGAAATACTATTCAACACACACTTGTCGATTAGATATGATGTCTCGTGACAATCAACATGCAAGTAGTTGGTTGATTGGTGAGAGTATAAGAAAAACGTATCAAAGGGTTGGTTGTGAATTTTGACTAAAAGACACTGTAGTAAACATTCGAAAGCAGTATGGTGTTCAAGTTAGTTATGATAAGGCATGGAGAGCCAGAGAACTTGCTCTAGGTTCTATTAGGGGATCACCTGAGGAGTCTTATAACACTTTACCATCCTATTGCTATGTTTTAGAGCAAAAAAAATCCTGGTACCATTACTGATATAGTTACTGATTGTGATAATCAATTCAAATACTTTTTTTATGTCAATTGGCGCATCTCTTGATGGGTTTCACACATCAATAAGGCCTGTGGTTGTAGTTGATGGGACATTTTTGAAAGCAAAGTACTTAGGGACTTTATTTATTGCAACGTGTAAAGATGGCAACAATCAGATATACCCTTTAGCCTTTGGGATTGGTGATTCAAAAAATGATGCCTCATGGGAGTGGTTTTTACAAAAATTGCATGATGCAATTATACACAATGATGATTTGTTTTTAATATCATATCAACATGGTAGCATTGAGAAAGTAGTAAATAAAGTATTTCCCCATGTGAGGCATGGTGTCTGCACTTATCATGTTGGACAAAATTTGAAGACAAAGTTTAAGAATCCTGCAATTCATAAGTTGCTCCATGATGCTACCCATGTTTATCGTGTTTCAAAGTTTAATTTTATATTTGGGCAACTAGAGATGATTGACCCAAGAGCAGCAAGATATTTTATGGATATAGGAGTTGATCAATAGGCACGCTCATATTCTACCAGAAAAAGATATAATATCATGATGACAGGGATCGTTGAAAGCCTTAATGCTATGTTGAAAAATACTAGAGATCTTTCGGTTTTGCAATTGGTTGAAGAATTGAGACTCTTACTTCAAAAATGGTTTGTGACTCGTCAACAACAAGCAATGTCAATGTCAACTAAACTTATCATGTGGGCTGATGGAGAACTTCATTCAAGGTATAATATGTCAGCAACATATCTAGTGGAACCTATCAACTACAAGAAGTGTAATGTTAAATATGTTGGCATTAGTGCTCAAGTGAATTTAAACACTTGTTCATGCACATGTCGACAATTTGATCTTGATCATATTCCATGTGCACATCCTATTGCTGCTTGTAGATTTTACAACATTTCATGTTACACTTTGTGCTCCTAGTATTTTACTACTAAAGCTTTGTTATCTTCATATTTAGAGTGTATTTATCCAATTGGAAATGAAATAGATTGGGTAATACCTGATCACATTCGTAACAAAGTTGTGTTACCACCTAAAACGAGACGCCCAACAGGAAGACTTAGGAAAGTAAGAATTCCTTTTGGTGGAGAGGGTAAGCGCACATCTTGTTGTAGTCGATGTGGTCAATATGAGCATAATAAAAAAAAACATGCAAATGACCAATCCCTTGACATCATGATAGCTTTGGCACTCTATGAACTTACATGGAATGAAAATTGTAATAGTGAGCTTTTTTATTTTTTTGGTACCGATGTGAACGGAAATGTAAGTTACTTTTTTGTATAAGGTGATAGGATAAGCATATAGATGAATACTGTAATAATGATCCTCTTTTTTTGCATACCCATAGAAATGGAGATATTTGTTAATTTTGTACATATATACTATGATGAGTTATGTGTAAAGTATGAATGAAAATTACATGTTTATTCTCAAACTATGGACTTAACTGTCCTCACGTTTATTAATAAGAAACTTGACAATAGTTAAGTTCAGGTTTTGTTTGAAGACTGTGGACTTAACTACCTTCAAGTTTATACATAAAACAACTTGACAATAGTTAATTTCAGGTTTTGTTTGAAGACTGTAGACTTAACTACCTTCAAGTTTGTACATAAAACAACTTGACAATAGTCAAGTTCAGGTTTGGTCTGAAGACTGTGGACTTAACTACCTTCAAGTTTGTAAACAAAACAACTTGACAATAGTTAAGTTCAGGTTTTGTTTAAAGACTATAGACTTAACTACCTTCAAGTTTATACATAAAACAACTTGACAATAGTTAAGTTTAGGTTTTGTCTGAAGACTGTTGACTTAACTACCTTCAAGTTTGGTCATAAAACAGCTTGACAATAGTTAGTTCAGGTTAAAATGGCAACTGTAGACACAAATTCCTATAAGTCTATACAAGATCAACTTGATACCTGTTAAGTCCAGATTAAGTATGTTATTTTGGAATAGACTTCGACTTAATATCTTTCAAGTTTGTTCATAGTTAACTTGATAGTAGTTAAGTTCAGGTGTTCTATTAAGACTGTGGACTTAACTACCTTCAAGTTTGTACACAAAACAACTTGACAATAATCAAGTTTAGTTTAAAATGTCAATTGTATACATAACTATCAAACTACATTCATCAAAATATCCAAGTATATATATCAAGCTGTCCAACTACATTTCTCAAAATGTTTAATTACATATATCAAGCTATCTAATTACATATAACAAACCATCCAACTACATTATCAAAATGTGAAATATCAACATGAATTCATTACATAGGCAAGTATTTCATATAAAATAACTATGCTGCCATATTCTCCCGAAACAGTTAATGACTTCAATGGACAGTTGTGTATTAAGTATTCAACATATTTGATAACAAACATGCCACGGCCACCACTGCATGGTACACAGATAATCAATGTTAAAACTATTATTAAAGATTAAGTGTATAAGATATGAAAGTAAATTTAAGATCACTTACTCATGTTCTTATTGAGGAATATCTTGCAGCCATTTAATTTCCCATTCGTGGTAGTTAACTTTTGTGTCACCATGAAACCCATAATATGCTATGGCATTCAATATATGCGACAACAATTTGGCTAATGGTTTAATGGCAACTTGCAATCTTGCATTATTATTGATGCCCATCAATGAGTCATATACATACATAATCCTTCAACGAAGGTGGACAACTCCTAATACCCATTGTCTAGCCCAAACATTGATGGAGACATACACAGTGTCAACATCAGGCCATTTGACATAATAAAAAGGTTGTGAACCATTAGCATAATCAATAAGAATGTCATTCTCTGGTAATTTGAATGGTTCCATTTCTTGTCATGCTTAATCCATCTTGCTTGAGCATTTTGCTACATCGAATAAAGTTAACATACATAAATAAATAACCAAGATCATAAGATTCATTATTACAAAAAATTAAAAATGATAATTAAAATTCAAACTACACATACCCAAAACATAGTATCCACTCTAGTCAACTTTTGGGAAAAAATATGAGGATTTTCTATTCGTTGCTTCGGGAAAAAGAAGAAGGCAACATAATGTGCTAACAATTACAATAAAGTAAATTAGTATATTATTTGGTTGTAAGCTGAACATAATAATAAATAAAAATAAAAACAAAATGTGTCATTTACAAACCGTGTCAACAAGCCATGAACCATGATTAGACAGTGATTGAAACCATTTTTTATCTATATGCATGTAGTCAATGTCAATTGTGGACCTTTGACATCAAAGTAGAAAAAAAACATTAGTAATTTTATAACTTGTAAAGAACACAAATTTACAAGTATGGATGTATACAACTCACCCTTGGTCATCACTCATCCACTTTCGAAACGACTTTAATGTTTGTTCAAAGGTTGGAGGCAAAGGATCAAATAAAATTAATGGTTCCTTAATCTCTTTTCTTAGTTTCTTTTTCTTGGTGGGATCTGTAAAAAGGTGCTGCAAGATACGAGATTTTTTAATCTCATGTCTTTGCTTAAAAATGGTAGGAGATAGATGGTGAGGTATGACATATATTGAAAACTAGCCCAACATAGTTGGGGTACCAAACAACTTGGCAATATCAATAACTGGATCATCATTAGAGTAATCATCTTTCAACTCTTTAGTCATGTGTTTTTCTACAAGCTGAAGGTTTCTAGAAGCTTCCATGCCAATGTTCATATCCATGGGAATGTCATTCCTCTCCACTTCATCATCTATAACATCCTCAAAAATTTCAGTCTGGAAATAAAAGCCCATACTGTTGTCCTTTTCCTTTGTACTAGATTTTGTGAATCTAGTGTCATGCATAACATGCTCCTCATTCGAACTCTTAACCCAAAATTGCATACACCACCCAATAATAATAAATATGAGAAAACACAAAGGTCAAAACATTGAAGTATTAAAAAAATATAAACATAGTAAACATGTCACTAACTTCTAATAAAAGTTGTTTCAATTCATCCATCTTACAGTTGAGTCCTTCAAGTTCTTTCTTTAGATGACTGAAATTTAACTCTGAGCTTTTTCTGAATTTCACAAACTCCATCCATAATTTTTGCACATATTATAAATGAAATAAAAATTTAACACTTACAACATTTATATATATATATATATATATATATATTATGACAAGTTTGTTCACTTTGAAATAACACACTTATTAAATTTAGGTTTTTTCATGACCCTTACAAACTTAACTTCCTATAAGTTTATTTATAATGAACTTAACACTAGTTAAGGTCAGGTTCCACATGTTAATTATGGAGTGAACATCTTATATTAAATAAAGTACAAAAATAAATACAATCATACATTATTTATGATGGCTAAGTTTAGGTTAAGTTACCTCTATTGATGGGGCAACTGCATCATTTGTTGTTTCTTCTGCCATTACAGCAGTAGCAGCAACAAGATATGTAGCAGTGTCAGATGAGCTTTTTTCATGCCTTAAGTCATCCTTCTTGGCATCTTGTGAGGCATTTGATTGGTGCAACATTTCTGCTGAAGCTCCTTGTTTATCTACATGCTTGCAATAGTCTTATTGTTGCTCCTCTAAAGTGGGTGTTAGGAGCAAATGAAAAGTTAACTACAAAATCCAAATCAAATAAATTATTAATAAACAATAATACAATAATAGTTATAATTGCATTCTTAAAATTTAAAGGTAAAGAATTACTTACATTAGGCTCTAGAAAGACCTTTTCAACCTCAGTATACCTTGGAGCACTAGTTACACTCCAATTTAATATTTGAGGATAGCTCTTAGATACACGAGTGACATATTTTAATCCAATAAGAGGAATGACCCTCGTATGCCCAAACCTGGAAGGCATATGGAAATCCAACAAGACTATATGCTTCAACTGCAGCTTCTCCCTTTGCTTCTTCTTATCTTGGTATTTGGATACCCGATTCTCCAAAGCTCTTTCCAAACCAAATTGTGTCATCTCATAACAAATCCCCCCCCCCCCCCCCCCCCCCCCCCCCCATGGATACTTATTAAAAGCCTCCAAATTATCAACCAAAGCAACCCATTCCATATCTATTAATTTTTTCCTTTCTTTCTCAAATAAAACATGCTTTAAAAAATACAAAAGTGCCAACTTTTTCACCTCTTCATCTTCAGATTCTTTTTTTTTTATTATTCTTTTCATTATTTTTTTTACTTCTCCTAAAGAAAGAAAAACTTTCTCCAACTCATCATTATGCACCTTGTTTTCTCCTTTAAAGTATGTGCCCTTTATTCATAATGATTTTTTGTCACATTTTGGAATAGGACCAAAAATCAAGCCTGTAATCAATGCAAACTCTTGTTTACTAAATCTTAAGCCCTTTGACTTTAATAAAATCCATATTTCATTGTCTTTTTTGGTTTCACATTGACGTAACAACAATTGATGAACAATTTGGGCTGAAAATCCAAGTTCACGAAGGAGTAAAAAATGACCAAAACATGATTTTCTAAGCATCTCCAATTGTGGTTCAGTCAATTTCTCCTTAATATTTTCAATGGCTACCAAGTGAGACAAACATGCAGTTTTTCCAGGAAAGTACTCATTTTTAGGTATTTTAGATATAAAAGATAAGAGAAGAGGAGGAATGAGAAAAACTTTCTCCAACTCACCATTACGCACCTTGTTTTCTCTTTTAAAGTATGTGTCCTTATTCGTAATGATTTTTTGTCACATTAACAACAATTGATGAACAATTTGGGCTGAAAATCCAAGTTCACGAAAGAGTAAAAAATGACCAAAACATGATTTTCTAAGCATCTCCAATTGTGGTTCAGTCAATTTCTCCTTAATATTTTCAATGGCTACCAAGTGAGACAAACATGCAGTTTTTCCAGGAAAGTACTCATTTTTAGGTATTTTAGATATAAAAGATAAGAGAAGAGGAGGAATGAGAAAAACTTTCTCCAACTCACCATTACGCACCTTGTTTTCTCTTTTAAAGTATGTGTCCCTTATTCGTAATGATTTTTTGTCACATTAACAACAATTGATGAACAATTTGGGCTGAAAATCCAAGTTCACGAAGGAGTAAAAAATGACCAAAACATGATTTTCTAAGCATCTCCAATTGTGGTTCAGTCAATTTCTCCTTAATATTTTCAATGGCTACCAAGTGAGTCAAACATGCAGTTTTTCCAGGAAAGTACTCATTTTTAGGTATTTTAGATATAAAAGATAAGAGAAGAGGAGGAATGAGAAAAACTTTCTCCAACTCACCATTACGCACCTTGTTTTCTCTTTTAAAGTATGTGTCCCTTATTCGTAATGATTTTTTGTCACATTAACAACAATTGATGAACAATTTGGGCTGAAAATCCAAGTTCACGAAGGAGTAAAAAATGACCAAAACATGATTTTCTAAGCATCTCCAATTGTGGTTCAGTCAATTTCTCCTTAATATTTTCAATGGCTACCAAGTGAGACAAACATGCAGTTTTTCCAGGAAAGTACTCATTTTTAGGTATTTTAGCTATAAAAGATAAGAAAAGAGGAGGAATGAGAAAAACTTTCTCCAACTCACCATTACGCACCTTGTTTTCTCTTTTAAAGTATGTGTCCCTTATTCGTAATGATTTTTTGTCACATTTTGGAATAGGACCAAAACTCAAGCTTGTAATCAATGCAAACTCTTCTTTACTAAATCTTAAGCCCTTTGACTTTAATAAAATCCATATTTCATTGTCTTTTTTGGTTTCACAATGACGTAACAACAATTGATGAACAATTTGGGCTGAAAATCTAAGTTCAGGATGGAGTAAAAAATGACCAAAACATGATTTTCTAAACATCTCCAATTGTGGTTCAGTCAATTTCTTCTTAATATTTTCAATGGCTACCAAGTGAGACAAACATGCAATTTTTCCAGGAAAGTACTGCTCTTTAGGTATTTTAGATATAAAAGATATGAGAGAAGGAGGAATGTCAATCTGCAAGATAATAACAAGTTGTAAAAATATCAATATAAATTGAGTAAAATTATATTACCAAACTTATCCAACTGTGTTAAATCCATCATTTCGTATTCCTTCTTAACATAGACTTTATTTTCATATTATTTAAGGATGTCATGTCAAATGCTAATATTCTAAAGATATTAATTTACTAATGCAATTGAAGCTATTATATTTTACTAAGTTGCAACTAAAAAAAATGCAGACATTATTCTAATGTTTATTGAAATTTGAAACAAACCCAAACCATTTTGAAATTGGAACTTGTTGACAATGAACTTGATAGCAGTTAAGTTCAATTTTTTCTTAACATATATATTTAAATCAAAATTCTAAATATTTGCAGAAAATAATTTCATAAAAATTATCTTCAAATACGTTATAAATTCATAACAAATAACTTCATTACACAAAATTTCAAAACCTTTTGATGGTGAACTTGATAGTAGTTAAGTTTAGTTTTTTCTAATCATTCAAATATTGCTTTAAACCTTGGACTATAACCTCATTGAGAAAATTTTCAACTTCAATTCCATAAAATTTTTATTCAATTAGATTATCAATTCATGAAAAATAAATTCATAAAAAAATGATAATCAATTAAAATGGATAAAATTTTAAAATAAAAATAAAAACCAAAATTTCAAGTAGAAAATTAATGCTTACTGAATCAATTGATTTCTTCTCATTTTCTGATGACAATGACAAGGTTTCAAAACCTTACTTTGTTTCACTTCCTTTTTTTCCCAAAATTTTATACCTCTTCCGTTTCGTATTTTTCATCAATGAATTTTCTTCTTCCGCCATTTTAACAAACTGAATCAACACACAATATCAAAAAGATGAAAAATAGGGTTTGATTTCAAAAATAAATAAAATGAGCCAAAATAAGACACTTAGGGTTTCCTCTCATTTCATGGATGAAGGTTCATATGTACACTTCCAAAAACTGAAATCAAATAAAGAAACAGTGAAACTTACTTTCTATTTTTTCTTATGTTATGTTGCATTTCTGTTCTCTTGCAATGAACAGAAAAGTCCTTTGTGATTTCTTTCTTGCAGGTTAACAAATGGAACAAATGGGTAATAGGGTAAAGAAGGGACGCAGCACAAGGGAAAATTGGAGTTTGAGGGAAAATGGGCTGAAGAAACAGTTGAGTGGTATTTTTGTCAGAGTTGAGTCATTTTTTAAGACTTAAATAAGTGGGGGGATTAGTTTTGCAATCCCTTTTAATAGATTATCCCATTTTTTTATGTTTTTTTTTTTTTTTTTTTTTTTTGTGGTTCTTGTGAGGGGGGAAGGGAGGCATAAAAATGGAAATTGTAAGAGAGTGATTATTGGTAAAAAAAAAAAAATGAGAAATGGTTGATAAAAATGAGAAAAAGAGTAATAGAGAGGGAAGAGATTGATGAAGCTTTGGATTTTGGATTTTACTTTTTGGAATCAAATGGAAACGGAGCAGATCTGACAATTAGTTCAGGGCCTAAGGGGAAAAGAGAGATGGCAGAAAGGGGATCAGATATTGAGCGTTCTTCAAGCAATTGTGACATACAAGACAGACAGCAGGAAAATGTTGGATGGCAGGTCTACTTGCTGGTCTAAAAATATTAAAATGGAAAATAAATTTAAAATTAATAATTTTTTAACTCGTATTTCAAGTTGGTTTTATCTATTTATTATAAAATAAAATAACTTTAGAATACATAAATAAACTTATAATTCATTTTAATTATATTTAAATTTTTTTGATATTTTTATATAATAAATTTAAACATAAAAAAATTATTTTATTAACACTTTGATTTTAATAAAAATAGTTAAAAAAATTTGAACCCATCAAACGCACATACAAAGTATTTCAAAATCAATTCTCAAATACCTACACTTATATTAAATATTCAAACCCTTATATTAGTATTATTTCCTTCTGTACAAAATCATTAACTTTCCTTTAAAAAAAAATTATATATACATATACATAAAATATATCTGAATTTACATTTTATAAATAGTAAGTGCATAAAGCGATCCATTGAGATTTGATTTTTAATCATATTATATTACTAATCAAAACAAAAGAAAAAAAATCATGCAATAATGAAACGTAAATGTCTAATATATCATAACATAAAAACAAAGAAATAAGGGATATGTTTATACTACCATCTTAAAGTCATGGATGCATAAGGAACTATGGGACAAGACTTTCGAGATGGACAAAGACTTCAGAATGGGTCAAACACGCACGTAAAACCATTGAACAAGCTATTTATGATGACTTTTAAGCTTGGGTAAAAACTTTAAAATGGGTGATGTCTGGTGGATAGTGTTAAAAACTTTAAAATAAGTGATGTCTAGTAGTTGGTGTTGATAAATATTACTTTTAAATATATTTATTTAGTTTAGATTTTTCCTTACAAGGTTTTTATCATATGCTAATATAAAATATGATTGATTGATAAATATTATTTAGGTATTTAATTATTAATATAAATTAATTAATTAGAGTTCTATAATCATTATTATAAATAAATATATTAATAATAGAAATATTTAATTAAAATAGATGAAATAATTTCTAAATTGTGAATCTAACCCATCTTATGTGTTTTGTTAAAAGGGAATTTATTTTTGACATAAATGCCTTTTATCATTTCAAATTTTTACAGATAAATTTAAAAAAATTATTTATTCTTTGTACACTAATACAATGAAAATGGCGGCTATGCATGCTTCATTGCCCAATTAGGAAAGTAGTAAGAATTTTCAACTCATTATAGTTGTAAGATATTTCTATCTATTGTTTGCGATAGTAGTTGTGTGATTTTCAATCTATCCACGTAGAAATAAGAAGTGATAAATTTCTTTTTACTTGCTCGTCCAATTTTGGTGTACTAATTTATTTTCTTGATAACCCTTTGGTGACTCTCATGTGAGATTGTCTAAAATCCTAAGTAATGGATGAATGATTGATGAAGTGGTTTAAAAGATTTTCATGGGATGTTGAGGATGATTTTAATAAACTGATTTAATGATTTAATTTAAATAGTTAAACATAATAAGAAAAAAAATACAAAAAAGGAAAAATATGATAAAGTGATTTAAAAAAATTTCACGGGAGCTTGAGGATAAGTTCAATAACTTAATTTAATGACTTAATTTAAGTACTTAAACATAATAAGAAAATATATATATAGGAAGGAAAGGATCCGATTGAGAATGAAAAGGATTATAATAAGAATTTGAATTAAGGGTAGGTTGATGAGTGGTTATGGGTATGAAAAAATATGAAATTATTTTGGTCATTTTACATGTTTTTCTATTTAGAAAAAAAAAACGAGTATAAAACCGTACAAAAGTAAAGATCAAAAGTAATTTAGTTTATAATTTGTCATTTAGTTATTAATAAGATTACATATTCAAGAAATTATCTTTGAAGAATAATGAAAATTTTATATATATTTTATTTATTTTAAAGACTGCACTTTATAATGACAGACACATTGAACCTATAATTTATATGACATACTAGTTGTCATAGGCGCATATTTTGCCAATTGGTTTTGGACACCTAAAAGTCATTTAAGCCAACCTACTCAACCCACACAAGAATGCAACCAGGAAAACTCGTAAAAACATACAAGGTTGCGATGCTTAATTCTGCAACTTGTATTTTATTTCTTCTTTAAATAATAATACAAGACATAACAAGACTCCCACAATCCCTTGGTGAGTTCATGCTTCCTCTCACATTATGTTTTGAAAATATTCTCCCTCTCTATATGCCTTCGTATATTTTTCTCTCTTTATTCGTTATCTCAAGATAATTTCAAAAGGCACATCGATCCTCCTTATAGGTATGGCACCAACCACTTCCTATTCAAGTGGGAGTAAGCAATCCTAATTCAAACTACAACTACAATCAAAATCCAAACTTCTATTCAAACTCAAATCACAATTTGAATCCAACTCTAAGCTTTCAAATGTCTTCGAGCCATTCCTTATCCATTTGGAACTCCTCATGTTGTTGCCACAAGCATCAATCCACATTCTAGCCCCTCAAGTACTCGGTCTATGGTGCCACATGCCTTCCTTAGGCTTGTCCCCAATGCCAAGATATCTCTCTTTTGTTCTACCTTAAGTTAGCCTACTCGTATGCCTTGAATTAGTCCACTTATGCACTTGAATAGACCTTTGCAACCAATCAACTTGTTGTAGAGTCTTTAAGTACCTTGCTACTGCTGAGAACCCTAAATTACTCTATTCCCTAACCCTAGATCTCATAAGGTACATGTTATCTATCCTTAGACTCTTTAGATCTAACGCAATGGAAAAATATGGCTATAAAAACCATATTAGAACCTAGATCTAAAGGTATTAATGTCATACCATTGATCTGGATATCTCCAGTGTTGGGAATTCTTGGATTACTCCTTTCTAAGCCCTAAATCATATAATTACATGCAATTTACCCTAGGACTCTAGATCCTATGTGACGGAAGCAAAAAATAACAATTTTAACAATCAATAATCTAGATTAAAAGCTTTAGAAAATAATACCTTTGATTTGAATGTTCCTAAATCAAATCCATTTGAAGAAGATCAAAATTGAAACTATTGAAGATCTCATGCACCCAAGATCTTCTATCCGATGACTTAACTCGATCTTAGCACAACAAAGGTGGATCTTTAGTAAGGGAGGAGGCTATGCCTCTCTTCTCTCTAAAGGTGGAAGACAACTCTCTTTTAAAGTGATGGAAGCCTTAACACCTATTAGGGTATTTATAGGATTCCCTAGCTAGGCTTAAGTGACTTAAGCCCTCTAATGGTGCGAGTCATTTAATTTAGCCCAAAATGGGTCCTAATTAATTAATTAACCTAATAAGGTTATTTAATGAATCAATTAACCCAATTCAGAGACTTTATTTACTAACCTATGCAACTTAGTGTAATTACCAATATAAACAAAAGTGAACCTAAAGCCAATATAACCCTCATAAACCATGCCTTCACAGTATATGAGCTTTAGCGAGGGCCATTGAGATTCATAGGAGTATTAGCTCCCTCAAAATCCAATTCTAAAGTTGATTCAACATCCTACTACAAAGAATCAACTGCACTCTATTACCCTATGTAAATAACAATGAGACGAAGTTCAGGTCTATGATCTGCTATCCACTGCATGCAAACTCACCATGAACTGTTGTCCATAATCTAACAAAGTAGTGTTATCCCCTATCAAGATTACCATTCCAATCATTGGATTACAAATCCCACTTATTATGTGATCAATTAACATATTCCAGCTCCTAAGGAGCATATGTCAAATTTCCATTAAAGGAAATGTTATGACCATAGTATTTTAGATCACATGTTCTTTGGATTACCCAAGGAGACACACTTTCTCAAAATCATGAAATATCATGGTGCCTTTATTGAGAATATTTGTTGTCACTAGCCTTCATCAATAGAGACCCGATTCATTAGGATATGTGACCACCTTAAGGTCTTATCTCTAGATCAAAACCTCTTGTTGACTTTGACATAAGTTCAATATCCTCTCAAGGTTGATAGTTTATACAGTATAATGGCTTGATGAATCATGACAATTGATAGTCTTATGTCATGATTCACCATAGGTCTTGTCTAATGTGTAACCATACACATTAGTGAACCCATTATGGGAAACCTTTTCCGATAGCCAAGATAAGCCATCCCTCCAATTATGAGGTAGTACACTACGGTCTCTATTAGATTGCCCTAATCCATGAACTATATGTGAACAACTTATCTATTTACAAGGAACTTGTATCCTCTGTGTAACTCCTAATGCACCTAAGTCATAGAGAATGTAAAAAATATGGGTGTGTATGCTTAAATAACCAATTAATGCATATGGGATAAAGAGAATCAAGAAACATGAATAAATAAATTTAGAAATGAATCTTAATTTTTTACATCATGTCATGCTTTCTAGGGCTCAATTCCAACTCCCAGATCAAATCCAATCCAATAAAAATGTTGTAGGCATCGTGGTTGTCTACTCAAGGATCTTCCGCCTAATCTTTCCCTTCAAAAATCTTAGTACAAAATAAGGGTGGGTTTCTCTTTCTAGCTTAAGGGTGGTTAGGATTTGCTTTCTCTCTCTCTTTCCGGAAGACAATGACAAAAAGTGAAGTTTTAAATCCCTTTAAAGGGTTAATATAAGCTTCCTTGTAGGCTTAAGTGACTTGAGTCCAACTTAGGCTTGGATCATCTAATCCAGCCCACTTAGGTTTTAATTAATTAATTAGCTCTATTGGACTCCAATTAATTAATTAACCGTATCCAAAAAGACCATTGATAAGATCTAATGCAACCTTTTATTTTTACCAAAATGCCTTTATGCACACATATGAATTGCAAACTTAAAATCTCTCAAATAAATATGTCACCATGAATTAAAAGCTCAAGAGGGGATCATTATTGACCCATAGAAAAATACTAGCTCCCTCAAAATCCAATTTTGAAGTTGGCTCAACACTCCACTAAAGAAAGTCAATTGCACTCTAGTATCCTATGAAATCACAATGAGATAAAGCTCGGGTCCATGACCTATTATCAATTGCATATAAACTCTCCATAAATTAGTGTTCGTGATCTAATGAGGTAAATGTTATCATCATCTCAAGATCAAGTCTTTAATCCTTGAGTTACAAATCCTATTATTATGTTATCAACTTGCATAATCTAGCTTACAAAAGCATATGCCAAATTCCACCTAAGGAATTATAGTGACCACAAACTTCATGATCACATGTCCTAAGGATCACTCAAATGGACACATTATCTTAATCTCATGAGATATCATGATGCCTCTATCGAGAATATTTGTTGCCACGAGCCTCCATCAATAATGACTTAATCTATAAGGAATACATATAACCACTTTATTGGTTAAAGCCTCCTATTGATTTCAACACGAGCTCAATATCCTCTCAAGGTAAAAAGACTCATGCAATATAGTAGTTTGGTGAATCATGACAACCTAATAGTTAAGTCATGATTCATTGTAAGTCTTATCTAATATATAACCATACACACTAACGCACTCACTAAAGGAAAACCATCTCGATAACCACAACTAGTTATCCCTTCAATTAGGAGGTAGTGCACTAAAGGGTCATATCGATTGCCCAAGTCTATGAATCGGATGTGAACTATTGGGAACACCAAATTACTTCATTCCTTGACCCTACATTATATAGGGTGTATGTTTTCTACCCTAAACTTCTCTAAATTTATTGTAGTGGAATAACATGGCTATAAAAAAAAAATAGATTTAAATAGTGTAAAGATCATACTTTCAATCTAGATGTTCCCAAATCGTGTCCAATCAGATGAAAAGGTCGAAAACCACTGTAGAAGTCGTCTATCTAGTGCTCTTCCAAATGATCTCTTCTTAAATGAGCTTAGACACGAGAAAATGGTGGACTTTTCTCTCTAGAGCATAACTAAGGTTTCTCTCTTTGGATGCTCTTCAGAAGATAACAAAAAATTCTATAGAAACCCTAATCCCAAGGGATATATAGAGGGTTCCTAGTGAGCTTAAGTGACTTGAACCCAAATTGGGCTTGGATCACCTACTTTAATCCACCCAGGTCCTTATTAATTAATTAGCCATATTAGGCTCTAATTAATTAATTAGCCCTATCCAGAAAAGTAATTCATATGGTTTAGTGCAACCTTACGTTCTAACTAAAAGGCCTTTATACACACTTACGAACCTAAAACCCAAAGTCTTTAAAACAAACATGCCACCATGATCTAAGAGCTCAAGTGTGGAGTGTTGGGATAATAAATAAAAATACTTGCTCCCTTAGAATCTAATTTTGAAGTTGATTCAACATTCCACTAAAGAGAATCAACTATACTCCAATATATTATGTAATTACAATGAGACGAAGCTTGAGTCTATGATTTACTATCTACTACATGCAATCCCTTTATGAACTGGTGTCTGTAATCTAATAAGGTAGTGCAATCACTTATCAAGATTACCTCTTCAACCCTTGAGTTACAAATCTACCTATTATGTCATCAATTGAAATACTTTAGCTCCAAAGAGCATAGTCAAATTTCCACTAAAGGAAATACTATGGCCATAGTCTTCTAGATCACATGTCCTTAAGATTTCCCAAGGAAACGCACTATCTCAATCCCTTGAGATATCATAGTACCTCTATTAAGAGCATCTGTTGCCATTAGCCTCCACCAACAACGACCCAATCCATAAGGATATGTGACCATCCCGGGGTTTTACCCATATGTCAAAACCTCCATTGACTTTAGCACAGACTCAATATCCTTTCAAGGATGAGAGTCCATATAGTATAGTAGTTTGATGAATTTTGACAATTGATAACTTTAGGTTATGATTCACTATAGGTCTTTTCCAATAAATAATTGTACACATGAGTGCACTCACCATGGGAAATCCATCCCAATGGTTAAGACAAGTCATCCCTCCAATTAGGAGGTAATGCACTACAATCTCTACTAAATTGCCCAAATCCATGAATCAACTATGAACAACTTATCATCTTACAAGGAACCTATGACTTGTATCCTCTATGCAACATCTAATGCACCCAATTCATGTATAATGCATGTAATATGGGCATGTATACTCAAATAACCAATTAATACAAATGGGTTAACAGAGAGAACAATATACTTAAATAAATAAATTTATTAATAAATCTAAAACTGTTACATCATTTCATGCTTTCTAAGGCTCTATTCTAACATAAACAACTCATCAATCTTGCAATGAACCAATGACTTGGATCTTCCATGCAAATCCTAATGTACCTAAGTCATGTACAATGCTAGTGATGTAGGTCTGAATGCTCAAACCAATGTCAATGCAAATGATGGATAGATAAGTGGAAACTCAAGTCAAACTTTGTTATATCATGTCTTACTTTCAAGGACTCTATCACTCTCACTAGCCCTAAAAGTGGATTAGGCATTAGACATAAAATATGTTTCATAGAAACATCACCTCTTTGAATTATCTCATAAAAAGGTAGTAGCTCATCTTTATGCATTTTCTCTTCTAGTGTTATCTTGGTTCTTTAAACTGTGTTAACACCTACTATCATCATAAAACAATATCATGGATGATACAACCAAGGGAACTATCTCTAATCCTATAAGAAATCCCCAAAGCCAAACGACTTCATTTGTTGCTTCAAAAGGAACAAAAACCACTTAGAGTGGACACATACCCAAAAGATGACTTGTAAGATCCTCATCAGATTGAAAGTCTTGTTCTCAGTGCCTAAGGAGTATCAACTCATCGCAAAGCCTCACAAACATATATTCCCTCATTTTCCTAGGATACTTTATTATATGCTTGACATCCACCTAAAACTTTAATCTTGGGTTGACTTTATATCTACTCACCACTCCTACACTGAAGCAAATATCTAGTCTAGCCAATAACATCGCACATAAATGGTTACCTACTATAAAGGCATAGGAACACTGAACTTGAGAAAAATGAACTCCATGCCTAAAGGGTAGCAAACCCTTCTTATAATTTTGGATTATGCACTTGACCAAATGTTTATCAATGTAAGTGGCATAACACAATTTTCCCATTCTTACAGTCCTTAAGGACCTTAATCCCAAAAATATATTGCATTTTTTCTAAATTTTCGTCTAGAGCTGAGTAAACAAACAAAGTTTGATTGATGATAATATCCCCACATCATTCCAAATGAGTAGATTACCATCTATCTAAAAGATCTTATAACACCACCATGTTTTCCCACACCTTCTTATACACACAAGGTTCAACCTTGTTTTGATCAAAATTAGGGGTCTTGATTTATTGATCAAAACACTTGCACCTTGAGTAAAATGTTTGCACTAATCCATAAATGGATTTATGTAACTTGTATTCTAAGTGCTCTTGGCCCTTTACTATGAAAACATTTGATTGCATTATATAGATGATAACATCAAAATAACATTTCAAGAACACTATCTTGATTTTCAATTGTCATATATCATAATTGACATGCACTGCAATGGATAGGAGTACTATGATGGATTTAAGTATGACTGTTGGTGAAAAGGTTTCCCATTGTTGAAACAAAGTTTCAAACTATAACCTTTAGCTACAACCATAGCCATATAATTTTTACCCTCCATCTACTCATTTTTTCCTCTTATAAACCAGCTTGCACGTATGGATTTTATCTCTTGAGGTGCTTTTACAAGATCCCAAACTACGTTAGAATGTAAGGATTCTAAATCACTCTTCATATCTCCTTGTTAACCATGAGCACCAACATCACTCCTTGTTTTATCATAATCCATGGGTTTTAAACCTCTTATTGTGATGAGGCACTCATGTACTAGAAGTATCAGGAATAACATGTGCTTATACCTTTGGATCCATAGTATCTTACGCTATGTGTGACTATCTCTTGGTGTTTTCCAATCTATATCCCTCTTTGCCTTATTACTTATCATATAGTCTTCACAGAAAAATCTAACATTTGTACCAACAAATACCTTCTAATCAATTTGACTATAAAGTACTAACCCAAAAATCCTCTTGGAAATCCTACAAATTGATATACCTCTTATGTAAAGGAGGTACAACATAGTCTCTAAGGTATATCCCTAAAAGATGTTAGGATAAAGCTCTTAAAAGTATGACATGATATAACAAATTTGGGATTCATTATTTATTTAATGATATTCTAGTTTCATTTTTAACTATCTTTATTTCATGCATTGCACTTTATGAGCATTTTCACCTAGCATATTTTGCATTGTACATGATTTAGGTGCATTAGGAGTTGCATGGAAAATCCAAGTCACGGGTTCCTTCTAAATAGATAACTTATTCATAGTCAGTTCGTAGGTCTAGGCAATCCATTAGAAGTTGTAATGCATCACCTCCTAATTAAAGGGATGGTTGATCTTGGCCATTAGGATGAGTTTCACATATTAAGTGCACTAGTGTCTATGGTTACCCATTGGATAGGAACTATTGTTAGTCATGACTTAAGGCTATCAAGTAATCCTGACCTCACCAAACTACTTCATTATATTACCTCTCAACCTTAAGAGAATATTGAACTTGTGCTAAAGTTAGCAATGACTTTAACTTATGGGTGAGATCGTAAGTTGATCATATATTCCCTATGGATTAGGTCATTATTGATGGAAACTAGTAGTAATAGGTTTCTCAATAGAGGCATCATGATATCTCATGGGATTGAAATAAAGCATCTCTTTAGGTGATTCTAAGGAGGTATGTTCATAGAAATTATGGTCACAATAGTTTCTTAAGTGGAACTTGATATAAACTCTTTAAGAGCTAAGACTTTTTAGTTCAACACACAATAAGAGGATCTACAACTCAAGGATAGTAGAGGTAGACTACAGAGACCAATTCATGTGGAGATTGAACACAATGGATAGTAGAGTGTCTTATTGTTATTTACATAGGATATTAGAGTTTAGTTGATTCTCTATGGTAGGATGTTGAATTAACTTTAGAATTGGATTCTAAGGGAGCTAGTACTCCTATGGGTCCCAATGGTCCCTGTCTAAGCTCATACACATTGTTGGCTCGAGTTATAAGGGTTGGATTGGCTTTAGGTTCACTTTTGTGCATATGGTTGTTTTGGTAATTATGCAAAGTTCATAGGGGTAAGTGAACAAGGTCTTTGTGTTGGGCTAATTGATTAATTAGTAGACCTTGTTGGGTTCATTAATCAATTAGAACTCAATTTAAGTTAGATTAAGTGACCCAAACCAATGTGGTTTAAGTGAAGGTTAGGATTTCCATAACTTTTTGTCTTCCACCATCTTGAGAGAAGAGAGAGTCCTAACCTCCACCCTCCCAAACTCTCACTGTTTGTGTGCTAAAGTACGAGGTTGAGTCATAAAGAAAAGATCATAGGTCTACGAGACTTCTTATGACATCATTTTGATTCATCAACACTTAGATTTAAGGTTTGAGAACATCCAAACCTAAAGGTTAGTACTTTAACCCTAAAAGATCAATTTTTAAAAAAATTGGTATTACTTTCGTTGCTTAAATCTAAGATGTCAACAACTGGTATCAAAGCATAATGTTATAATGATGCTTAGATATTTATTTAGGGTGTGCTAACCTCTTTTTTCCAACCTTGATATTATCTGATGGCCAAAGAATGCATATATGTTTCTTTTTCATTTTTGCACGTGTTAATTGAATAAGATAACTATTTTCTTCCTTTTGTTTCTTCATAAATCTAATGTTAAATTATTTACATAAGAGACTTTCGATAATTTTTTGTTACCTTAATTTTGGAATACTGTGGATTAAGAAAATGAGACTTGTGAAATTAAATTATAGATCAAAGTTTGCTTCTCTAAATTATTCCAAAGGATTCTAAAATGTTTTCTTTAAAATTATTGTGATGAAAATCCTTATAAAATAAAAGTTTCCCTTTTGGATAAAGTGCTCTCTAGTTTTTATTTTTAAGTTTTTGGAAATTTTCTTATTATACTAATCTCTAATTTGGAGAGTAAAAATTTTTGGAAATTTTCAAGATGGATAATTTATCATTAAGGAAATTACTAAAAGTTTTATTTTTGGTAATTTTAATAAATAGATTATTGTGAAAATTAGATTTCATATTTAAGAATATTTATTAAATTGGAAAGGTGTAGGAATAAGAAAATAAATTTATGGCAAATTTTGAAAAGTTCCTTTTAAATTTATGCTTAAGGATTTAAAATATTTTTCATAAACTTATTTTTTAGAATCCTTTAAAAAATATATCTTTCTTAATCGGATAAGTTGCTCTCAAGTTTTCAAAATTTTATAAATTAGAAGTTTCCTTATTACACTGGATTTATCTTATGAAAATTTTCATTGGAAATAATTTATCATTAAAGGTTATTACTAAAAGGATATTTAGTAATTTGATGAAAATAAATTTATTTGAAAACATTTATTAGACAAAATACTTATTAATTGCAATAGTGTGAAGAAGTAGAATTTTTATGAAAATAGATTTTAAAATTGGAGAGTGGATATTTTATCAAAAATCATTTTTGGATAAAATACTCTCATGGAAATTTTAAATTTTTCATATGGACATTCTCCTATTACATTAGGTTTCCAATTATGGAATAAATATTTTTGGAAATTCTCATAGAAAATAATTTATTCATCAAAATGTTATTAGAGCTCTTAAATATTTTGATTCTACTGCAAGCCCATAGCCTCTAAGATCAAGTCCATCTTGATTTGGGTACATCACCATCCAAAAGATGGGGTGATCTAAGGAGTCAAGGGATATGGATTATCCTATTTGGACAAGACTATACATGTTTGTAGTGGGAGTGGTCAATCTTGAAGATGGAACTCTTCACTTGATAATATTGATATCAAGAATCTTGGTTACACACTTAACTTAGACATGAAGTGGTAAAATCACCTGAAGAGATTCCACTTGATGGGAAAATCCCGAATTTCTCTATTTCCCAAGCCCAGATCAGATTAATAACATGCATAACTATCCTAGGCTTTTCTAAATCTTATATATGTACAACAGAAAAATAGCATTTTTAAACTTTAAAGGGATTTAGAAAGTATTAATGAAAACCACACCTCAAATTTGGATGTTCCAAAATCAAATCCACGCAATGAATATGAAGAACAAAATTGCAGAAGTCTCGTAAACCCAAAGTCTTCCACCCAATGACTCAAACCTTGATCTTGACACACTTCTAATAAGGATGAAAGGGATGGTGGAGGCTTATGACTCTGTTTCTCTAGAGGTGGAAGACAACTCTCTAGAAAAAACAATGGAAACCCTAACCCATAAGAGGGTATTTATAAGGTTCCCTATTAGGCTTAAGTGCCTTGAGCCCACTAAGGGCTTGGGTCACTTTTAGTGGGCTTGGGTCACTTAATCTAGCCCAAAATAGATCCTAATTGATTAATTGACTCAACAGGGCCTACTAATCAATTAGCCCAATCCAGAGACCTTGTCCAGAGACCTTATTCACTTACTTTATGCAATATTACATAATTACCAAAATGCCCTTATGCACAAAAGTGAACCTAAAGCTAATTTGACCCTCATAACTCATGCCAACAAGGTATATGAGCTAAAATAGGGACCATTAGGACTCATAGGAATACTAGCTCCATTAGAATCTAATTCTCAAGTTGATTCAAAATCCTACTACAGAGAATCAATTGAAATCCAATATCTTATGTAAATAACAATGAGACACCAAGTGATCAAGTCCACGACTTACAATCTATTGTGTTCAATCTCCCCACAAACTAGTGTATGTAGTTTAACAAGGTGAAAGCTATTAGCCTTTCAAAACTACCTCTACTATCCTTGAGTTATAGATCTTCTTATTATGTGTTCAACTGACATATCTTAGCTCTCAAAAAGTCTATATCAAGTTCCACTTAAGGAACTACTATGATCATAGTTTTCTTGAACACACCTCCTTAAGATCACCCAAGAGAACACATTGTCTCGATCCCAAGAGATATCATGGTGCCTATTGCTACCGGTTTCCATTAATAGTGACCCAAACCATAGGGAATATATGATCAGCTTACGATCTCACTTGTAGGTCAAAGCCACTACTAACTTCAGTACAAGCTCAATATTCTCTCAAGGTTGAGAGACAACACAATGAAGAACCTTGGTGAAGTCATGACTACTTGATAGACTTAATTCATGACTTACCATAGGTCTTGTCTATGTGTAACCATACTAGTGCATTTACCATGGGAAAATCATTCCAATAGTTAAGACCATCCATTCCTCTAATTAGGAGGTGGTGCACTACAACCTTTAAGTGAACAAGGTCTCCAGATTTGGTTAATTGATTAATTAATAAGCCCTATTGCATTAATTAATCAATTAGAACCTAATTTAGGTTAGATTAAATGACCTAAGCCCATATGAGCTCAAGTCACTTAGCCTTGTTAGGAACCCTATAAATACCTCATAAGGGTTAAGGCTTCCATCACTTTTTATCTTTTACCATCCAAAGAGAAAAGAGAGTCCTAATCTCCACCCTCCCAAACTCCCCTTAGTTTGTTTCTAAGGAATGAGGTTGAGTCATTAGGTAGAAAATCATAGGTCTACGAGACTTCAAGGGATATCATGTTGATTTTTTAACACTTGGATTTAAGGTTTGGGAACATCCAAACCTAAATGTTAGTACTTTAACTCTAAAAGATCAATTTTTGAAAATTTGGTATTACTTCTGTTGCCTAATTAGATCTAAGATGCCAACAAAATCATGTGAGAAGTGATGAGAAATCTATCATCGATCTCACTCTATACATCAAAGTTTGATTTCTTCTTTCCTCTAATCCATTTTGCAATGGAGTCTCAAGTGCATTCAACTAAGATATAATCTCATGATCCTTAAGGAAAAAATCAAACTTATTAGACATAAACTCACTACCTTAATCTAATCAAAGTGAATTGATATGTTTCCCAATAGGTTATCTAATTCTTCCTTAAAATTAATGAATTTATCCAAAGCATCAAATTTCCTAAGTCCTAGGTGCTAAGAACCCTAGATTACTACATTTCCTTGCCCTAAATCTCATAGGGTACATACAATTTCATCCTAGCAAAATAATATGACAATAAAAATCATAACATGTTATAGATCAAGAGGTTTAAGTTGCATGCTTGCGACTTAGAAGTTCCTAAATCGAATCCAATTCGAATGAGATGTCGAATTTTCAGTAGTCATCGTAGATCTCGTCTACTCAATGATCTTCCACCTAATTTTTACCTTTACGAAACTTGGCATAAGTGAAGGATGAGTTTTTCTTACTTTTTAGGATGGCTAGGGTTTTCTTTCACTCTCTGGAATACAAATAGCAAAATTGAAACCCTAATCCCCTAAGGGGGTTTATATAGGCTCCCCTATGAGAATAGTGACTTTAGCCCAACTTAGGCTTAGGTCACCTAATCTAGCCTATGAGGGTCTCAATTAATTAATTAGTCTTATTAGTGTAGACCCGCATTTTTCACGTGCATCCCCACTCAATGGCAAGACTCATTTTTATTGGTGAAAAATTAGTTTTGTAAAAGTTGGAATCACCACTTATTTTATTTTATTTTAAAAGATAAAAACAAGAAAGAAAACCCTAAAGAAGTGACTCCACAGTTTTGGAAAAGCAAGTCTTGAAAAACCCATGTTTTGGTCCGAGGATCAGGTTACCTATTGGGAAGGTACCTCTAAGAGGTAGCACCCCTATAAGCCCTAAAGAGGTCTCTAATGACTAAGTCGAGAAAAAATTGGCAATTAATCAATTGATCGAAGGTACCTAGGTAGGCTAAGGTGATTTCAAAACTAGCATGCCAAAAAAAAGATCAAATCATAATCGCAAAGGATGGTTAGGATGTGTACCTGGACTATCTCTCAAGCGCTATCATAAGACATTAAAGTTAGCACAAAAATATAGTACACGACATGTATTTAATCAGAGCAAATTGAACACACATCTAGGCACCTAAGAATGGAATCAAACATGGATAAGGCTCACAACAACATGCATGTTCATAAAATTCTGAAAAGTAAGTGATATAGAGCGTACCTGGATAGCATGCATAATTTATAAGATTCCTTCAAAAATGGTATAGTGGTTAGGATAAGTATAAACTATATAACATGCCCATTATGTCTAATATACAATACCAAAGCCAAAATTGAGCTAAGGTAAGTCAAATGACTCTAAAAATAATAACAATTTCAAGCAAAGTACAAAATCATCAGTATATAATTAGAAAAGGGAACATCACAAAACAATTTCTAAAAAATGTCTTGGAGTTGAATTTAGTTACAAACAATTTCAGGAAATAACTCTTACACATCTAGAACAACATACCAAAATCCATACACTCATTCAAATGACAGATTGCAGTAAAGACACCTAAAAGTTCTAAAAAGTCCAAATTAGGTAAAAAAAAAAAGAGTGGCATGCATAAATGAATTTTTTTAAAATAATAAGTGATCACATAAAATCATAAAAAAAAATTACACATCTTTCAAAGTGTCTATATCATAGAAACAATAAATCCAGGGTTGGGTAGTACTCAAAAATATTTTTAAAACACTCCAGTTAATCAGATGTCCAAATTCCATCATGTACAGTAGGTATGACTTTGAAAAATCATATCTCCCTTAAAAAGAATATTTTTCAATATTTTATATGTCTGAGATCAATTTCAAGAAGTCTAGAATTAAGAAAAAATATTGAATCAAATTTAAAAAGTCATCTGTTATTTTATTTTTAGAAAAATATTTCGGGTATCCAGTACTAGGTGAAAATAGAGCCCTCCTAAATACTCATTTATATATTCTATTACCAGAATTACTTTCTAACTCAAACGAAATTCTAAATTCAAGTTCAAGAAGTGAGGAAAATCATACAAATTTTGGAAATTTTTTAAAGATATTCTGAAGTTGTTGAAACAAATTTTAAATCTAAAGGGTCAATGGTTGAGTGAAAACTGGCAACAAGGATCAAATCATTTAATACCTAAGATGGGTAGTTCTTTTCTAACAAACTAATTTTAAACCAAGAAATCTCAGTAAGTAGGGGGCCCATATTCAAATGGAACAATACTGCACATTTTGAGACTAAAAAATCTTGGATCAAACGATATCAGATTTAAGTGTTCAACTTATTGCTATAATCTCACTGTAGATCACAAGCAAGTAGTTATGCTTTGATATGAAAGGTCGGTCACATATCACAAGATAAGGGTGCAACATCATTAATTGAAAACAAGTAACCAAGTAGAAGTTTCAGCAGGAGTTAGGCTTCATATAACAAAATTTGGATAACATAATATTTTTCCTAGATTGTAATCGAGAATTTCTGATATTCTTATTGGTCATTTTAGATTGGTTAACACCAAGCAGGTGGTTGTTAATTAGCATGGGCTTCAATAGGTAAATTTATATTATAATTGTATCTGAGATGACAAAGTATCATCCATACCACCAAAATCTTGTGTATTTTGTAGGAAGGTAACCATGAACAGGGGTACACCAATTAGGAATTCATGTTAGAAAAATTCAATAGGTATAGAAGTTGCTAGGTGGAATCACAAAAAATTAGAACCTAACATTTTTATAAAAATCTTATTATCAGGGAAACGATGTAGGTGGTCAAGCCCCTCCACTGGTCCTATCAGCAATAGCAGTCTTCGACTCAATATCTCCTCCCTTACCATTCACTTGTGATAGAGAATCAGATGGAGGATTTGAAAACCTGATAGCCCTTGCTTTCTTTTTATCTTCCTCCAATGTATCTGTCTTGGACACTGATGCAAATTTGGCAAGTCGAGCTTTATCTTGGATGTGTGTTCCTCGTGCGTTTGTGCATTTGTGCGTCCTCAGAAATCTGGGCAATGTGTTTGAAGAAGAGTGTCGTTCGTTACCACCTGTGGACGCGTGCTGTGATTCATGCCTAATTGGTGTCTCAGCTGATTCATGTCCAGCTGGTGCTCCTTGATTGAGGGATTAATCAACAAAATTTATAACCTATTACACCATATACTAGGGTAGCAAAGACAAAGCTACTATAGCATAGTGGCTCTAGGATCGTTCACTGGGATGGGTTTTCACTTCACAAATGATATCAATTCAAAGCTGAATTGGTGCCTTTTCATTTCAAGGTTAGCTTCAAAAGAAAACATAAAGACGTTTGAATGAAAAAGGATTGGTTTTAAGCTAACCAAAAGTAGTAACTGATTTTACTTATAAAGAAAAGTGTTTCTTGGAGTTTCAGATCACTAGGCTCAGATTCATCATACAAAAAGGAGAGTTCCGGTCACTTGTTTCTTTTCCTCGCATTAGAGAATTAACATATAGTTCCTTCTCCAACCGGTGTTGTACAAATGCTTCCCATTAATGGGTTCAAACACTAAATCCCTCTCACTGATGCAACTTGCAATGGTTTGAGCCTCTCACTTAGCCTTTACCATTCAAGGTGATCTTTAACCTTGGATTACCGTCAAAAGCTCGCAAGAGGTAACTAATGGATGTCTCCTAAGAGTCCAAAAGCTTACCAAGTGTTGGCTATTCTAGAAAATCCTACCTTCAAGTCACCTACCAGAGGCTCGCAAGGGGGTAAACTAGTGCATCTCCATGGATGGAGATCACTTGCCTTACCAAGTGTTGGCCCAGCTGACTCCAAGGTGTTTTAAGTTAACTAAAAACATTAGAAACCATTCATGGGACACACTTACTCCTCATTAAAAACTAAAACAACAAAACTTCCAATTTATGCATGAGGAAACTTACCTGGCTTTCTTCACTCCAAGAGACAAAGAGCCTAGCCTCTCATCCTCTAAGGAAAAATCCTCAGAGTTCGATTGGCTAGAAAGAAAACTAATGAGAAAACAAGAATATATAGAAGAAACAGAGCAAGTGCTCTGTTCGTCAATTTCACATATATTATATGATGGATTCTCCTGGAACCCTAACTCTAACACCCCCCAAAACAGGCTCCTCGGGCTCCCTTAATACCACAATTACACTTACAGCTATTACATAGATATTTTTGCCAAATTCCTAACTTAAAAACTAAGGAATTCTATCACTGGTGGTTTACAAGGAGAATTTGGGCATTTAGACAACAAAATCTAATCAAAAAATATCTCCAAGTGTCGGTTACAAATATCGGGAAGCACTAAGGATCACTTCGCAGGTGACAAGTGAGGTCTGCGAAATTTCGCAGGTGCACAAGAGGAGCTACGAAATTTCTTCATAGCAGGCAGCTGCTTCAACACCTTAGCAAAGTGGACTTCCATCATGTGGTGTTTGGCTTCCATCGCGGCGTGAAGCTTCAGGGGAAATCCATGGCACTGTGCAAAAAGGCTGCGAAATCACTTCGCAACAAAAATGGTGATTTCGCAGCACTTTTCTGAAGTCTTCCTTCCTTCAGCTTGGAGCAGTTATCTTCCAAAGGCTGTAACTTCCTCATTTCAGCTCCAAATTGCACACGGTTTGAGGCATTGGATTGTTGACTTCCCAAGCTTTCAAATGACATATTGTATGCATAAATTGGACATCAGGAAGTGCTCCAAAAGTAGCTGCAGTGACTGTCATCAAGAATGCTCCATGGCTGAATCCTCTTTGCTTTCCCTTTGTATTCCCACTTTGCTTATGGCAAAAGAGCTTCAAGGCTTTGATTCTTCATGCCTCTGAGCTACCCATAGCTTTCCAAGGATTCCATATAAATCTCCTCAATCTCATAATGATTTGGTGATCAAAATACTAACAAAAACACCAAAACTTACACAATTTGATTAGAATTGATTGAAAGGGGCCTTAGCATGCTAATTGAGTTAAAAGGCACTAACTACTACTCAAAAGTGTTTAAAAGGATTAATTAGAAGCTATCAAATAGCACTTTTTGAGTAGTAATCACTCCCCCCAACCGACATATTGCTAGTCCCTTAGCAATGAAGGAGAGAAAAATAAAATAAAAGTACCATAATTTACAACATCATGCTGATCACTTCAAAAAATGTTTAAGTGGCATGACTGATCAAACTCTCACATGGAACATTAAAGAAATAAAACTCAAACTTCAATAGGAGCTATCAAATAACTTGTCTAATCACAATTCTTAAAGAGAAGGCATTATGTAAATTTAAGCTTTAAAATCATTTCCACTTCCAAAGGACCAAACCTTACTCTTCCACAAAAATCTAAGTGTTACTTATTAGCTTCCGGATATAGTATGTCAAACTAATCTCTCCCCTCAACCTAGTTCTTTTTCAAAGCTTAGCAAACTAATCAACCTCCAATAGGCTAAGAACGCACCTCTTTTCTTTCACACTTTTTTTTTTTTTCATTGTAGGAGTACAAGGCTTAAAGGCATTTTTTCTAAATTGTCCATGTAACGGGGGTCCATCGATGACTCCCAACCAATCAAGGTTTAGGGCATCAAGTTTTAAGGATTTTTCAACCACTAACTCCTCGGATTTCACCCCGGACTTTTGAGAATGAATTTTAATACCCAAGCACCTACAGAATGTTAAACCTCCACCTATTCACCATATAACGAGCATTGAGGTCGGTGACTCCCAACCAATTAAGGCTTAGGGCACCAGGTTTTAAAGATTTCACCATATACCCCTCAGACCTTGCTCGGGTTCAAGGTAAGCAAACATTTTTCTTTCTTTCTTTCTTTTTTCCAAAGACTCATTGGCCTTTTATAAGGTGTCCCAACACTATTAAATGAGGTCAAAGGTACCAAGTCTAAATTTTCCTAAGTCAAGAGGGAAATAGTTTTTCATCTTATAATCGGAACCTAGTGTGCACAGTGTGTGAATAGCTTAAAGTGGAAGAACTGAGGTTGAATTCATAGAAGTTTCAACAATTCATCAACTTTAATAAGCATAATACAAAATCTAAGTCAAGTAAAAAGACAAAAATTCAATTTCTCCCTTTTCATTTTGAAAATTTTTCCTTAATAACCATGGAGAGTAGAATAAAAAACTTAAAAATTTTAAAAAATTAAGCAAAAAGCAACTAAATTACCAAAATAACTTAGCATTAATAGCAATACTTACTTCCTCAACTTTCCCCCCAACCAAGCTGAACATTGTCCTCAATGTGACAAAAGCGATTAAAAAATAGGGAGGAAGTGGTACCTCCTGAGTGACATGGAGTCTGAGTCGTATAGGAGAAACCACATGTTTCAAAGAAAACATAGGAGTTAGTGAGTAGAGAAAATAGAAAAATGCTAAGTTTAAACAAAAAAATGATGTTTATATATGATTCTGAGAAAGTAGAATATAAGATATGATCAATGGATACCTCCAATCCCAGAATATAAAGCATCATAACATGGAGCTATGTATACTAATATAATATGTAAAGACATAAATAAAGAGATGATCAAGTAATGGTAAGGTCATGTGGAGCTGATGCATCTGTGGTGGCCTCTTGAGTGGGTTGGATCGGGACTTTGGCCTCTGCTCTGGTAGTCTCCTTAGATGGCATAGTCTCCTCAACTGGAGCTCTCAGTTGGTAGCTATGGGATTTGATGGTTTAAGGAGGTAAGAAATGGAATGAGAGGCTTCATGTGTGTGATCCCAGGGTGTACGGGGCTTTTCTCTAGTCTTGGCCATGGCTGAAATGGAGAAGGGTGGCTATTCATGAGTTCCAGAGGGTACTCAGCTGGTGAGTGGGGCTCTGTTGGCATTTTAGCAACTTCCCTTAGCTTTGCAAGGTGTTTTTGCAAACTTCCCTCCATTTTACAAGTCAATTTCACAATTTGAAGGCCATTTCTAAGCTTAGAGGTGATTTGGCAGCCCAAAAGTGATGAAAAGAAGGAAAAAAATTTCGCAGCCCATTTCGCAGCTGCGAAATGAGGGTCACTGTGCTGCAAAATGGCACTCGTGTGCCAAAAAATGGTTTCGCAGCTGCGAAACACCCTTCCAAATGGCGTCTCGACTGTGAAATTCCCGCTCAACTTTGCGCGCTCGTCTTCAAACGACCATAACTTCTTCATTTTACCTCCAAATTGCATACCATTTGAAGCGCTGGACTCCTGACTTCCCAAGCTTTGAAACGAGATATGGTATGTATAATTTGAGCTCCAGAAAGTGCTTCAAAAATGTGTCCAACAGTAGCGAAATGGAGGTGCGACATTTCCGCTCATGGTTTGCACAGTCATCTTCAAACAGTCATAACTTTTCCGTTTCAAATCCAAATCGATCACCGTTTAAAGCTATGGACTTCTGACTTCCCAAGCTTTCAAACGATATATGGTATGCACAAAATGAACTTCAGAAAGTGATCGAAATGTGTCCAATAGTTGCCGAAATGGAGGTACAGCTGTGACATGTCTGTTCATGGTGTACGCACTGAAGGATTTTAAGGTGTGGAGGTTTCATAGCCATTTTGCAGCTGCGAAATGAGTGTACGGAGCTTCCAAATGGACTCTTGTTCCAAAAAGTGGTTTCGCAGCTTCGAAATCCTCTGCAAAATGGAGCTTTCCCTGCGGAAATGGATCTTTCATGCTTTGGTGGTTCGCAACCGTTTCGCAGCTGCGAAATTGGAGTCATGTACCGCGGAATGGCACTCGTGTGCCAAAAGTGGTTTCGCAGCTGCGAAACACCCCGCGGAATGGAGAAATCGCTGATAAATCGCTGCGGAATTGGGGCTTTTTACGCCTTAGTGGTTCGCAGAGCACTTCACAGCTGCGAAATTGGGGTTCCTGTGCTGCGGAGTGGCACTCGTGTGCCAAACACCGGTTTCGCAGCTGCGAAATCGTTCGCAGAGGGCTAAAAAGTGTTGCGAAGTGATTTTTCAGCAAAAGGCCGATTTCGCAGAGGCTGCGAAATCTCGCAGACCCCTGTTTTTCCCCTGTTTTTGCTCTGTTTTTGCTCTGTTTTCGCTCCGATTTCTTCCCGATTTCTTCCTTTGCAATTCCTCTTGATTTTGATCATCCAAAAACCTATATTACATCAAAACAAAGTAGAATTAAATCATTAAAATCAAAATTAAAGCATTTAAATCAAAATTAAAACATTGAAATCAAAATTAAAACAAGTAATAAATAAAGCAAAAAGGTATGGACTAGCTAGTCTTTAAAAAGACTAAGTCCATCAAAAAATTTGATCCTGATTCAGCTTGCCCGGATCCCATATGAAGTTTGCATTTCTCACTTGGGGCTTGCTATGTATGATGGCAATGGAAACAATTCCCTTTCTCTTTCCTTTAATTTCCTCCATCTTCTTTTTTTCTGTTTCATTCTCTGTTTCATGCTCTTGTTTGAATGTGGCCATATCAACCTCTTTACCACTCAAAGTGATAACCGTTTTAACTTCCTTCACCATTGAAGATTCTCCCTTTTGAGCCTCCATTTCATGGATACTCATTGAATTTTGATAAGGTTGAGAAGGAGATTTTTCTTTCTCTTGCACTGTGTTGAGGTAGCAAACCTTGAGATTGAATCTTGGAGATTATCTATCTTCTGAGATAGATCATGTTGCACTTCATCCATCTTTTTGTTCAATGGACTCTCTACACTGTCAATTCTTTGACTGAGCTGAGCTTTGATGGATTTGTTAGCTTCAACAAAGTCTTCCATGACCTTGTTAAGATTCATCATAGCTTGATCAAGGTTTGAGGCTTGCTGTGGTACTTGAGCAGGTTGCTGGTACTGAGGTGGCTGTGATTTCCAAGAGAATTTTAAATGGTCCCTCCAATTGGAATTGTAGGTGTTGCAATCACCAAACATTTCCCTCTCCATTGGAATGATAGGACACTCTTCCACCAAGTGCTCATAAGATAGACAAATGGCACAAGGCATAGCTTGCAATGGTGTTTGAGAGATGGCTTGCACTTCTTGCATGTTCTTCATTTCTAGCACATCCAATCTCCTTTCCATAGCTGCAATCTCTGCCTTCATGTCTATGTCATCATTCAAAATATACATCTCACCCTTAGCATTAGGTTGAGACATCATTCTTCCCATATCTCTAGCATTTGGTTCATCCCATCTTCTTGAAAATTCAGCCATATAACTCATGAAGTTCATGGCTTCCTCTGCTATCTCGTATTCAATATGGCATGCACAACTAGCAATTTGTGAATTAAGAACAGAGAACACAAAAGAAAATAAAATAAAATAAAATTCTAAAGATTAAGACTAACTAAAACTAGCTGAAAGGTTAACTAAAACATAAATAAAGAAAAAGAACAATTAAAAAGAGTTAGTAAAAAGAAAAGAAAAGTCACCAAACTTGTGATGAAGATCGCAAGTGTTCTCAAAAGATCATATCACTGCAAAGTGGCACCATCCCCGGCAACGGCGCCATTTGATTCATGCCTAATTGGTGTCTCAGCTGATTCATGTCCAGCTGGTGCTCCTTGATTGGGGGATTAATCAACAAAATTTATAACCTATTACACCATATACTAGGGTAGCAAAGACAAAGCTACTATAGCATAGTGGCTCTAGGATCGTTCACTGGGATAGGTTTTCACTTCACAAATGATATCAATTCAAAGCTGAATTGGTGCCTTTTCATTTCAAGGTTAGCTTCAAAAGAAACATAAAGACGTTTGAATGAAAAAGGATTGGTTTTAAGCTAACCAAAAGTAGTAACTGATTTTACTTATAAAGAAAAGTGTTTCTTGGAGTTTCAGATCACTAGGCTCAGATTCATCATACAAAAAGGAGAGTTCCGGTCACTTGTTTCTTTTCCTCGCATTAGAGAATTAACATATAGTTCCTTCTCCAACCGGTGTTGTACAAATGCTTCCCATTAATGGGTTCAAACACTAAATCCCTCTCACTGATGCAACTTGCAATGGTTTGAGCCTCTCACTTAGCCTTTACCATTCAAGGTGATCTTTAACCTTGGATTACCCGTCAAAAGCTCGCAAGAGGTAACTAATGGATGTCTCCTAAGAGTCCAAAAGCTTACCAAGTGTTGGCTATTCTAGAAAATCCTACCTTCAAGTCACCTACCAGAGGCTCGCAAGGGGTAAACTAGTGCATCTCCATGGATGGAGATCACTTGCCTTACCAAGTGTTGGCCCAGCTGACTCCAAGGTGTTTTAAGTTAACTAAAAACATTAGAAACCATTCATGGGACACACTTACTCTTCATTAAAAACTAAAACAACAAAACTTCCAATTTATGCATGAGGAAACTTACCCGGCTTTCTTCACTCCAAGAGACAAAGAGCCTAGCCTCTCATCCTCTAAGGAAAAATCCTCAGAGTTCAATTGGCTAGAAAGAAAACTAATGAGAAAACAAGAATATATAGAAGAAACAGAGCAAGTGCTCTGTTCGTCAATTTCACATATATTATATGATGGATTCTCCTGGAACCCTAACTCTAACACCCCCCAGAACAGGCTCCTCGGGCTCCCTTAATACCACAATTACACTTACAGCTATTACATAGATATTTTTGCCAAATTCCTAACTTAAAAACTATGGAATTCTATCACTGGTGGTTTACAAGGAGAATTTGGGCATTTAGACAACAAAAATCTAATCAAAAAATATCTCCAAGTGTCGGTTACAAATATCGGGAAGCACTAAGGATCACTTCGCAGGTGACAAGTGAGGTCTGCGAAATTTCGCAGGTGCACAAGAGGAGCTGCGAAATTTCTTCATAGCAGGCAGCTGCTTCAACACCTTAGCAAAGTGGACTTCCATCATGTGGTGTTTGGCTTCCATCGCGGCATGAAGCTTCAGGGGAAATCCATGGCACTGTGCAAAAAGGCTGCGAAATCACTTCGCAACAAAAATGGTGATTTCGCAGCACTTTTCTGAAGTCTTCCTTCCTTCAGCTTGGAGCAGTTATCTTCCAAAGGCTGTAACTTCCTCATTTCAGCTCCAAATTGCACACGGTTTGAGGCATTGGATTGTTGACTTCCCAAGCTTTCAAATGACATATTGTATGCATAAATTGGACATCAGGAAGTACTCCAAAAGTAGCTGCAGTGACTGTCATCAAGAATGCTCCATGGCTGAATCCTCTTTGCTTTCCCTTTGTATTCCCACTTTGCTTATGGCAAAAGAGCTTCAAGGCTTTGATTCTTCATGCCTTTGAGCTACCCATAGCTTTCCAAGGATTCCATATAACTCTCCTCAATCTCATAATGCTTTGGTGATCAAAATACTAACAAAAACACCAAAACTTACACAATTTGATTAGAATTGATTGAAAGGGGCCTTAACATGCTAATTGAGTTAAAAGGCACTAACTACTACTCAAAAGTGTTTAAAAGGATTAATTAGAAGCTATCAAATAGCACTTTTTGAGTAGTAATCATGCTGCTGGTTGCCTTTTGAATTTATGAACCATGCATGCTACAGGCTACCCTCATGAATGTTTGGTTAGTTTTCCTCCTAAATCACTCCGGTTATATGTTAATCCTTTTCAACATGGCAGTCCGCGTGTCAATCCTCCAATCATGCGTACTGTTTATATCTTTTTCGGGTATGCGTGGAACTCTTTAATCCCAATATGCTACGTAACCCTCACATCTCCAAGTGGCAACCTCAGTAGTGCAATTGTAGGAGAGTTTCTTTGTTCGATAGTGTGTCAGTGCTCTTTCCTAGTGGATGCATGATATGCATGCGTCTTTAAAGATGAGGCATGGCTCCTCTTAAAGAAATCTGTGGTGATGAGAGTAGTCAACTTAATGGATGCGTGTTATTGGAGAGCCTCGTCTTATAGTGTGTGTTGAGCCCCTTCCTGTAGCCCCTCCCTCTCTCCCATGTGTGTTGCTGCAAAAAGTCGTCTATGGATGCAGCCCACTTAAAAATCCCGTGTGAAATCTCCTCCCATTTCTACAACTTATGCGTCATCCCAAAAAAAAATCTAGTGGTCTTTCAATATGTGAGTGACAACCTTCTTGTATGTGCCAGAGGATTTTCTCCTCATGGAATGGTGTCCGAGTACTGCCTTCCAGAAAATCTTCAATTTTGTCTATTGGAGAAAAATCCCCACCATGAAGCGTGTGTTGTGTGCTCTTCCCAAAGATAAAACCCTCCTCCCGATTATTGCGTGTTGCTCGATCTTGCTTGAAGAATCTTCCTTCCAAAAACATCCTGAATCTCCCTTCGACCAGCCTTCCAAAATCCTTCAATCTTCCTTAACCGAATATCTCATTCCTTATTTCGCTTTAGCGTTCTGCCATGTTCAAAACGGCAAGTTAAGCATCTTTCCAAAAACTCCACCAATTGTGATTCTGAATGCCTATTGTATGATAGGTATGCCACCCTTTCCTTTGGCAGTGTGTTGACCTTGCCCTTATATGCAACATGTTTCCATTTTTACATGGCAATAGAGAATTATGCAACCCACCCACTTAATCAATCCTCAAACGGTGTATGGAATCATGTCCTTTAAATGTGAAGCTTAAGGGTTCTTTTCCTTTTCGGAATGGTAAGTTCACCTTCCAAAGTGACATCCTCTCTATAAAACAAAAGATAATAGAAGTTAGTAACCATATATTAATTATAAAATAGTAAAATTTGAAAAACTTTAAAAAGTGGGATAAAAAAAATATTGTAATTAAAAATCAAAAATTAAAATTATGTAATTAAAACTAAAATATTAATCACATTAAAAGAATTAAAATCATAAAGCTCAAGCAATTCCTACTAAAATAAATAAATGAATAAAGTAAAGTAAATAATAAATATATATGAAATATCAATTCACGCAATTAGGAAAACTAAAATCTCAATTTTCATGCAATTTTCTAAAAAATGAATAAGTAAATGAATAAAACTAATAAAATAAAATAAAAAATCAAGCACATGTTAGTCATACAAGTCATGCAACCATACTTGAAAGGTGACCTAAGTAAGACTAGGTAAACCTAAGTGGGCCAAGGCGTGCCAAAATTGGCCTAGGTGGGCCTAAGTGGGCTAAGTGCATCTAAATGGGCTCAATGTTCCTAGATATGTTATCCTAAAAGTGTATCTAAATGAGCTGTCCAAAAAAGAAAGGAAAATCCTAAGCCTAACTCAAGACTGCCAAGGGTCATAATAAAGGGTCAGATAAATCCCTTAATTGGAGTCTCCAAGGTAGCTAAAAAAAAAAACTACATGAGTAGTAATGGGCCACCAGGGAACTACTATGGAGCATTAGAAGTGAACTTAATGACATGTGCTAAAGAGACAAAATGGGGGGTCTACAAATATGCCCCTCTTCAGTAGAGATCACGAGTATAGAGAATGTGAGTTGAAACAGGGATAATGAGTGGAACAAAGTGAACTATACCGAAGAACTAAAATAAAAAGACCAGAAATTTTGTACTAGCACATGATGAGGGTAAGCTTGAAGCACGGGGTGGCAACAACAATGATGGAACAAATCTATGTGGGGGGAATGACAATGAAGGGAGAAAGGTATGTGATGAGTAGCACAAAGATGGAAATTGATGAAAAGAATGACTCAAGGTCATGGATGAGATGAATGACTCTAGGTCATGGACAAGATGAACGACTCTAGGTTAGGAATAGGATAAATAACTTTGAGTCAAGAGCACGAGACCCTAAATATATAGGAGGACTCTAGGTCACGGATGAAATAAAAGCTCTAGGTTAGGAACTCTAGGCTTTAAATGCTATGAATGACTTTGGGTCAAAGCTTTAAATGATATGGATGACTCTAGGTAAGAATCTCTAGGCTTTAAATGCTACGGATGACTCTGGGTTGGGAACTTTGGGCCTTATATGCTAGGAATGACTCTGGGTTGAAAGCTTAGGGCTTTAAATGATATGGATGACTCTAGGTCAGAAGCTCAAGGCATTAAATGGTATGGATGACTCTAGGTCG